>NC_091060.1:62847791-63168208 GCF_000393655.2 Nicotiana sylvestris
AAAACAACTGAATACCGATAATACCTCCTATCAAATAAATCCTCATTCCAACACTTCCATATACTGTCAATGATAACTGAAACATGCATTAGTCATACCTATTTCTCAGATCAACCATTCATGAATTCACTTCTCCTTTGGGAAGGACCATAGCAAATTTCTGAGCTGAACCTCGATATTATCCTTCTAACATGCTGAAATCGAATCCGTTTGTATTCATTATAGATCTCAATGATCTCATCTAATCCAACACAATCACTCTGGTGACATGACACATCAATACAAACTAAAGCCACAACTCGTGCAATCCGCACACCAATAAGCAACAATCTGAACATAGTCGAATCATGAGAATGACTCAAATGAAAGAGTTGTACCGCAAGCTCACCAGTGCCAGCACACACAATACTGAGAACCCATCCCACATCGTAGAACTAGAACACACGAATCTATCCCGCAGGATCATACCTCCACATAGCTTCGCTCCAATGCTCGACCTCATCCAAACACTGGTCCAACATGAAACACCTCAAGTCACTATGCTCAAATTGACAACCACGTGCAATTAGATGTCTAGAGCCAAAGCAATCATCATAAGCACTGCGAAGCAATTAACATAACATTACACAAACCCAAAAGGACACAACCGATACGCCATCTACCGAGCAATACCCAATACTCCTCCCGCTCGAATTCCACTGAGAGACCCCAATAAAATTGCACCACATGTGCCTATAACCAACAAATCCCAACGCCTCGCAACACGGAAAGGTAGCTCATAGAACTCTCCAAATCACTAATAAGCTCAATAACAATCGAATCAACACATCCCTCCGCAATACAATTCGGAGTCAACCAAGCCGACTCGAGTTAGAACACATATCCATATTGGCCTACCAATGAACCCCTTATCAAGAAGTCCCTGAAACTGCTTCTTCAACTCCTCTAACTCCACCGGTGCCATACGATATGGTGCCCGGCACCAAATCAATACCGAGATCAACAACCCTGTCCGGCAACATGCCCGGTAGCAGGAAACATATCTGAAAAATCCCTCACCACCAGAACTGAATGAAGGGTAGGAGTCTCTGCATCCATCACGAAGGCCACATAAGAAAGATAACTCTCCCCAGCCATCCGTTGGGGTTTCAAAAGGAAACCATCATACTGGGAACATAATCCGTCGAACCTCGCCACTCAATCCGTAGCATTCCTGGCATGGCCAACATCGCCGTCTCAGTGCAACAGCCCAGAATAACACAACACGGAGTCAACCAGTCTATACCCAATATCACACCACACTTTAGCATACTAAGGAACAAGGATCCACTCGGGTCTCCAAACCTCAAATAGTTACCACTCAAGACTGGTGTACGCAATCCACAACCACGACCTAACCTGTTTATGAGAACTCCCAGTCTCCAAATCCATACAACACGTGAATCACCATATCCCATACCAACTCTACCGTCCGAATATACAACACACCTCTAATACCCAATCATCCCACGAGAGGTACTCCTAAAATTCTTCTGTTCCACCAAGGACACTCGAATATTAGCAGTCGATCCAACAAGAGAGTGCCACAATACTAACGAAGTATCATCAACTCAATTGCATTGCCCTTTTCTGAAACCTATACCCTCATCAAGCCACACTTATTAGTAATATCATTTTCCTAATCATCTGAAGCTGCCCGTGCTGCCTAAGAATTTTATGACCTTCCTTTCAGAACGGAATCGTGACCTTACACATGCAAATCTCAATCCTACACAACATGCCGCATATACCATACCATCCTAGGATGAACATGAGAACTTCATATCTCTTTCGAGCCACATGCAACTACGTACTCAACTAGCCAAGAATTTTCCTTTGATCCCATCCAGAAGAAAATCACTATACATCCCATGCTCCTCATGCCAGTAGAAATATACACCACCAAACCGTGGGAGAAATCATCAAGAACTCTCCGAGTTCCCTTTGCACAAAACCAAGCCTGTCAGGACTGAATCCTTCTAACTCAAGCAAGCTATGCAGGCCACTAAAACCCAAGAGCATTGTCATGAAACACTTGTATAAACTCATTACCTCATAAGTATCTAAAGAACTAATCATACTCTTACCATGCCGATCCGGCCTACTATCAAGCTATCCCATCTATCCGAGTTTCCTTCTGATTTACCTTCAACTTGATACTCCTTCTTGCTATAACACCACAATTCCTCAACCCAGACTCACCACACGAGACCCAAGAATAAAACCACACCGTTTAAGGCTCATAAGCCGCTGAATACTCTTTTAAATATTCTCAAAAGTACCACATTCAAAATATCTACCCTGAAAGGACTTCTTACGAATCCAAAGTCGTTACCTTTACCTTCCTGATATTGACATATAGAATCTCATAATTAGTATAGAAATGCCACAAGTCTTGACACCTTCCAATGCAAACCTCAGTTTCTAGCCAAACATACAACCTAAAAATCTTCAATTATTACATGTAAAATCTTGAACCCACTACAATCATTCTCGAGAGTCATCCTCTCTACTCAAATCGCAATTATACCGATCAAACGAACCAAACAACCCGTGCTCCATTAGCACTCCGACACCACAGAACGAAATCTAACTTTAATATAACCAAGCAACTTCTTGTTTTATGCACCGTACACCTTTTACTCATAACAACTCAAGTCATTCTGTGATTCATATATACCCATAAAGCATAACATAACCTTTATTGAAATTTCTTTTACTCGAGCCCTCGGTCTCAACCTCCATAAGCCATAACTAATTCACCAGTACGCCTCAAACTGGAACCAACATAGCACATAACCGTACAATCAACTAATCAATAGCAGACTCCCCACTTAGCTCAAAGCCATAGATCAAAACACATAATAACTCATAATGCATATACTCTATTACTGCCATAATACCATAGTGAGATTAAACTAAATCCTTCATAAGCTCGTGAAACACAGATCATCTAGTACTTCAAATCTCCTGCAAATCTCGAGTTCACCCTCGTAACAGTCAAGCCCACTCTTTTAAGCAACCCAAATTTAAATTGCAACACATGTATTTTATTGGTAAAGAAGATCTTCCAACAACAACATAAGGACCACACAAACTTCAGAACACTCCGCAGGAGATAACCCACCTGCTTCGCCTCAAACTAACATCTCTTTATACCCTTCCACTGTCATAAACATTACGCAGTCACTTAAGCTTCCTGAGTCCGAACTCATCTCACAACATGAAATCTATTTTACCTCCCAACTAGGAAACATGAAAAGATCCTTCAACACGCCCACAACTCGGGCCATACGTCAAATCACGATGGAAATCAAGCGCCGGATAGTTCTTACTACCCCAAGCAGACCCTTCTATCTCATTCAAATCATATGAACCCATATTGCAGTCAGATCATACTCATCACATAGCTATCCATACATCACTCTCACTAATCGTGACACTATCGGACATACAAATCCAAAAGCACATGCTCACACAATCAATGCCTCAGTGCTCAAGCTATAGGCGAAACCCGGCCTCAAGCCCTCCATACTGGCCCAATATTAACACACAAAGATTACATCTCGCCCCTCGATCAGGGAATCACAAGCCATCGATGCATATCTGATACTGAGCGCTCATGCGCGCATACGAACACATGGAAGGAATTCAAAGAGTTATATTTCAAGCTGAATCAAGGACGCACGATAAGAGTTCAAGAATGTAATGTGTTTCCTAAAGGTTCTATAGCCTCCCGAGGATAAGTACAGACGTCTTTGTACCGATCCGCGAAACTCTACTAAACCTACTCATGACTCGTGAGACCTATGTAACCTAGGCTCTGATACCAACTTGTCACGACCCTAAATCTAGACCCAGTCGTGATAGCGCCTATCGTAAAACAAGGCCAACCGACACAACACCCAATTCATTTTTAACAATTATAATAATTCAATTTAAGTCATTAACATACTATAAATCCCAAAATAAAAGTGAGATAGAACATTTGCGGAAATAAACATAGCCCGACATCGGGGTATCACCAGTCATGAGCATCTAACATAAGTCTAAGAGTATGGAGAAGGGACTACACAGTCTATTACAGAATCTAATACAAGGGAAAATAAAGATAAGAGGGAGAAACACTGGGCTGCGAACACCGAGCAACTACCTAGTAAACTCCAAAATAGCCCGCTGGAAGCAGTCGGCCCTCGCTAGTAGGACCCGAGGCTCCTGTATCTGTACACAAGGTGTAAGGAGTAGTGTGAGTACGCCAACTCAGTGAGTAATAAAAGTAAAGGCAGCTGAGTGATAAGGAAACACATAAAACATAGCAAAATGCTACAAAGAGGCAGTATAAACTCAATACAATGCAATAGAACAATGAAAACTTGTAAAACACCTCAGTTTAGTAAAGTCCTCTTTAAAACATCTTTTAACAGTTAAACAAGTGAATGAAAAGCAACGAGAAAATATAAACATATAAAATCATCCCCTCGTTCACAATATCAACAGAATCAGCCCCCTCGGGCAATAACATAGAACAACATCAGCCCCTCGGGCTATATTACATATCACATTGGGTACCCGCGCTCACTGGGGGTGTACAGACACTGGGAGGGGCCTCTTATAGCCCAAGCGTAATATCAAGCCATCTCGTGGCATAATAAATAGACTCTCGGCCTCATATCAAGCCACCTTGTGGCGTACAACTCAGGCCCACGGCCTCATAATCATGAATCAGCTCAATACCGCTGCGACACGCAACCCGATCCCACAATAACCTCACAACACAGGCCCTCAACCCTACTCAGTCAGAATTCTCTAAAAACCACTCGAGCACATTAAAATATGATGCTCAGCTCAAAATATCATTTAAGATGTCAAAACAGAGTAAACATGGCTGAGTTATAAAAATAGTAAAATATAGCATGACTGAGAACAAGTATAAAGTCAAAACAGTGAGGAAAAGTAGTAAAAATCCCCTAAGGGTCCAAAACAGTTGGCACGAGACCCAATTATGGCATTCAGCCCAAAGCATGATGATAGCAAACAGTTTTCAATCAAATACGCAGTAAAACAGTCATTCAGGATGGACTAAGTCACAATCCCCAATGGTGCACGACCCCACGCTCGTCATCTAGCGTGTGCATCACCTCAACATAGCATAACGATGTGAAATCCGGGGTTTCATACACTTAGGAAAACATTTACAATCATTACTATCACGCCTTTGCCTCTCGACCCAGCCTCTGAACGCTCCAAATCTAGCCAAAAGCAGATTTATACCATCAAAATATGCTAAGGGAACAAGGCCCACTCGAAAATATTCAATTTATACCAAAAATCCCGAAATTGACCAATCAATAGAATCCTTACACTGTCACTAGTTCGTACATATCAAATACATCAAAATTGGACCTCAAATGACCCCTCAAATCCTCGATTTACACTCTCCAAATTCAAGCCCTAATTCCCCAATTTTAGGCTTTAAATTCCACACATTTCATGTTTAAACAAGTAAGAATCAACATAGGATCGAGTATTGAGTTCAGAAATCTTACCTCCAAGTGTTCCCTTTTGATTTCCTCTTCAATCCTTCTCAAAAAGCTCCAAAATCGCTCAAAAATGGTGAAAGATAGGCAAAAAATCGCGAACATGGCTATTTAAACATTCTGCCCAAGCCAAAAATTCCTTCTTCGCGAACGCGGTCAAAGAGCACAAATAATTCACAGCTCAAATTTCCTCTTATGCAAACGCGAACACAACCCTCGCAAACGCGATGCCTTACTCAGCTTAGCCTACGCGAACGCATTTCCTCAGTCGCAAACGCGATTCTTTAGGACCTGGTACCCAAGTATGTTTCACCCTTCTACGCGAACACGAACAATGCCACGCATTCACAATGCACAATCAAACTCAACCTTCGTGAACGCGGGACCAACATTGTGAATGCGAAGGGTAACTAGCCTGCCTCACTAAACATCCCTTCGCGAATGCGAAGGCCCTCTCACAAACGCGAAGAGCAAAACTCTGCAACACTAAACTAAAGAAATCTGCAACTTTCAAAATAAGAATTTGATCCGTTTAACCACCCAAAACTCACTCGAGGCCCTCGAGACCTCAACCAAACATGCCAACACATCCCATATCATCATTCAAACTTGTTCCAACCTTCGGAATGCTCAAAACAACATCAAAACACCAAGATCACATCGGATTCAAGCCTAAGAATTCCAAAAACTTCCAAATTTCGCTTTCGATCAAAAAGTTTATCAAACCTTGTCCGAATGACCTAAAATTTTCACACATATCACAAATGACAGAATAGACCTCCTCTAACTTCTGGAATTCCATTCCGACCCCTATATCAAAATCTCACCTATCAACCAGAAAATGCCAAAATCCCAATTTTGCCAATTCAAGCCTAAACCTTCCACGGACCTCCAAAATAAATTCCGATCATGATCCTAAGTCCCAAATCACCTAACGGAGCTAACCAAATCATAAAAATTCCAATCCGAGATCATATACTAACAAGTCAAAACTTGGTCAAACCTTTCAAAGCTTAAGCTTCAAACTGAGAACTGTTCTTCCAAATTCATTCCGACCCTAAAAACCAAAACCGATGATTTACATAAGTCATAATACACCACACAGGTCTAATCATGCCCAAGAACTAGCGAGCGAAGTGCAAAAGCTCAAAACGACCGCTCATGTCATTACAAGAGCCTACCCGGCGGACTTCATGACAGCATCGGGATTTTAGGAGGTCATGGGTTATATGCTGCAGTTCGTGGATTCTATTACTCAAGCTTGTTTATTTCCAACAGACCCAGCCATATCTCAAGCGGGAGGGGGAATAGAGTCCCCTACTGCTCAGGCTCCTGTTTATGCAGCTACAGTGTATCAGACTCCAGGTGCACTACCCGCGGATGGGGCCCAACCAGTTGCCGTAGTGGTACCCAAGCCCAGACCAGTTGCGGACGGCGATCCACATAAGTTATTGGACAGATGGACTAGGATACACCCTCCTATCTTCCGAGATGAGTGTCATGAGGATGCCCAAAATTTCATTGATAGGTGTAGGGATATACTGCACAACATGAGGATATTGGAGTCTCATGGGGTTGACTTCACTACTTTCCAGCTTGAGGGCAGGGCCTGTAAATGGTGGCAGTCTTATGTTCTTGGCAGGCCTGCGGGTTCTCCGCCCATTACTTGGGGTCAGTTCACACAACTTTTCTTGGATAGGTATATTCCACCCTCTAAAAGGGAAGAGTTGCGGTATCATTTTGAGCAGCTTGAGCAGGGTCAGATGTCAGTGACCGACTATGAGGGTTATGTTTTGGGGTTGTCTCGCCATGCACTGATGATACTTCCTACTGATACAAAGAGAGTGCAGAGGTTTGTTGCATGGTTGCATTCTGGTATTAGGTCCAATATGGCCCGAGAGGTCGAGATGAGGACTCTTTATCAGCTAGTAGTGGAGATTGCTCAGAAGATTAAGGGCTACCATCTGAGGGGTAGAGAGCAGATGCAGCAGGACAAGAGGGCTCGATTCTCAGGAGTGTTTAGAGGTGCCCCGGCTCGGGGTAGAGGTCAATTTGGGAGGGTCAGCCCAGTAGGCCCCTATATTTAGCACCACCCACCTCCTCGAGGTGCTCCAGCGCGCCCCTATTTTAGTGCCATACCAGAGAGTTCTTACCACCCGCCAGCCATCTAAGGTCCTTCAAGTGGGTATTCAGGTCCCCAAGGTTCTTCCAGCTCTTACTTTAGTGCTAAACCGGAGAGTTTATACTGCCTACCAGCCATTCAAGGTTCCTCTAGTGGGTATCCAGGCCATCAGGGCCATACTTCAGGGCAACAGTCTATGGTGCCGAGAGGTTGTTATGAGTGTGAAGATCCGGGTCACATGAAAAGGACTTGCCCTAGACTTCAGGGCAAGCCAGTGCAGCAGGGCCAACAGCCCATGATTATAATACCAGCTATTCGGCCACCCAGAGGAGGAGGGCATACTGGTAGGGGTCGTCCTAGAGGTAGAGGCGTGACATATGGAGGTTAGCCAGCTACTGTTCAGTCAGGTGGAGGCTAACCAGCCGGCGCTCAAGCCAGGTTCTATGATTTTCCGGCCATACTAGATGCATTGGATTGAGATGCCATTATCACAGGTATTATTCCCATCTGCGGTAGGGATGCTTCAGTACTATTTGATCCAGGGTCTAACTATTCATATGTATCATCTCTATTTGCTTTTTTCCTGGATATTCCTCGTGAGTCCTTGGGTACTCCTATTCATGTGTCCACTCGTGGGGGCGATTCTATGGTTGTGGATAGGATCTATCGGTCATGTGTGGTCACATTCTATGGTTTTGAGACAAGAGCAAATCTCTCGTTGCCTGACATAACTGACTTTGAGGTCATCCTAGGCATGGATTGGTTATCTCCATATCACGCCGTCCTAGATTGCCATGCCAAGACTGTTACTTTAGCGATGCCAGAGTTGCCAAGGTTGGAGTGGAAGGGTTCCTTAGTTAGTACATCTAGTCAGGCTATTTCTTTTCTGAAGGCTCGATATATGGTCGAGAAGGGTTGTTTGGGTTATCTAGCTTATGTTCGGGACACCACCGTAGAGTTTCCGATGATTGATTCAGTTCCAATATTTTGGGAGTTTACCGATGTGTTCCTTTATGACCTTCCAGGCATGCTACCGGATCGTGATATTAATTTCTGTATTGATTTGGCTCCAAGTACCCAACCTAAATCTATCCCACCGTACCGTATGGCTCCGAAAGAGTTGAAGGAGCAGCTTGAGGAGTCATTAGCAGAGGTGTTTATGAGACCGAATGTGTCACCTTGGAGTGCACCAGTGTTGTTTGTGAAGAAGAAGGATGGGACTATATGTATGTGCATTGATTATCGCCAGTTGAAAAAGGCTACCATCAAGAACAAGTACCCGTTTCCGCGCATTGATGATTTGTTTGACCAGTTGCAGGGTGCTAGGGTGTTCTCTAAGATCGACTTGAGATCAGGGTATCATCAGCTAAAGATTCGGGACTCAGATGTTTCGAAGACTGCTTTTCATACTAGATATGGCCATTATGAGTTTCTAGTAATGTCTTTTGGCTTGATTAATGCCCCAGCGATGTGTATGGATTTGATGAACAGGGTGTTCAAGCCTTATATTGATTCCTTTGTTATTGTTTTCATTGATGACATCCTGATCTACTCACGTAGCCTAGGGGAGCACGAGCAGCATTTGAGAGTAGTGCTCCAGACATTGCGAAAGCAGAAGCTATATGCTAAGTTCTCCGAGTGTGAATTTTGACTTGAGTCAGTAGCATTCTTGGGACATGTTGTATCAAGAGAGGGTATTAAGGTGGATCCTAAGAAGATTAAGGCAGTTCAGAATTGGCCACGTCCTACTTTAGTGGCTAAATCAGGAGTTTCCTGGGGTTAGCAGGTTGTTATCGCCGATTTGTGCACGAATTTTCATCCATTGCATCACATTTGACTAGATTGACCCAGAAGGGTACTCCTTTTCGATGGTCCAATGATTGTCAGGCGGGCTTTCAGAAGCTCAAGATAGCTTTGACTATATCACCAGTTCTAGTACTACCTTCCGGAGCAGGGATGTATACGGTATATTGCGATACTTCATGCGTTGGCTTGGGTTGTGTATTGATTCAGGGGGCGAGTTATTGCATATGCTTCACGTCAGCTGAAGATTCATGAGAAGAATTACCCCGTGCATGATCTAAAGTTAGTAGCAATCGTTCATGCTCTTAAGATATAGAGGCATTATCTGTATGGAGTGTCATGTATGGTTTATACTGATTATCGCAACTTACAGCATTTGTTCAAGCAGAGGGATCTCAATTTGAGGCAGCATAGGTGGCTTGAGTTATTAAAGGATTATGTCATCACCATTTTTTATCATCGGGGCAAGGAAAATGTGGTCGCGAATGCCTTAAGCAGGAAGGCAGAGAGTATGGGTAGCTTGGCATTCATTTCCGCGGAGGAGAGGCCACTAGCCTTGGACATTCAGTCCTTGGCAAACAGACTTGTGAAGTTGGATATTTCAAAGCCCACCCGAGTCCTCGCGTGTGTTGTTGCTCAGTCTTCATTATTGGGACAGATCAAGGCTCGGCAATTTGACATCAGTCCAAGGAAAAGATTATTTGGGGATTATAAGGATTATGCTATTTCACAAGTGATTAGTAAATTCATGAAGGTTAAAGGGGGAGCAAGTCTAAGAAAATGAATTTTGACAAAGTGTGGCATTTTGGGATAAAATACGACCTGACCTAAAATACCTGGTATTTATGGACTAGTGCCATACAAGGCACTACATGGCCATGATAGTAAGGTGTACAAGGTATGTTAAAGGAGAGTAGTATTTAATTAAGTTGAGATAATTTTTAAATTATACGGGTAATTGATTAATTACCAGGTAACATGACATTTCCTAGTTAACTAATAAATGGATAATTTTTTGGATAATTAAGCATGATGTGGCAGCCACATAAAGCCCACATGATGACTATTTACTTATATACCATGTGGCATGTGTAGAGGAGTTGGTGGCTTACAAGGATAATTATGTAAACCAAGAGAAAAGTGTTTAAATTTGTCACAAAAGCTTACGGATAAAACCTTGGCACTCAAATATTTTCGAAATTAGAAGTGAAAGGGACGTTAGCCATTAATTGGTTAACAAAGGCAATGTACTGGAAGTCCTTTCAATTACCATGGTCATGGGAACTTTTGGCCAACTACATGGTGTATTTGGGTGGAAATTACCTACCTGGGAAGTGTACCTTTGCAAGGATCACTCAAGTTATAAAGATGGTCCAACGTGATATGCTAATTCAAAGAAATCCCGATAAAATCTTTCTCAAGAATATCATACAGATTTTCTCTACTCCAGGTATGTTAAGGCTATCCATTCTTTCTTTTGGCATGATCCATAGGATACGAACGAAACGTGTAAATGCACAAATTCCATGAATGAATCTATTCATAGAAGTATTAGAGATATCTATGTTCTTCAATTTCCGTGTGTCATAATATTTTATCATCTGTTCATAGGTCTCAGAAAAATACGAAAGTTGAAAAGAGTTTACTTTATGATATTACTCAAAGGCAAAATGGTTTTATGAAGCTCCAAAAGATTTTATTAACGTACTTTTCATGCATTGCATTGATGTGCATTGACCCATGACTAGATGGCATTATATACATGTATATATGTATGTATATATATATGTATATGGGATATGGAAAGGTTATGGCATTATATACGCATCACACATGATCAGCTGGTACATGATGATGATGATGCCCATAATGGCTGAAATATGATTCAAACGGCGTTATATACGCATATATATGTATGTATATGTATGTATATGGGATACGGGAAAGGTTATGGCATTATATACGCACCCCCACTTGATCAGCTGGTATACGATGATGATTTTGCCTATAGTGGCCGATATGATATGATGGGATGCCCTCAGAGGCTGATGATGATGTTATGAAACATGTACCTATGCATGGTATGACATTCATACGAATATGCATGACGCTAAAAGTAAGTTATGATTTACAAAGTTATTCAGACTTACAGGTTGAGTCATGTACTCTATATTTCTTCCATGTCTCTTATATATTTATTTATGTTCCTTACATACTCGGTACATTATTCGTACTGACGTCCCTTTTGCCTGGGGACGCTGCATTTCATGCCTGCAAGTCCCGATAGACATGTCAAGAGCCCTCCAAGTAGGCTATCAGCTCAGTGGAAGATGTTGGTACGCTCCATTTGCTTCAGAGTTTCTTATTTGGTTAGTATGATTTAGACGTGTATTGTTTGGTATGGCGGGACTCTGTCTCGACCTTTATGATATTTATGTATTCTTTGAGGCTTATAGACATATGTTATGTACGTAAAAGATTGTACGGCCTTGTCGGCCTATGTTTTGAGTTTATAAATGATTATTTTGGCCTATTAGGCCCGTATGTCACGTGTATATGATGATGTAATAAGAAAGATACGTCATGTTGGTACTCGGTTGAGTAAGATACCGGGTGCCCATCGGCCCATCGGTTTGGGTCGTGATATATTGTGACCTAAGGCAGCATTATTGGTGGCATCGGATGTAGACAAACATAGTTGAATATGTGGCTAGGTGCTTGAATTGCTGGCAGGTTAAGTATGAGCACCAGAGGCCAGGTGACCTACTTCAGCAGATGCATATACTTGAGTGGAAATGGGAGTGCATTACTATGGACTTTGTAGTTAGGTTGCCGTGGACCTTGCGGAAGTTTGATGCAGTTTGGGTCATTGTCGATAGGTTGAACAAGTCGGCACATTTCATCCCGGTTGCGACTACCTATATTTCAGAGAGGTTGGATTAGATTTACATTCGGGAGATAGTTCGGTTGCATGGTGTGCATGTTTATATCATATCAGATAGAGGCACTCAATTCACTTCCCATTTCTTAAGAGTCGTACAGAGTGAGTTGTGACCCATGTAGAGCTCAGCAAAGCATTTCACCTGCAGACTAACGGGTAGGCAGAGCGGACAGTTCAGATTCTGGAGGACATGCTTAGAGCATGTGTGATTGACTTTGGAGGGCAATGGGATTAGTTCTTGCCTTTGACCGAGTTTGCTTACAATAATAGTTATCATTCCAGCATCGAGATGGCTCCATTTGAGTCTTTATATGGTCGGCGATGTCGATCTCCTATCGGGTGGTTTGAGCCAGGTAAGGCTAAATTATATGGTACAGATTTGGTGAAAGATGCCTTACAAAAGGTAAAGTTAATCCAGGAGCGGCTTCGCATAGCACAGTCCAGACAGAAGAGTTATGCAGATCAGAAGGCGCGAGATGAATCATTCATGGTCAACGAGAAAGTTCTCTTGAAAGTCTCGTCGATGAAGGGTATTATGAGATTTGGAAAAAAGAGCAAGTTGAGCCCCATGTTTATAGGCCCATTTGAGGTGTTGAGGCGAGTTAGAGAGGTTGCTTATGAGCTTGCTTTACCCCCATCTTATCGGGAGTTCATCCGATTTTTCACGTGTCTATGCTCCGGAGGTATCATGCCGACCTGTCGCATGTGTTAGACTTCAGCACTATTCAGCTAGATGGGAGCTTGGGGTATGAGTAGGAGCCAATTGCTATTGTTGATAGACAGGATTGCTAGTTGAGATCCACGATGATTTCCGCGGTAAAGGTTCAGTGGAGGGGCCAACCAGTCGAGGAGGTGGCCTGAGAGTTCGAGGAGGACATGCAGAGCAGATATCTACGCTTATTTAGCACTTCAGGTATGAATCTAAACCCGTTCGAGGACGAACGTTTGTTTAAGAGGTGGAGAAACTAACGACCCGACTGGTCGTGTTGCTTTTTAGAATCTTGTTCCCCTAAATAAGACTTCCCGTACTTGCTTTTACTGATTTACGACTTGCGGGGATGGGTGGTTCGGGATTTGGAAGAGTTTGGGTTGAAATCAGAACATTTGATACCTTAAGGTTGGCTTAAAAGGCCAAGTTTGACTTTAGTCAACATTTTGAGTAAACGACCTCGGAATCGGGATTTGAAGGTTCCAATAGGTCCGCATGATGATTTCAGACTTGGGCTTATGTCCAGATCGGGTTTTGGATGACCCAGGAGCGTTTGGGCGCCTAATAGTAAAAGTTGATACCTTAAGGATTTTTGAAGTTCTTTAAATTTGGTTTGGAGCGTGTTTTTTTGATATCGGGTTCGAACGGAATTCCGAGACTGGGAATAGTTCCATCATGTTATTTAAGACTTGCACGCAAAATTTGGTATCATTCCGAGAAGTATAAGTACATTTTGGCACATTGGAAGTAAATTGAAGAACTTGAAGTTCATAAGTTTGAATCAATTGGTTTTAGGGTATGATTCCTAGTTTTAATGTTGTTTCCGGCGTTCCGAGGGTTCGAGCGAGTCTGTTTTATTATTTTAAACTTGTCAGTGTGTTCGGGCGGGGCCCCGGGTGCCTCGAGCGTCAATCAGACGAGGCTTGAGCTAAGTTAAAAATGTGAGAAGGAGCTGAAGCTCCAAATTTATGTCGCATGTGCGAGCCCGCAGAAGCGGCTAAGCCATCGCAGATGCGGCCATGGGCCTAGGGATGAATTTTAGGAACCTTGTATTTAGGATTGAGAAATTACTTTAATATTAAGAATATGAACTCTTGAGCATATATTGACTAGTTCTTACCCTATTTGAAGTTTTGGATCGTTTGGCTCCGATTTTGAGGGTTTAAGCGCATTCTTGAATTTGGAAGTAAGCTTTGGGGCAAGGTAAGCCCCCTTTCTAACTTTGTAAGAGGGAATTATTCCCATAGAAGAAATAATTGAATATGTGCCACTAATTGCGGGGGCTACGTACGCACGAGGTGACGAGAGTCCATGCGTAGATACTATTATGCTTAAGTTCAGGTAGTCTAGGACCCAAAAGCATGCTTTGCTTGCCGTACTTGTAACTTTATTGTCAATTTAAATTGTGTAAATCATATCGAACTTGGCAAATGAATTTCAAAAAAGTTAAACATCATATTCTTAACCGTTAAAGAGAAGTTATACATTACTTTGGGTAATTGCTTTCCTGATGAATTTTGATTGACTGTTTGATGTGTTTATTTGTATTTGACCGCATTGCATGTATGATTCGCGAGCGGAGTAATAGATGCATCTATGCTTCGCGCCATTCGACCCTCCGGCAGTGCACACTTTATTATTTTATTGGATCGGGCCGTACGACATCGGCATGATTTTTGCATGCTATTTGCTTGGTACCTTATGTGATTTGAACTGCTTTAAATGCCTTGAAATATAGACTGTTAACTAAAATGTCGGAAACTGAAATATTATTTATGAAAGAGCATGTCACTTCCTGTTATTAACTGTTAATAATTCATGACATCCATGCTTAGCGTAACGCCTAAATTATATTATTATTGACCGTAGTATGCGTCAACTCGACCCCTAGTCACTACTTCTTCGAGGTTAGACTGGATACTTACGGGGTACATATTATTTATGTACTCATACTACGCTTCTGTACTTAATTATACAGGATCTGAGGCAGGTGCATCTAGCTACCCATCTGGCTAGCGTTCCTGATACTTGACCGAGATTCGGAGGTGAGCTACCTCTTCTGAGCCGTTCAGCAGCATGCCAGAGTTTCTCATTTTGTTTTTACTGTCTATTCTATTTCAGGCAATGGATAATTGTATTTTGTACATTCTACTAGTTGCCCTCGTACTTGTGACACTAGTTCCTCGCACACACATTAGTAGACTATTCTTTTGGGTTGTATTTGTCACACCTCCTTTTTCCGCCCCCCCGAATTCCGTGGTTCTAGCACGGTCGCTCAACTGTTGTGTTTGGCTTGATTATTTTGATTTGTTAAATACATTTTTATTGCATGATTTTATTGTTACCGCTTCTATTTAGATTTAAAGACCCTTCTTTGAATCGAATCACGCGTACGTATATTCGTGTTATAAATTATATTTTTTAAAACATGCGGAGTTGTGTCACGCGCACGTGTACACAATGATATTGATAATATAATTATTATTATTTTCGATTTTTTTTTTATTATTATAAAAATAGACTTAAGTTCGAAATTGTGCTTAAATAAAATTAAGAACGTCTGTCGCTCTTGTATGATTAAATAGTGAACTGCACATCTCGGGTTATATGAAATTAATATTGATGATCTCCGAAGAACCCTTTTTTATTAAAAATTTGCTCGAAGTTGCGCGAACGCATAATCCGAATCGCCTTTAGAAGTATAATCAAGTCACGCGAACGCATCCTTAATTATGCAAATATTCTTGACAGTAATATAAATTCTCTACAAATGTTTATTGCATCCATCTATTTTTAAATGTAAGAGTCATGAGAAATCACTATTTGAGATGCCTCTAAATTCCTTGAAAAGAATTCACAATTCATTAAGTGTTGACCGCAAATTATATTTTTACGTGTGAATTATATTCCTCAAAAACCATGAGTTTAAAGAGTAAAATAAAAATAAAATAAAAATAAACAACGTGTGATTAATACTACCATTTTTATGGTAAATACAATATTTATCTACCCAAAAAGCGAATTGCGTATAAAACTTAGGAAAACAATTGATTTAATAAATGAAGTAATATTTTTTGAAGAATTTTCATTGTTATATTTGGAGCAAACGCTATTTACACATTTTTTGACTTAAAATGTTACAATCTATAAATCTCATCCTTCTTTTACACCACTTGTTTTTAGTCCGAGGTTATAATTGTTTGGTTAATTTTGCTTACGAAGATTGGGTTTGAGATAAATAAACCAATTCTTATATTCTGCCTATGCGAATATTTGCAAACACTAACTCTATATTTTGTAAAAAATCATTGACATTATTTCATATATTAAAAGAAATGAGTTGATCGCGTTCCTAAAATAACTAAGCCATTTGTTATTAAGAAAGAGAACTAATCTACCAATTGATTTAATACTATATTAACCAACTAAAACAAAACTGAAACTTAAACTAATAAAATTTAAATGAGTAGAAGACATCCTTATAATTCCAAACTTCATTTACTTGCCATGTTGAAGCTCTTCACAACATGAGTTTAAAAGATATGTACTTGATATTGGAAGCAAAAGAAAATGAAGATGAAAATCAGCAACAGTAATAACAGTGTAACAGCAACAACTGCCCAGCAACAGTAACAACCCAGTAACAGACCGGTGGAGTAGTAATCCCAAAAAACAAAAGCTTTAAGCTTTGAATGAAACAACAACCATTGATACTAATTTCAAACAAAGAAAAAAAAACAGAAGATTTTTTAGTTTTTATTTTTATTTTGAAAGCTTAAATATTTTTCGGAATTTTTCTTTCTCTTAAATGTTCAGCCTTTTTTTTCTCTCTATCTGTATCTGTGTATTTTTCTCTATCTCTCTCTGTATTCTTTCTGTATATCTTGTCTTGTGTTCAAGACTTCATATATATAATCTCATCCCATAAATCTTTTAATCAATTAAATCAATACTTTTTCTCTACCCAACCCATTATCTTTCCACTCATCCCCATTACATTAAATAAACATATCACACCACCCCATTATATTTTGTCCCCCATGCTTCATTTAAAATAATGCAAGATTCCCCCTTTAAATTAAATCTTGTCCCCCCTTTATATTAAACAACTATATCACAACCCACCCCATTTCATTTTGTCCCCCATGCTTCAAATAAACAATTTCAAAATGTACAATTCCTAAACTACCCCTCACGACCTTACTGAAATTACCAAACTACCCCTGAACGTACTACAAATTTACCAAACTACCCATCAGCTATAACACATCAATTAATCAAACTTAACCAAAATATAGACAATATGATCAATTTCTAACAATGTTCAAACAACAATATGAACACGGATGAACATCATAACAACAATATCACATGAACACGATTTTAACAACATTTCAACAACAAATCACATGAACACAAATTGAACAACAAAGAACAACTAAAATTTGATTGAACAATATTTTAGCAACAAACAATCCTATTTTCGGATTCAACAACAACAAACAAAGTATGAAGATTTCTAAATTCAATCATATTGAACTTAAAATCAATTCTAACAACATTACAACCAACAATTCCTATATTAAACTTTATGAGACAAATTCAAGAAATAATCACAAATGGTAAACAAGAAATCAAGCTATACAAATTTCGGATTCAAGAACAATCAAACAAAGTATGAACATGAATTAAATCTATTTTAAACAACAAACATGATGGATTTAAACGATTAAACCAACATATTTCTCTAACACAACTAAATTCTTTAAACAAATAACAAGATCGACGAAGAAACAATTATGAACTTAAACTTGAACTTAACAATATTAACAATTTCTAACAATACATAAACACATGAAACAAATTGAAGAAATAGTTAATTAAATTTCAATTTGAATCTAACAAACATCAAACTAACAAATACTTACTTAAACAATAATACAAACATGAAATAAACATGAAAACAACTAATTAAACTTCTATTTTGAAATCTGAAAATTAATTTAACAAACAACATGAACACACTAGAAAATTATTTCAAAGATGAACAACGAACAAAACAAGGATTAAATCATTTAACGATTTTGGATCCGGAAAATATCAAACAAAATATGAACAAAAATAAAACTCAAAAACAACTAACCGGAGATGAATCAACGACGAACTTTGATTGTAAACAAATCTGTCCAAGCCTCGACCAAAGCTCGAACGAAGGACGACGAAGACGAAGAAGAAGTAGAAGCAGCGGCGGAGGAAGGAGGAGCAGCGGCAGCGTCGCGGACAGCCACAGCAGCAACTCGACCTCGTCGTGACTGGGAGGAGAAAATGAACAGCATCACGGCAGCAGCAACATCGTGGCAGCAGCAGCGGCGACCAGAAGGAGTAGAAGAAGAAGCCGCGACAGTAGCGGCGTGGCGCAGGCAGGTTGTTTGGTCGCCGTTGGTGCTCGCGACTGTGGTCGGAGCTCGTGACTATGGTCGCGCTGGCTGGGGTTCGATGACGAGGAACGCAGCCATGGCTGCTAGAGAAGCAGTGGTCGTCCATGGATGTCGAGCTCAAGCTTGAGCTCGACGAAGAAGATGAAAGCAAACGCGGGCAGCCATGGCGCAAAAACAAAAACGACAATGGTGAAGCTTGAGGGCAGCCATGGTTATGTGGTGAAGGGGTGATTGTGGTGGAGATGGTGAAGTAGCCATTGATGGAGCTTGCCTTTCTTGAGGAAGAAGAAGAAGAAGAAAGATAAGAAAGGGGGGGGGGGGTAGTTTAGTGTTTAGGTTAGGGTTTTCTTGATTTTATTTTTGTTTTGTTTTTTGTAAAATGTAAGACAAAGGGGTTTGGGTATTTTGGGTTATGGACTGGGTCGACCCAGTTCGAAATGGACTGGGTCGTAAGGAAGATTGGGCCATTTTTTGGGCCTGTGGTTTGAAATTGAAGAAGAGGTCCAATTCCGACTTTCTTTATATTTTCGCTCTCTTTTCTTCTTTTATTTTTCTAAAACTAAATTATAAAAATACTTAAACTATTATTAAGAACTAAATTAAGTTATAAAAGTGCAAATTAACTCCCAATAACAATTAACGCACAATTAAGTATTAATTAAGCATAAAATTGTATATTTGGACATTAAATGCTAAAAATGCAAACGATGCCTATTTTTTGTAATTTTTAATTTTTGTAAAACAAATTCAATTACTAACAATTGTAGAATTAAATCCTACATGCAAAATGCAACATATTTTTGTATTTTTTATTAATTTAGCAAATAAACATGCACAGACAAATACAAATAATTATTCAAAATATCACAAAAATTGCACACCAAAGAAAAATCATTTTATTTTTTGAATTTTTCTGGGAGTAATTCTCATATTGGGCAAAAATCACGTGCTTACAGTATTTCTATCATTATGAATTTGTTAATTATCGGCTATTTTAAATTTAAGTTAAGTAAATATTGGGATTGGTTATTAAAATAAATAAGAACTCCCTAGTTGATTAGGGTTAGCTTGTCTAACAACGGTGTTGGGCACCATCACGACCTATAATGGAACTTGGGTTGTGATATTACCCAATCCTCTAAAAAGAATAAACATATTTATAAGAGCAAAAGGGTTTTCAATTCTATAGTGACAAAAATAATGTTTCAAAAGGATTTGTCAGATTCACCGCTTGACATTTGATCTTGGTGTGCCAAGTCACAATTTTTAAAACTAATTTTCTCTTCAAAACATGTTTGACTCCAAAAACTGATTTGCACTAAAGATTCCAAGTAAGGAGATTTTTTACTCGAGGAGAAGGTATTAGGCGTTCCTCAAGTCCCATGAAAGTCACGGTTGCATACATGATCTAATTGTCTTTTAAAAATTCTCAAATCGAGGCAAAACACAAAAAAAAAACACAAAACGAGGTTTGAGGTTGTCCCTACGTAAATAAGGAAAAATAAGAGAAAAAATAAAAATGCTAAAGGTTCTATACTACGCTTCCTCAACGTCATACTTCTCTGGATAAAAATATTTACAAGCTTCTCGGGGTATTCTCCAGATAAAATAATAAACGGAGGGACAATCTTTAACCTCATAATAATGGAAAATCCTAAAGTTTGCCCACCCAAGTGTGATCGGCCTAGATATACTCTCACGGTGTAAACAAGCAAATAAATAAAAGCAGCAAAATCAACACATGCCTAAATATTCAATCCTATCAATAGCAACCATTCTTTAATTTGCTTACCGAACAACCCACGGCCCATTTAGATTAAAGGTTATCAACTCTTATTCTCTTTTGTTTCAACAAACTCTGAAACTCATGAACGGATGTCAAGTCCAGGTACTACTATTAGAAGCACACAATTAAGAAAACAAATAGAATCGTTCAAGCATCAAACAAAGTAACCAACACATGATATGTGCCCATTTGAAAACCATCGCCTACGAACACCACCAAGAAGAGCTTCAAAGACTATTTCCCCCTTTATAAATAGAAAGAAGACAACTTTGTCTACCTAGAATTTGTTCCAAGAGTGTTCAAATTTAAAAGAGGTGAAAAAAATTCCCGACAAAGGGTGTTCATTATGTATTATATACATCTAAAATATAATATTTTACCTATGTACATAGTGTAATTTTTCGACGAACTACCCTTGTGGCCATGTGAATTTGCCATTGTTTGTCTACCAATTTAAATTCACTCTTTATTCTATAATGTATTTTTCTTAAAATGCAAATAAATTACAATTGGAGTGAAAAACGACATTTGTTTGCAAAACGAAAACTTGGCTGGACGTTTTCCATGTTAAAGACTCACATCCCAAAAATCCGAAATTTGATTATGCTCTTTTAGTCTTTTAAAAATAACTCAAACTTGGGAAACTTAGACCAAAGAAATCAACCCAGCAAACAGTAACAAAAAATTCCAACTCTACAACAATTATCAAACATTCAAGCTAATCACAATATTTAGCCAATTAAATCATACAGTTCCAACAATCACATATTAGATTAATGAAGAATATAATAACAGAGAAGGGATTAGAATTAGGGGTGGGCATAATACGAAAAAACCAACCGAATCGTAAACTTTGGTTTATTCGGTTTCGGTTTTTCAGCTTATTCGATCGGTTTGCGATTTATGTTTTTTATAATTTTGGTGTTCGGTTCGGTGCTCGGTTTTACAACTTCGATTTTCGGTTAAATCGAAAAACCGAAGTTTTCATAGTGGGTAAGACTCCACTCATAACACACACACAAAAATAGATAGAATTATGAAGTACTTGTCAAAGGCAAATCGGAATACATAATAACAACATGTTTGTCTAAGGCAAACCAGAATATTCCATATATAATAATTTTTATGCAGTCAGGGTTAAAGGACATAGTCTTCTCGAGCATGTCTGTCTGCTTTCAAATAAATGTAGTAATATTCTGAAAGGTCTACTAAGACCTTTAGATGAAAACTCACTCAGTATTCGTCATTGAATCATTGCACACTAGAATAAACTAAGTTGAGATAGTTTACTTCAAAATATATATTGTAATAAAATAACAGAAAGCTGCTGAACATTTATCGCTTCAATTTCCTAACGGCAATCACAATTGACCTCGCTATGTCCTGCACAATGCTGGCCCCCTAAATACATGTCACGCCTAAGATTTTCCTTAAAAAAATTCCAGAGTTAATACACCTGATAGTAAGCTATAATTATGTACTTTAGCTATCACTTACGCTCTAACTTTGCTGCACTTTATTGATATTTGAATGTTAAATGATAACAAATTATTCTAATTAAGAACTTTATACTTTGGAGGAGCAATTTCGGGTTATGAGGACGTTAAAGAATGATTTGGAGTAAATACGGAGCATTGAAGGCAAATAGGAGGTTAGCGCGTGTAAAAAGAAGAAAGAAAAACGAAGGCAGAAACTCCTCCAGGTGCGCGGTCAATGCACGACCGCGCACGTTAGGCAGAACACTGGGCAAAATGCGTGGTCAATCCGCGGCCGCGCACGGGCTTCCGAGAAAAAATAGCCCAAGGCCAATTTTGTAATTCCAAAGGCGACTAACCTTGATCTATATGAAGCCTAACTCGCCCAAAAAGAGGATAAATTTATTTTTAGAAGAACGTTGGAGGCAAGAACACAAAAAGGAGCAAGACGCAGAATCATCTACGAGTTTTTCATCATCTTCTTCTTAATTTCATTGTTGGTTATGACTTTTTATATTGTAATCTTGTCTAGTAGTATGAATAGCTAAGCCCGTCATCTAGGGTTGATGGAACCAATTATTGGATGAAGTCTTGATTATGTTTTAATATAATTGATCCGCTTTTACTCTATATTTGTTCAACTATATATGTGTTGTCTTGTGATTAATTGAAAGGGCCTTTGATTAATCGTGTCTAGTTATCTTGTGTTGCTTGAGAAAGAACACTTAATTAGGTTGTTGAACAACGCCACTTTCGGGTAAGTTAAGAGATTATTTACTTAAATTTAAAAGCGGGGTTAGAGATAACGAAGCTTTAGTGTGACATTTGATTTTTGTGTGCCAAGTCACCATTTTTAAAACTAATTTTCCCTTTAAAACACGTTTAACTCCAAAAACTGATGTGCACCAAAGATTCCAAGTAAGAGGATTTTTGACTTGGAGAGAAGGTATTAGGCATTCCTCAAGTCCCATAAAAGTCACGATTGCATACATGATCTAGTTGGCTTTTAAAAATACTCAAATCGAGGCAAAACATACAAAAAAAATAAACACAAAACGAGGTTCGAGGTTATCCCTACCTAAATAAAAAAAAAATAAGAGAAGAAATAAAAATAAAAATGCTAAGGGTTCTATACTACGCTTCCTCAACATCATACTTCGGGACATTCTCCGGATAAAAATATTTACAAGCTTCTCGGGGTATTCTCCAGATAAAATAATAAACAAAGGGATAATCTTTAACCTCAAAATAAACAGAAAGTCCTAAATTTTGTCTACCCAAGTGTGATCGGCCTAAACACGCTCTCAGTGGTGTAAACAAGTAATAAATAAAAGCAGCAAAAATTAACCATGCCTAAATATTCAATCCTATCTATAGCAACCATTCTTTAATTTGCTTACCGAACAACCCACGGCCCATTTAGATTAAAGGTTATCAACTCTTATTCTCTTTTGTTTCAACAAACTCATGAACGGATGTCAAGTCCAGGTAATACTATTAGAAGCACACAATTAAGAAAACAAATAGAATCGTTCAAGCATTCAAACAAAGTAACCAAGACATGATATGTGCCCATTTGAAAACCATCGCCTACGAACACCACCAAGAGGAGCTTCAAAGACTATTTCCCCAAGATAGAAAGAAGACAACTTTGTCTACGGCGGCGAAACTAGAAATTTTTTCAAGAGTATTCAAATTTAAAAGAAGTAAAAAAAAATTCTGACAAAGGGTGTTCATTATGTATTATATACCTCTAAAATGTAATCTTTTATCTATGTATATAATGTAATTTTTCGACAAAAAATAGTCAATTGACTACCCTTGTGACCACGTGGCTTTACCACTGTTTATTTACCAATTTAAATTCACTCTTTCATTCTAAAATGTATTTTTCTTAAAATCAAAATAAGTTACAATTGGAGTGAAAGTGACATTTGTTTGCAAAACGAAAACTTGGCCGGACATTTTCCATGTAAAAGACTCACATCCCAAAAGCCGTAAAATTTGATTATGCTCTTTTGGTCTTTAAAAATAACTCAAACTTGGAAAACTTAGACCAAAGAAATCAACCCAGCAAACAGTAACCAAAAATTCCAACTCTACAGCAATTATCAAACATTCAAGTTAATCACAATATTTCGTTAATTAAATCATATAGCTCCAACAATCACATATTAGATTAATGAAGAATATAATAACAGAGAAGGGATTAGATCGAATAGACCTCCAACAGCTACAGTTTCCTCGGGTGTAGTAAAATAGAATTCAATTTGTCGACCAAAACATGACCACGAACAGGGCCGTTGACCAGAACTCCGAACGGTACCTCAAACCGGCTCTCGATTTCTCCAAACTCAATGCATGATTTAAAACCTCAATTGATTTTAAGGAAGAAAAGAAAAAGGAGTCAAAAATGGGTGGAGATGGAGTTTTTGGGTGGTTTTGGTTAATGACAGCAATATGGAGATCAGATTGTTGATGAATGGAGGAGGAAAAATATTGGGTGTTATGGAGAAAGATTAGGAAAAAATTGAGCTTTGGGGATTGAGCCGGTGAATGCCGGCCCAATCGTCGGTGAACGGGGGCAGATTCATCCGTTTCATTTGAAAACTTGACACGAATTTCCTAAGGATCTCGTTATTTCTTTGTTTTACCTTGAAAAGGTCTAACTTTCTGGTCTCGACCTTGATGGCCCCGACATGTGCTTTTACAAAGGCATCTGCAAGCATAACAAACGAGTCAATATAATTAGGGGGTAAGTTGTGATACCATATTATAGCTCCTTTTGACAAGGTCTCTCCGAACTCTTTCGGCATAACGAATTCGATTTCATCATCCTCCAAGTCGTTCCCCTTGATGACGCACATGCAAGAGGTCACATGTTCATTTGGATCAGTCGTTCCAATATAGTTCGGAAGTTCGGGCATACTGAACTTCTTAGGGATTGGCATCGGAGCTGCAATGGGGGACTTTGGACAATCTTCTTGGAATCCAGGCCTTTCAGTACCGGTGGTGCTCCTGTGATCTGATCGACCCTGGAGTTATATGTCTCCATCTCGGGGTTGATCCCAAATTCATCTTCACTCGGCCTTTCTATGACTAGTTCATTTCTGCGAGCATTTTCTCGGGATGGTTCAGGCTTAACTTTGCTGAGGGTGCACCTTTGGTTCTGTAACTGGGCTATTACCGCCTGTTGAGCCTATAAAATTTCGAAGATCACCCACAAGTTGATTCCATCGCCTTCACTGCCGTGCGTATCCCTGGCCACCGACTTGCCTACCCGCGAACGCTGTTCTCTAGATTGGTGGGCAAGTTAGCATCGATGGCCACATGGGAACTGGCATCGATTTTGCAATTTTGCGGATTTTGTGACATTTTCTGTTAATTGTTTGCATTTTTTTCTGGGCATTTTAATTAATGAAAATACAAAAATATATGTGCATTTGCTTTTAGGATTTAATTTAGCATTTTAGGATTAATTGAGTAATTAGGTTATTTTAAAAAAGGAAAATTACAAAAGTAGTCATTTTGCACCTTTTAATTTTAATTTGTGATTTTTGAGTTAGTTCTTCTTTAATTTATTAATTGTGATAATTATCATTAAGTTTAATTATTATTTTTAGGTTAATTAGGTCCTAGGAATTATTTTAGATTTTGTTTAATTTGAGAAAAAATAAAAAGAAAAGGAAAAGGCACTAAAAGAATTATTGGAAATGAAGAAAAGGAACTTGGGCCAAATTAATCGAATCATCTCCAAGCCCAAACCCCTGCACCCCTGAAACCCGTCCAAATTGCCCCAATACCCGGCCCAAAACCACCCTGACCCGGTCCACCTTCTCCCCTCACCATCCAAACGACCTCGTTTCGTTTAAGGGAGATCAGGACCGTCGAGGTCTTCCTCATCCAACGGTTGGGAAGCCGGGTCTCCCATGTATAAAAGTGTCCAAACGCACCCCCTACCCCCCTCATCGTCTCTTTCACAAAGACTCTAACTTGCAAACCCTAACGCCGCCGCCTCCATTTTCACCGCCTCAAGGTGGCAGCACCACTACCAAACAACCCCAAATTAACACCCTAAAGCCCCCATGACCTCCTCTCTCCAAATCTTTAACCCATACCCTTCGAATCCTTCCCGACTCCATCGAATCTTGAATCTAGGGATAGAGTTTAGAGCCCCAAAAGTTCAAAGTGTTCCAATCTTGGATTCTATGGCTTGCATGGTTACCAGCTCCAGTATTCAAGTGTCAGGCTGCCGATTTTTCTACAAAATAACATTAGTCGCCCGTTCTTGATAAAGAACAAGCGATTGGTATTATATTGTGGCTCTAATCGGAGACGCAGTCATGAGTGCAAGCAGAGTCGGTGAGTTTCTTTCTTTTCTTTGGTTCGTTCTCCTATTCTTCTTTTCTCCGAATAATTCAATTGAAAGACGAGCAAAATTCTGGCCAAGATAAAACTTGTTTTTTTTTTATATAGTTTGATCTTTTCCAGGTTTTACCCTTGATGTCGTTTGGTATTGCTTGATGAATTCTGTGTTTGTCCTCGTTAGTTAATCATTTAGTTTAATCTAACTAGACTGAGGGTTTAATTTAGTTCAATTTCGCGTTAATTAGTATTTTAGCTCGGGTTTTAAATTGTGAGAAAATTGTTCATTTGTTTCTTCGCCATTCGCCTTAATTTGATTTGGGTTGGGGTCATTATGACATTTGGGCTTTGAATCATTTCAGAATCCATTCTCGGAGCTCGAATGAATTTTTTGGGCCCATGTTTGTGCAACCATTGGGCCGGTTAACCCATGCCTAGTTGTGTTTGGATTGAAAGCTCATAATGAAGTGTTTCTTGATATAAGAGAAAGAAATTATCTAACCAATTAAGAAATTAAATAATAATTTGCATTGTCATTTACCTAAATATTGGAAGATATATTGTGTTATATTGAAAATATTATTATCATAACTTACATGATTCAGTTTTAAAGATCAGCTGTAAATAAATAAAAGAGGAAAAAAATAGGACATATAACATGCTTACTTAAGAAAAAGTAGATAAAAATTATTAGACTTTAATTTTTACGGTAGCGTAAATAGGAAAATTGGGAAAAGGCCAAAAAAGGAGGATAAGATAAATACAATGCCTAACATTTGAGACATGGAGCCCGTTTGACTTAGCTAATTTAGAGTAGCTGACAAACATTGGGCATTGAAAAGTACTTTTAAGTGCTGAATCTGATTTAAAAAATAAGCAGTTACGTGTTTGGATGAAAGTGCTGAAATTAATAATAAACAGTTGAAGAACTGGGTATACGAAGAGTTTTGTTTTAAAAAGAAGTATTTTAGGGATAGAATAATAAATATTTTGGTCAAACCTAAAGTGCTTATAAGCTGAAATTTGATAAGTTGGGGTAGACCAACTTATGACTTTTGGCGTATTTTTGACTTATAAACACTTTTAATTTTACCAAACGCGTAGATAAGCCAAAAAGTGCTTATAAACCAGTTTGACCAGCTTATAACCTTAGCCAAACACCCTCATAGTAAATATTCTGCAATCAGAATTCATGAAACTCATATTAATTTGGTTATCTCTGCCGTCATTTGACACCATGTCATACAAGTGCATCCAACCCCCCTGCAATTGTGTCTGCCATTCCTGCGTATTACACCATCAGTGTTCATTATAACACTGATATCTACATAAAATAACATCATTTCGGTAAAACTTAATGCATGATTTATAAAATTGCAGAAAGACTTAAAAAAGATAGCATACGATTTGTCTAAATTGAGAACTTAGAATATACGCATGCAATCATCTTCTCTAGCGCCGCATACCTTCCTTGGACAAAGCATCAAACTAAGCCTCCACATTAAAATGCACAGCGTCGGAAACCAATGTTACAATTCAACTAAATTGCTAGTGCATGTGTAACGGCCGTACCATTATATTGTTTAAGCTAAAACAAACTCCATTAACTGTTGAATAGACAACAGTTTTACCAATAAATCATGATTTAGGCTTTCTAATGTACCTAGTAAACTTATAGGCATATACGGGGAATACAAAAGAATGCCATAAAATCACTCATTAAATAGTATTTAGGACTTGGGAGTTATCAACATAATCACATATTAAAGGATGTAGCAACGGAATATAAGGGAGGGGAAAAGTTTGAAAGAGCAGGTAAATAGATATTAAGCTATCCAATTAAAGATACAATTATGGGGAGGGGAAAAGTTGACTAATTGTATTTAAAGACTTTTTTTTTTTGGCTTATAAAAATAAGATAAATAGAGAAATGAGGGGGAAAAGCCAAAAAAAGGAGAAAAATAGATAAATGAGTTTCTTGGCCAAAGAGAGGTGCCAAGTCTTCAATTCTCTCTTATATATATATATATATATATATATATATATATATATATATATATATATATATATATATATATATATATATATATATATACCGGGACCCCGTTGGGGTAAGCAGGGTGAACCTTGTTGTTGGGCACTATATTGTTGTTCTTGCCGTGGTGCCAGATTCAGCATTAATATTTAGGTGAGCAATTTGAGAGTTTGACATCTTTAAGTTTGCCTGAAATTAAGATTTCAAAGAACTGTAAAATGTAGTGTGTTGTGGAAATTTATACCAAATAGCCACTATTATCCTTAGCCCCACGGTGGGCGCTAAACTGTTTACCCTCAAAAGTAGATAATAATTAAATTTATAAGTGGTTTTAAGAATATGCAGATTAATTCAATACAAATGATAAATTTCATTAGATTATACAAATAAAAGACGTGTTAAAGTGTCAAACTAATTGTGGGGGGGAAGGGGGGGGGGGATGAATCCGGACTCAAAAACAGCCTTAATGAAATGCCTGCCTTCATCCCGGACTCACAATAACAAAGCACTAATGAACAAAAGTAAGAACTTTGAATAATAGAGAAAATTGAAAGTATATTGCTTTGATGTGCGTGTTACAATGACCCTAATGAATAGTCAGATTCCCCTTTATATAGTAGGAGAGTTTTCCCTGAGTACAATTATATAAAAGGTAAAAGTATTTCATTTTACTAATCACTCATCCTCTGCCGACACATGCCAAAATTTACGTTGTGACACCCGGCTGGGTGCATGCAGATATCACATTCCTTAGTTGGTCGTGCTCGATTATTCAATAACGTCTTCCAAATTTCAGGGATTTGAATCGGTCCTGGGGGCGTGGCTCCGATTACTCTTAGGACGGGTGTTTGCCCAGACCTCGACTCGGGGAACTTCTTGCCTCGATTCCGATTCCTCACATTTACATTTCAGCTCCGTTTACTTAATCGAGAACCGAGAAATCCAAAGGGCGCGATTTTCACCCGTATACAAACATGATGAGACTGGGGAAATAAGGACTAAATGGGTGAAGATTCAACATGACTATCTTCCCAAGTATTGCAAGGCATATAGAATCAATAATAAAATCTGCATCTTTTGAAATTGAGAATGGGGAGAAGGTGGTAAAAGAGAAGCTAGCTTGTGAAGGAAACACATTAATAAATCTCTAATCCTAAACCTATTACTTTCGGGAAAGACCTAAATCATGTGGCACTAGTTTGAGTACAAATTCTAATAGAGTTGGGATGTCTGGAACTAAGGATCCGAATGGGAAGAATTTTAATAAGGAGCTTGCAGCTAAGAACAAGAATACATAGCCACGACTAATCAATTCAACCAACAATTGCCTTAAAAAACTGTAACTACTGGGAATGTGGAATTGGGAAAAGGTACCAATGATAATGTCAGCGCAAACTTCCTTACCTTTCTTGGTGAAATTTCACTTCCCTTTTTCATAGCTATTATGGAGGAACCATTGCCCTCAATCAATTTTAATCTCGAAATCTTTACCCGTTCAGAAAATGCTTGTCTTATATGGCACTATAGGTCTGAGTTTCGTTTCCTATATGCGCTCTCGTTCCATCCGATGTGGAGTGATGAGGTTGAAAATATTGAGGAGGGGGAGATTATAAATAATAATGTCAACAACATAGGTAAGAGAGTTGGAAAAGGAGAAGAACTAGCTTCAGCTAATGCAACAATAAACCCTAACCCAAGCACCGATCAAAGTTCTGAAGTTGTGGATGAAATTGAAGTTATGAATGGAGGAATACTGATTGTGGGGATACATGTGGAGGCAGGCTGGAAGATATAAATGTTGAGTAAGATCCAGAAGATGCAGATACATGCACTGAGGATGAGAACAAAAAAAAAAAACCTCACCGAAGTGCCAATCAAATCAGGTATCTACTCCTCCAGCATAGGAAAAAGAACTAGCATTAATAGCTACTTTAGCTTCTAATAAGCAATAAAAGACAGTATCATCAGGTAACAAGGAGAGGACGATGAACTAACAACTTGTGGTTAAACTATTTGATCTTATTCTTTTATCAATAATATATTGGCAAAATACCTTAAAACCTCCCTAAACTTGATACAGATAATTAGTTACAGCCTTAAACTATTCGTGGTCTTAATTACCCCCCTCAACTTGGCCTTTTGAGAGTCATTACCCCCCTGGACGTTGAAGTGACAAAGAGTATGAGTGCACTCGCCTACCACGTGGATTTTTCCTGTATATGTGGTATTTTTTTGAAAAATAAAATATATTTTTACCTTTTTAAGTATGTTAATTCTTTAGAAAAAACTTTTCGAATATAATTTATGATAAAACTTGGATAGAACTACATTATTTAGGCTAAATTTTTTTATTTGGCTAAAAATAATAAAGTTCTAGTTAATCTTTTTTTGAATTTGACCTGAAAATAAAAATTTATACAATTGAAATACATAGTCAAGACATCTAAAAAGTTATAAAAAATACATAGTTTGAAATTAATTATTTTGGCTATAATTTTTTATATATCTTTAAATTATGGTGCTCTAAAAATATTTTTTTATAGATTTTACTTGAAAAAGTAAAAATACACAGTTGATATAAATAGTCATTGCATCAAAAGAAGAAATAAAAAGAGTACACTCTTTTTATAGTTGAAGAGATTGTACAAAATTGAAGAAATTGTACACTCTTTTTATTTCTTCTTTTGATGCAATGACAATTTATTTCAACTGTGTGTTTTTACCTTCTCAGGTAAACTCTGTAAAAAATATATTTTTAGAGCACCATAATTTAGAACTATATAAAAAATTATAGTCAAAATAATTAATTTCAAACTATGTATTTTTTTTTATAACTCTTTAGATGCCTTGCCTATTTATTTCAATTGTATAAATCTTATTTTTAGGTCAAATTCAAAAATATATTAACTAAAACTTTATTATTTTTAGCCAAATAAAAGAATTTAGCATAAATAATATAGTTCTATCCAAGTTTTATTATAAATTGTATTCGAAAAAAATTATCTAAAGAAGAAACATACTTAAAAAGGTAAAAATATATTTTATTTTTCAAAAAAATGCCACATACAGGAAAAATCCACGTGACAGGCGAGTGCACCCACATTCTTTGCCACATTAGTATCCAGGGGGTAATGACTCTCAAAAGGTCAAGTTAAGGGGGATAATTAAGATCACGAATAGTTTAAGGCTGTAACTAATAATCTGTGTCAAGTTTAAGAAAAGTTTAAGGTATTTTGCCATAATATATTCAAATGTTCAAAAAGCAGACATAGTTAAAATAGGGGATCGATGATATGGAGACAAACTATGAATCTATGAATCAAAACCTCAAACATGCAATGGGAGAAGCAGATATATCACCAAGGCCAATATGAAGAGGAAGAAAACAAGGTAACCATTTAGGGGTCGTTTGGTAGGAGGTATTAGAAAAAATAATGCAAGCATTAGTTCTATGTATTACTAATATCTTGTTTGGTACATTTTTTCAATTTGTGCATAACTAATACTTGTATTAGTTATACATCATACTTCGCATTATCCTATGCATAAGTAATGCATAGAAAATTATGGCATTAGGAATACCAAGGCTTTAATGCATGCATTAGCCTGGTTAAACACACAATTATTTTTAAAGTCCCTTAAATCTAGAGAATATGGAGGGCATTTTTGTAAGCAACTATTTTTCTTAAAAATTATGCAATGCATTATAATTTTAATACACCACACCAAACAATAGATAAGAAATAATATTTGCATAACTAATGCTTGCATTACTAACCCATACATTACTAATCCATACATTACTAATACACCTTATTCCGCGCTATTCTTATACACCCTACCAAACGACCCCTTAAGGGATAGGAGTGTAACAAGGAGGACATTATCTAAATAATAATTTCTAATGAATAACTCTCTTACATGGAATATAATATAAGATCTATCAATGCTTAGCAGGCCTTTGAGCAGGTAACTTTGTTGAATATCCTCAATGTTCCGGCTATTCACGGAACGTGAGAAGCAGATGATTAATAATCTGTTTCAGAAGAAATCGAAGAATTTCTTGGGAAACCTACAAGATCCGTTTGTTCTTTTTTCTCTAATAGATGGTCAAAATTATTGAAGAAACAACAAGATCTTTCTTTTGTCCCTTCCAAGCGATCGAAAAATAAAGAAATAGTCAAGATAATTACGTATTTACAAAACACTTTTCATTCATTGCTTTGATGGAACCTTTTTAACATTATAGGAATATTGACAGATACTCCCTCCGGTTTACAATAAGTGACCAATTTGCTTTTTTATTTTGGTTCAAAATAAGTGTCCATTTATATAATCAAGAAAAAATTCAATTTTTTTTTTCAAAATTACCCTTATTTATGTATCCTTAAAAAGTCATTTACTACTCACATTTGAGAAGAGAAATAAGTGCTACTATAACTATGGTGCAATATTTAATGACTGGTAGTTTAGTCACACTAACAATTTTCGTCTATAATTTAGTATTTCCTTAATGAATGCGCTCAAAGCAAATTGGTCATTTATTATGGACCGGAGGGAGTACAACTTTTGTTTGGATTGGGAACTTCATGGTACAATATCAATGGGACGATATGGGTATTTATTGATGAGGAGTTTCAGGCAGAGATGGAGTATGACATTGAGCAACTTCTTTCCCTAAGGCTAACACATATTCATGGTACATAGGAGTTTGTTGCTACTTTGCTTTATGCTAGCACAGATAGAATAACATGGATTGGGTTATGGGATGCTTTGTATGCAATGACTAATCATATGGAGTGTCCTTGGCTTGTGAGAGGATATTTTAATGTGATTTTGATGAGATAGAGAAATATGGAGGCCTTCTAATTCCATTCCAAAAAATTGAAGATTTTATCTACTGCATAAATACTTGTCAATTGATTGACTTGGGCTTAAAAGACAGCATGCAAGCTTGGTGGAATGTTAGATGGGATGATGCTTGTATTTTTAAGTGACTTGATAAATGCATTGTAATCAAGCTTTTCAGAACCTCATTCCAAATTTTAAAGTGGAGCACTTAATTAAGCAAGGGTCTGATCACTCACCTCTTCTATTATCTTGCAAGCTGGATAGTAAGATGGTGAAAAAATCTTTTAGATTTTTCAAATTCTAGGTGGATAATGATACTTTTCGAGAGGTTGTGAAGGAGAATTGGAGTGACTATTTTGGTTTAGACCCCTTTTATATATTTCGTGGACAATTAAAACTTGTTGCGACCAAACACACACGCAAGTATACGCGGTCGTCAAGTAATAAAGTGACTAAAAGTCGGATGTCGATCCCACGAGGACTTGTGATTAACTATTAACTAAATTAGACTATCCTAATTATTTATACAAGAATTAAACCTAGAAGTATTTGATTCTAAACTAATTAAAATAAAAAGAAAATAAATAATGAACTCTGAGCCAAAGGATAACAGATTTTTATGATATCAATGTAATGAAAACGATCTAGGGTTATGGGCTATCTAACAATCCTATTGTATTCTTCTATTGAATTGACTAACTAATTTATCTATTTTATTGGTTGACAGGGTTAATATTGCTCATAAGAATCTGTCAAGTTCTTACTCGCCTATTCAAGCTAACCTAACGCCTATATGTCTATGGAGTTAGAATCAACAAGAACGTATTTATAATTCCTGTAAATCAACCAAGCAAGGCAATTAGGTATATGTCTATCCTAACCGCGAATCCGTTCCCCGATGCCCAGGTTCAAGAACTTGCTCTATTCAATCCTATATGCAATCTAGAATTCCCACTTTCGAGTTCAATTCAAGATTCGTAGATAGTATTCAATTGGTGATCAATCAATCAAATAATTAAGTGCACGATTGAATAAATAAACCAATATTATAAACTAAGAAATCAAACTCAATATCCGAATAACAATAGTCATGAAAGAACCACAACCCTAGAACGTGAAGTTTAGCTCCACATAGACATGGTAGCAAAACAACAACTCATACAAAGAAACATAAAAATTACTAAGTTTGGAGGAAGAAAGATGAAACCCGATGAATTCCGGCCTCCAAGGCGGTTTCCTCTCAAAAACTTCCTCCCCCTCTTGCCTCTCTATTTCTTGCACTAAACTATGAAAAACCTTCTTTTTTAACCTTGGGCGAGCTTGATTTTATATAGGTTAAGTGGGTTTCCCTCCAGATTTCCAATTTTACCCCTAAGCAATGTTTTCCCGGACCGGACACGCGCGAACTACTGCGCGACTTCGCGCGTGATTCTGCCTCAGTTCTTCTTTCGCGCGAACTACTGCGCTAAGTCGCGCGTTTCTTCGCGCGTCTGCTGCTCAATATATTTTTCCAATTTGATTCTTGTCTTGTCAGTGCTAGTTGCCTAACTTTTCATTCCACGATTCATGCAACTCAAAACCAAAGACGTTGCCATTCCAGGAAATCAACCAAAGTTCTCATCTTCTTTTTCGTTAATTTCTCCTTTGCACAGCTTATCTCTGTTCGCCAATTTCTTTGTGCCCTTTGCTCCAAGTTTTATCTCAAAGTACCTACATTATGCATTAACATCTAAATAAGTGTAAAACTCCATAATTAAGTTAAATTGGATATATTCACTATCAAATATAATCAAAGAGCTGTAAAAATACGAGTAAAGTGATGTCGAAACATATGAAAATATGCCCAACATCACCACCCCACACTTAAACTTTTGTTCGTCCTCGAACAAACAACTATACTCTCTAGAGAATCCTTCACTCAACCATTTCCCTTAACGCGTTACACCTAGAACAATGTACATGTATTACGCCTAGAAGTGAACAATCCTAGCCTCAAAGTCGACTCTCAAGTGCCATGCAATATTCACACTTCCTCAAAGTACTCTACACAGAATTCAAGACTTGCTTTTCTGTCACGAATCATATGCCCTCACAATTACATCAACAAAAAAAAACTGAGTTCAATCCACCACATTCAATTCATATACTCACATATATTAAGAAAATCACTCACTCTCACAAAAGAGGTCACATGCATGCAATTGGTACCATAAGCTTGCCCTTAATGTAAATCTCTACTAATGTAGGCTAGCTCGATCCAAAATTAATTAGAACTTTTCATAGTTGTAATGTGGGCTAAGGGATGGGTAAGATGTATTTAGGAATAGTGACTCAACTCCTAAGCACATTAACACATCACATGAGCAATTTTCAGCGCAAATTCTTCACCCCACTTCTCATTCACACACAATATCATCCCACAAATACTCCCTTATTCTTTAAGCACTTTATTAATTCATTCCCACTAGCAAGAGCAAGACACAATGTAATCATCTCTCCTTTTTTTTAAATAAGTTTATTCTTCTTGTCACTCAAATTCTGCTAGTGGTGTATTCGTTTACAACATAAGTGCACCTTTTCATCCTTTTATTGGTTCCACTCAAAAGTCACCCCACACTTATTTCCTTCTTACTTCTTTTAGTGCTATTCTCACAATTAAGTGCTTTAAGAGGTAAAATGATCAAAACAATGTCAATTAAGAACAAAAGGGTATAGGCTTGTAATGCGGGTGCCAAACAAAAGTCTAAGGCTCAAAAAGGGTTAACTAGGGACAAATTTTATTTGTGATAAACAATTAAGCTCAAAAAAGTCAAAGAAAGCCTAACATCATTTTTCAAACCGAGCATCACCTAAAATTTCACTTCAACTCACATACCGGGCAAGTTCTAGACGCAAGTACAATACATGGACTACACAAATACTCACCACACATGGTATATGACTCATTCAGATCAGCTCATCAAGACACTCCATTACGAGCATTCAATTCAGTACAAACATACAATTTAAGGCACTTTCAATGAGATTCAACAATTAGGACTAAGCGTTACACTCTAGGGTCTATTGTGTTCAGGTGCGTCAACGCTATGGGTTCTCTTTCAATTTTTATAGATCGTAGCCCATTACCCTAATCTACAAACTAGAAAGAAAACAAAAATAAAAACTACCCATGCCCGGTTCAAGCTAAACCCTTGGAAAAGAAATGCGACTTAAAGAAAAACCAAGGGGGAATTGCTACACTACCTAAGAAAAATAAAATAATTTTTTTTTGTTGTTTTCTCTAGACTCACTTTTCCTCAAGAAAATCGTCTAAAAGATCCGTCATTAGGAAGAGCCTATAATTTTTTCAATTTTTTTTTCTCGACTCAGTCCCTCAAGAAAACTGTCTAAGAGATCCATCGTTGGGAAAAGTCTAATTTTTCTACCCTTTTCAATTTTTTTTTGATTTTTCTTGTTTTCCACATAAAAAAAAATTAATCTACTAAAATACTACACAACTACGAAGAAAAGAAATAATAAGCTAAACTACTAAAAAGCAAAGTATCCAAAGGAATTCTCCCACCCCACACTTAAAAGAGTGCAATGTCCCCAATGCACAACTAAAGCAAAAATAACAAGGGTGGACAAGAAACTCTCTGAAAGGCCAAAGGCCGAAGCACTAGCAACTCACGGGGTACTCAGACTTCTCCCAAGGATGGTCCTTTGTGCTGGTACCTCACACTAGTTCCAACCAGCTGGCTCGTATTTGCACACTTTCAGTGGCTTTTCTTCTATGCTCATAATCCTACAAAAAATTCTACAAAGATAGAAAACTAAAATAAATAAAAATAAATAAAAATAAAAGAAAGCAGTAAAGCTGGGTTGCCTCCCAACAAACGCCTAGTTTAACATCGCGGCACGACGTGAACCACTTTTTGCCTCCACCTCGAACTTATAAATGAGCCCCCAATTTGGCTTCAAGCTTTTTGCTATGCTCTAGGGGCGGTGAGACAAATTTAACAGGGCCAAGCAACCAATATCGTGTTCTACACTTTTTGGCTTTCAAATAAGGTATGTAATTATGTCTCTCTGGCATGATAAATTCCAGGATATAAGCACCCAGGTCCTCGTACATTGGCTCCCCCAAAGGCTCAGATGACTCGATTTCCATGTCATCATCCAAACACAATGTTGAAAAATGTATGGAATGAGGAGCAGTACGCCCCAACTCTAGAATTGTATCACTAGTTACATCCTCATATGTACACACACTAGAGTCTTCAAATATAACATTATCTACTTCCTCCCATGACTCTAGAGTGCTTTCCTAAACATGGACATCATTAATAAAAGTACGCTCGAATGATTGACTCTCCAATTTTAGCTCCTCGAATGGGCGTATAAGCTCCTTTTCAGTTTCACACAACTCAGAACTATTTTGTTGGGCATTAGACGCATCAACTTTTGCAATCAATTGAGCTCCCAAGTCATGAATAGCAGTGCCAAATTTTTCGATCTCTTGTCCTATTTTAGCTCTTCCTTCTCTTAGGTCATGTATCCCATCTGTAATTTTCTCACATTGAACCTCATATATCTCCAATCTTTTAGCTTGTTCCACCAGCCAAGTTTGACTCAAAATCTCCTCTTTTTCAAAATTTTCCTCTTGCTGGTACTCACTATCTTCATTCAATTCTTCTCTATTGGCCTTCATTCTTGTGATTGTTGCCCTTATTCTTTTCATATCTTTTTTGAGTTCATCCTGTTGCTCTACTACTTGCTTTAAAATATCCCTAATATATGCATCAGGTTCCATATCTTGTACTTCATTGCCCCTATCAAACTCACAAACATTATTAGAATGATCATAATAAGGGCTCATAGAAGGATGAAAAGAATTAGGACAACCATCCCAGTGGCCATCTTGACCACCACACATATTACAAATATTCCACTCAAAGGATTGAGATTGTGCGCACAACTCGTTTCCGGGAATATTCTGACAATTTTTCCACCAGTGCGGTCCTCCACAATATGGACAAGGATCATCAAAATAAGAATAACCATCATTCGAATAACTTTCATTCCAAGATTCCATGTTAAAATAAAAAAAAATATTAACTAAACTAAAACAAAAAAAAAATGAATAAAGAAAAAAAATTCAATGTCTAATCTAGAAGAATAGTTAATTTCTAAGTCCCCGGCAATGGCGCCAAAAACTTGTTGCGACCAAACACACACGCAAGTATACGCGGTCGTCAAGTAATAAAGTGACTAAAAGTCGGATGTCGATCCCACGAGGACTTGTGATTAACTATTAACTAAATTAGACTATCCTAATTATCTATACAAGAATTAAACCTAGAAGTATTTGATTCTAAACTAATTAAAATAAAAAATAAATAAATAATGAACTCTGAGCCAAAGGATAGGAGATTTTTATGATATCAATGTAATGAAAACGATCTAGGGTTATGGGCTATCTAACAATCCTATTGTATTCTTCTATTGAATTGACTAACTAATTTATCTAATTTATTGGTTGACAGGGTTAATATTGCTCATAAGAATCTGTCGAGTTCTTACTCGCCTATTCAAGCTAACCTAACGCCTATATGTCTATGGAGTTAGAATCAACAAGAACGCATTTATAATTCCTGTAAATCAACCAAGCAAGACAATTAGGTATATGTCTATCCTAACCGCGAATCCGTTCCCCGATGCCCAGGTTCAAGAACTTGCTCTATTCAATCCTATATGCAATCTAGAATTCCCACTTTCGAGTTCAATTCAAGATTCGTAGATAGTATTCAATTGGTGATCAAGCAATCAAATAATTAAGTGCATGATTGAATAAATAAACCAATATTATAAACTAAGAAATCAAACTCAATATCCGAATAACAATAGTCATGAAAGAACCACAACCCTAGAACGTGAAGTTTAGCTCCACATAGACATGGTAGCAAAACAACAACTCATACAAAGAAACATAAAAATTACTAAGTTTGGAGGAAGAAAGATGAAACCCGATGAATTCCGGCCTCCAAGGCGGCTCTATGCTTGTATTTTCCTCTCAAAAACTTCCTCCCCCTCTTGCCTCTCTATTTCTTGCACTAAACTATGAAAAACCTTCTTTTTTAACCTTGGGCGAGCTTGATTTTATATAGGTTAAGTGGGTTTCCCTCCAGATTTCCAATTTTACCCCTAAACAATGTTTTCCCGGACCGGACACGCGCGAACTACTGCGCGACTTTGCACGTGATTCTGCCTTAGTTCTTCTTTCGCGCGAACTACTGCGCTAAGTCGCGCGTTTCTTCGCGCGTCTGCTGCTCAATATATTTTTCCAATTTGATTCTTGTCTTGTCAGTGCTAGTTGCCTAACTTTTCATTCCACGATTCATGCAACTCAAAACCAAAGACGTTGCCATTCCAGGAAATCAACCAAAGTTCTCATCTTCTTTTTCGTTAATTTCTCCTTTGCACAGCTTATCTCTGTTCGCCAATTTCTTTGTGCCCTTTGCTCCAAGTTTTATCTCAAAGTACCTACATTATGCATTAACATCTAAATAAGTGTAAAACTCCATAATTAAGTTAAATTGGACATATTCACTATCAAATATAATCAAAGAGCTGTAAAAATACGAGTAAAGTGATGTCGAAACATATGAAAATATGCCCAACATCAAGCACTTAATTAAGCAAGGGTCTGATCACTTACCTCTTCTATTATCTTGCAAGCTGGATAGTAAGATGGTGAAAAAATCTTTTAGATTTTTCAAATTCTAGGTGGATAATGATACTTTTCGAGAGGCTGTGAAGGAGAATTGGAGTGACTATTTTGGTTTAGACCCCTTTTATATATTTCGTGATAAGTTAAAAAAGCTGAGCGAGACTTTATCCATATGGAGTAGGAAATATTTTGAGATATATTTATGCAAATTGAAACCCTTGAAGAAGTGGTGAAGGTACATGAATAAGAGTTTGAATTGCATCCTACTGCTCGTAATAGGGAGAAGCTTCAAAAGATGCAAGCTGAGTTGATGATATTTTATGCTTTGGAGGAGTATTTTTAGAAACAAAAAACTGGTATACAGTTGTTTAAATATGAGAATAGAAATACAAAGTTTTCCCATGCTCATATTAATGGTAAAAGAAAGGGACTTCAGTTGAAGAGAATTCAGAATGCTAGTAGAGTATGGTTTGAGAGAGAGAAAGACATGGTACATGAGGCAATTAGATTCTTTCAAGACTAGTTTATTGAGGAGAACTCATACCAATTTCAGTATTTTGGAACATATTTCACACATGATTATAATGGAGCAGAATGACGAGCTTGTTGCAATTCCAGAAGATGATGAGGTGAAAAAGGCAGTATTTAGGCTCAATGTCGATAATACTTGGTATCCTAATGATTTTACAGAGAAGTTCTTTCAACACTGTGGGGAAATTGTTGATAAGGATATGATTAGAAAGGTGCATGCTTTATTTTGTGGACATGAACTTCCAAGATACATCAATACTACAAATCTAATTTTGCTATCTAAAAGGAAAGAGGTTAATACATTCTCAGACATGAGACCAATCATTTTGAGTAATTTCATCAATAAGGTATTCTCTAGGGTTGTTCATGAGATGATGGTAAGGATATTTCTAGAGATTATTTCACCAAATCAAGCAGGATTTATATAGGCTAGGAGCATTGTGGAGAATATCCTGCTCGTGCAAGAGATTGTTCATGACATCAGGATAAGGGGGAATCCAGCCAATATAGTTATAAAACTAGATAGGGCTAAAGCTTATAATAAAGTTTTATGGTTCTTTTTTTACTAATGTTCTAGGAAAATGGGTTTTTGTGAAGGGCTAATTGATATAGTATACAAAGATGCTTGATAATAGCTGGTGTTCTGTACTTGTTTATTGTTAGACTCATGATTTCTTCAAGTCATCAAGTGGTGTGAAACAAGGGGATCCTTTATCACTTGCCTTATTTATCTTGGCAGCATAATGCATGTCTAGGGCCTTGATTGCACATCATTCTATTAAGGACTTTATATAGTTTTGAAAGCCAAAATGGAGCCTTCGCATGAACCATTTGGCCTATATTGATGATATTATTATATTTTTATCTCCTGATGAGAGATCATTGAAACTGATTATGGATACATTGGCAGTATATGAGGATGCAAGTGGTCAAAAGGTGAACAAAGAGATGAGTGCAGTTTATATGCATCATTTGGTTCCTCAGAATATTGTGGACAAGTATGATATTACAAAAATACCAAAAGGAGAATTCACTTTCACTTACCTTGCGGTACCTATATAGTATGTTTGGATGATGAACTGTTATTATAAGGAGCTGGTGGAGAAAGCTCAGAAAAGATTAAGTTCATGGACAGGTAAAATATTTTTAATATGAAGGTTGGATGTATTGATAACTCATGTAATTCAGAGTATGTTTATCCATCTTTTATTTGCTTATGATACGCCATAAGGGTTATAGCACAACTTCATAAAGTGTTTGCTAAGTTTTTTTAGAGAAAATCTATGGGGACTTAGTAGGAATTGGTCATGCCACGCACTATGTCATCCATATGCTGAAGGAGGATTTAGTTTTAGAAGTTTGGCAGATGTTTCAAAAGCCTCATTTGCAAAATTGTGGTGGAACTTTAGGACTAGCATTCATTATGGAGGACTATGGGTGGGCATTAGGTACTTCGATACAGTATTTGAAAATATGGTTCAGTTGTAAAGACCCAACCAATTTATTTGAGTATTATAGCCCCGTTCACTTATTTATTGCCTATTCTGTGTTTGTTTATTGTTACTTGACTTGCTGGGTGGGTATCACTACTAGAATTCCGGAAAAAAGCGACCAAACTTTAGCGACCAAAGTTGGTCTGCGGCAAAAAACGACCAAAGTTGGTCGCCAAACTAGCGAAAACAATAAAATAAATATTTGAAATAAATTGGCGACCAAGGTTGGTCGCTAATTGGTCGCTAATTTAGTCAAACTGTTGACTGGACTGGTCAGACTTGCTTGGTCAAAGGTATACTGAGATTAGCGACCAATGTTGGTCGCTAAAGTGGGACCCACCTACAAAATTTAAATAATTATATTATTATTTTAAAAAATTATAAAATATAAATATATATAATTTAAAATTGGCGACCAACGTTGGTCGCTAATTAAACGGTCAGCAGAAAACGACCAACTTTGGTTGCTAAAATGGGACCCAGTTATAAAATTTTAATAAATTTATTTTTATTTAAATTTTTTTATAAAATATAAATAAATATAATTCAAACTTAGCGACCAAAGTTAGTCGCTTAATGGAATAGAGACCAACTTTGGTCGCTAATCTGGGGCCCAGTTCAAATGTTTAACAATTATATTATTAATTTAAATATTATATAAAATATAAATAAATCTGATTTAAATTTAGCGACCAGCTTTGGTCGCTAAATTAAATTCATGTATAATTAGCGACCAAAGTTGGTCTCTATTCAGGTCAACAATGGTCAAAATTAAAAATCACTTTTGTATTTACTATCTAAATAATATAAATGTAAGCCGGTAATACTTTTGTAATACAAGGGATGAATAGTACTACGATTTGACTTGGAGCATTGCTGAACTTTTGGTGTGATCGCCCCTGCGGTGGGAGTGGCCGCGGGTGCAGCCTTATGAGCGCAGATGCGGAAGTGAGTGGGGGACGCTGGGACCGCAGAAGCATGATAGTCTCCGCAGAAGCGAAGTCGCTTCTGCGATGAAGGGACGCACAGGAGCGGGCATGGTCGCAGGTGCGATATTTCCTCTGCAGGCGCGCATGCGCAGGTGCGTGCGGGCATATTTTGCAGAAGCATAGGGGCTGGTCTTTAGTGGGATTAGCACGTGCGCTTCATTTTTCGCAGGAGCGATTCTACAGAATCGAACCTCCTGGTCGCGGAAGCGGAAATCTCTGGGGAGTTAAGGTGTGTCCGAGGGTTTGAATTCATTTTCATCTTTTGGACTTAGATAGCTCGGTTTGTGACACTTTTTCGAGGGATTTTCAAGAAAATTATCGGGGTAAGCAATTCTAACTCGGTTTTGGCTATTATACATGAATCCCTCGTTGTTTTTGTCATTTAATTACTGATTTGAGTTTGAAATTTGAGAAAAAATTATGAAACTTCGTAGACTGAATTTTGGGGATTTGAAAGGCAATTTGAGGTTTGATTTGAATAATTTTAGTATGGCTGGACTTTTTATTGAATGGTTGTTCAAATTTTGTAACTTTTGTTGGATTTCGAAATGTGGGCCCGAGGTTGACTTTTGGGTTGACTCTTTGACGTTAGTTAAAGATCTTAGCTTTATCATTTGGAGTCGATTCCTCTAGCTTTTATTGATAGTAGTACGTTATTTTTGGCTAGATTTGAGCCTTCCAAAGTTCGATACGCATGGGAAGGGCTCGCTAGCGGAGCTATTTGATTTGTTTGAGGTAAGTATCTTATTTAAACTCGGTTGAGACACTCATTACCGAATTGCTGTGATAACTACGTACTATTGGGTGTACACATTCGTAGGGATGAGCCCATGTGCGGACACCAGGGTTATTTAATAATGATTCGGGTTGTGTTTAGGCTTTCATAAGCCTAGAATTTGAATGTCAAACCTTAAACTATGAAGCTTCGCACATTTGTGAAATTGCTGCGAACTATTTGGGCCATGTTTGAGGCCACATAGGTGTTTGATCCCTGAATGAACTGATTAATGTTATTCTTTTGATAAAAATTGCCGGTTTGAGCTATGATACTACACTTGCACCTGCCTACACTTTAGCATGTCGTTTATGCCTGTCCAGGAGCATGCGATTTGTTATTAAATCATTTCATACATATATACTTGTTTATTTGCTCATGTATGATGTGATTGGACTGGATGCCTCTGACCACACCGGGCTAATTGTGTTGTTATGCCTGTTACCATGCCAAGCGAATTGTGTTGTTATGCCTATGACCATGCTGGGCGAATTGTATTGATATGCCTGTGACCATGCCGGGCAGATTGTGTTGTTATGCCTGTGACCATGCCAGACGAGTTATGATATTGAGTCTGTGACCATGCCGGACTGGCAACACGTTAAATTGGTCGTGCTTACGTGTGGATATGAATCCATTCCCCTAGGGTCATCCACTCATGTGTTCTCTCTTGATAGTGTACGCACAAATATTGGTAATACTGATTAGTGGTTTAGAACGAATATGTAAAAGTGTGGGAATCTGGCTAGTGTGTTGTTGGATTTTGCATTTCATCTTTACTTGCTATTTCCTTGGCCATTTATCTTATTAAACTACATATCACCTCTATATGCCAAGATATTTCCTGAATAGAGTATTTGAGAAATTGTATACATACACATATGGATGTTTTCTTACTAAACTTGATGATTTGATTTCAATATTGTTATGTACCGGAATTAAAGATGAAACTACACAGGTGATATCTAGTATCATTAATAATTTGTGCTCTTTTTGCCTTGCCATGGTTATTTACGATACTTATTGAGTACACAGAGTCAATTGTACTCATACTATGCTCTACACTTAATTATGCAGATCCAGGTGAGGGGACCAGTTATCAGTAGGTTACTTTTTGGAGTATCTGATAGAGGCAAGGTAGAGTTGCATCCTTAGTCGTTGTTTGACTTGTCCTTTCCTTTCATACTGTTATTATAGTTCAGACAATGTATTTATTGCTTAGTTTCAGACTTGTGTCCCATTGTAGTAGCACATGACTCCGTACTTACTAGTTTCTAGGGGATTTAAATTGTATTAATAGTTTTTACTGTATTGAGACCTCAGGTTTATGCTATTTCTATGAATTTTGTTATTATGTTGTCTTCAATATCTTGTTTCGGCTTACCTAGCTGGTGTGTTGGGCGCCATCACGAGGGTTGAGATTTTGGGTCGTGACAAATTGGTGTTGATACCCAATTTTTTCTTATATATTTTTAATATTCAAAATAACTTCAAAATAACATATATATGCATACATAAGCATGTCCAAATGTTTTATTATTTTTCCGTAATTTTTAAGGGTTTAAATTGATTTATTTTCTCCCTTTTTATCTATAAAATCTCAATAATTATTTCCAAAATTATTATTTTGATAACTCATCTATTGAATTTTTATATTTTATGCCAAAATAGTTTTTGGCCAAAGTGCTTTGTACATATTTTTACAATTTTATTTAGTATTTTAAAAGCTAAATTGCACATAATTGCAATATTGGCCCTTTTAAGGTTTAATTATGTTTTGTACGCATAAATTATGTCCTATATTTTTACATTGTTATTTATGTGTTATAAATTATTTTAGTACTTTTAATTTATTTTCAGAAAACTATTTGCTATTTTTTTACAAAATTAAAAAGGAAAATGTGGCTATTTAACTCGTAGCCATATTTGGCTTTGAATTATAACCAAATTGAACCCCAATTTCCCCCAGCCCAATTTTAATTTTAACCGACCCTGACCTTTTTAAAACTAACCCAAACCCGGATCCCCACCTACCCATTTAATCTAGGCCGTTGATCATTCAGATCAACGGCCACCGTTTCACCTTACAATTTTTAACCCAAAACGACCCCTAACCTAATTCATTTGTTACCAACCCGCCGCCCTTGAATCTCCTCTCCTCTCAAACTCTCTCTGAAACCTAAGGCTAACCCTAGCCGCCGCCACCCAAATCAACCCTAATCCCCTTTGATTCTCACTCAACCCATGGATTCCCATGGCTGTTTGAGACGTGTACTCATTTCCTATGTCTCCTTGTGGCCTGTTTTCGTGATTCCATGGAAAGATCTCAAAGAGATCTAATCCAAATCCTGCTCGACTTCTATCTATGGTCTTTTTTTCGGCCATCCATGGCCGATCGAGTTAGATCCATGGCTTTTCCGGCTAGATCGGTAACTTTTCGAAGTTTTTCTCACTTTTCTGGGTTCTCTGAAACCCTAACCTTTAAGATCTTTCAATTTTCTTTCAGATCTATCTTAGATCTGTGTATATTATGAACCTTTTTAGTGTTTTTCTCAAAGCTTTTCCGATTTTTTTTCAAAGTGACTCTCCGTCTTCAAAAAATAAGGTTTCTTAAACACTTTTTAAAAGATCTCTTCTCCGATTTTCAGTGTTATTTTAGGATTTGACTATGTTTAAACGGTTTGTTTATGTTCTTCTTCTACCTGGTTCATCGTGTTTAAAACCCTAAGTATTTTGGTTTCATCCGTGTTTTGGAAACTGTCTTTATTTGTCTTGTATGTATACTAGTTTCGACTGAGTTCTTTGTGTTTAGATCCTTTTCTTTGTTTAACTTGACTGATTCTAAAGTTCTTACCTTTTTAACTCAGCTCTGTTAAAACCCTAATTTCCTGAAAATTCTGCTCACTTGCTATTGAGAGTTTTTAAAAAGATCTCCTTTACCTGTTGCTATGTGTTAGAATGTTTCCTTCATTTTTTGTTTTATGTGACTACTTGACTATGTTGACTACTATGCTTCGAGTAGGTTCTTTTACTACTGAGCCCTAGCCTACTCCTGTTACTACTGTATATTTGTGTTGCTTCTTTTGTCAATATGGTTGGCCTTGCATGACTGATACTCTTGTCATTCTTCTCTATTTATATGGCGAAGTGCAGAATCATGATTCTTTCTTGATTGATTGCGAAGGTTTTCTTATAAACCCCTAATTTCATCCGTTTGTCTGAATTGATTGATTCCTTTCCTTTATTTGCTGTGATATTGTACTCCTACTGAATCCTTTCCCCAATTAAGTATATTTTGTACTTAGACTCAATTTATTTACTCTATACTTTTAATATCCCATATATGGTCAGAAATCAATCTTTCTCAAATTGGTTTTCTTTCCTTAATTATTCCTTTCAGTATCCGTCTGAACAGTAATTCCTTGATTAAAGGAAAGTACTTGTATTAATTGATTCTGATTGTGATTATTTCCATGTTTGTGTTAAAACTTTACTTGTTTCCTTATTTTCTACTCGTTTTCAAAGCTATAAATACCCTACCCTCTCTTCTCTAAACACGAACAACTGATTTCAAAACATACACTTATACACTCAAAACTCTCTCTTTCTCTACTGCTACTTGTGCTACTGCTTGGTCAAGCCGGCTGAAAGCCAAGGCTAGACTGCGAAATCCTACTTGCTTTACCTTTTTGCACTTTGCTTTCTCAACTGGTATGTCCTAGTTAATGTTAAAACTTCAACAACAACATGCTTCTTTAATTATTTCAGTTTCTCTCATTCTTGTCTACTTCTGCTTGTGATTCTATTATGAAACTTGCAATCAAGTTACATTACCAACATGCTATAATGTCTCTCTCCCCCTTTAGATTAATGCACTTCCTTATGTGTGTTTCAAGGAATAATTTGTCAGTCACTTATTGTGTACTTGCCATCCCAATTCCCTATCCCTTCAATGTTCTTATGTTCTTTCTGACTAGCCTGTGATCATGCCAGTATCAGCTATTGCTGTGCATATAAGACCCTTGATGGGGTTATGTGTTTATAGCCAAATGTCTGTGTGTCCCAAATCCCATGACCCCCTGTATGACTACTAATTCTGTGTGTGATCCCATCTTGGGAGTTTGATTTTTGTTTACTACTGCAATTGATTTTAATCACCTCCGTCACTGATTGCTTTCAAAAATGGACTATCAGTCCAGCTTTTAAACAAATCCCTTTCAACATGTGTTCTGCACTTCTACTATACTCTTAGAATCTAGGTTCTGTCCCTTTTGTGTGAGCCTTGCCTTGGGACCCTTGAGTTCCCACTGAACTTGGACACATAAGAGCTGGCCCTTCCACATTGCACTCACTCTCTTGGTTATGCAGTCTGGGTGTGAGTACTGCCCGGGAGCTTTTGAGGTCCTTAGGGAACTCTGACACACCCAAATATGAGCAAGGCTTTGGAGCAATATTGGCATTGAAGTAGTTTATTATATAACTCATAGAGGAAGTCAGGATCAGGCTTCCTACGGTTGTAACTTGTTATTTTTGCACTTCTTTTGTAATTCAATCATTTGGTCTGTAATAATTTGTAAACAAGTATGGGGTTGGCTAGTGAAAAGGGATGGGAAATATGCATGCATTAGCTATCAAAATGGTAGAATACATGTTATTAAGTTTATATTCCTACTTGCGTAATAAAAACCATGCTTAGGACTCATTTCATACATTAGAGATCATGTTCCCTAGGACTTACACTTACTGTTTTCAGCATGTCCATTTTACTATTATATCACTTAGAAAATCCTGCGTTAAATGTATTAATAACCGGTGTTTTCTGCGTTCATATTCCTACTGCCATACACACTTAGATATCCTATTTTAGGCTAAACAACACTAACAATCATATCATCTCTGCATATTCTGGAAATCATGTTTTAAATGCTGTAATATTTGTGCATATAGAAATCCTGCTTAGGATTCTGCATCTCTGTACATTAGATACCATGTCTTTAGGATTTCATTTATATTCGATTAAGCACGCTTAGGCTAACTACGAATGCATAAAAGGAATAAAACATTTTTACTCAGTTTTTTACAAGCAACTGGCCATAATTCTATGTGTTGAACACCTAGAACATCATGTTTTAGGTAATATAAATAATCTCCAAACCGTTTTAATAATTACTGAATATTGCCTACGCCTAGGCAAGCCTTAGGTAATTACTTAAATAAAACTAGAGCTGCCTTTTTTTAATTATCAACTGCTACAACCAGCAGGCAGGCCTGATTCAGACTTCTTGTCTAAGTTATATAACGAATCTGGTTCTGACTTAAACACCATGCTTTCAAATTTTAAAATTCAGACCTTAACTGTGTATGAGTCATGCTGTCTATGTGCACTGTTTGCGGAGGTATAACTGAGCCTTCTATTTGCTTATATGTTTTCCCTAATTGCAGTTTTATATGTTTTGTATGTCGCCTTAGCATTTTACCTTTGAACCTAAGGGTCAGCCTAGAACCTCCTTCTTATAGGAATAAGAGTCCTAAATTCCTCCGGGACTGATAGGAATGGGACGGGTAATAGCATGCAATAGAGGTCGAGACCAACCCTCGCTTTAATTACCTGTACGGGGCAGGAAATGGTAGATGTGGATATGATGACCGGTGTGCTAATACTGCGTGTATCCCCTCTTCTAAGGAGTGTCATACCGGGTATTACATTGATGTAATCCATATTACAAACAAACCTAGGACACCCCTTTATTTTTATAAGTATGCTTAGATTATAACTCTTTTCAAAACCTTGCTTTTATTGTTTTTCAAACACTCGTGTATTTAAACTCAAAATCCCCTATTACTTGAGCCTTATTTGTTTACTTGCTAATTGCACAAATTCACAAAAACCATCTGGCCGGGAACCATACTAGTGGATCCTGAGGGGTGCCTAACACCTTCCTCTTAGGATAATTTCAAGCCCTTACCCTATCTCTGGTTATCAAACATAGTTGTAGTTGGACCTTATAAGTTCCCTAATGCACCTTAAAATCATTAGGTGGCGACTTTTCAAATACCCAATTCCCAAAAGGAAATGAGTCATTACACCCCATGAACGTCAAAACTCGGACTTCCTCTCCGCGGAGGGCGAAAAAGGGGGCGCGACAATTGGTATCAGAGCCCTATGTTCATAGATATTACGAGTCATGAACATGTTTAGTTGAGTCTTACGGATCAGTACAGAGGCGTCTGTACTTATCTTCGAGAGGCTACCAAACCATTTGAAAAACTTCTCTTTCTTATATTCTTGTCGTGCGAATTTGTTGATTCTGGAAACTAAACTTCTATTATTCTATTCTCTCACAGATGGAGAGGACCCATGCTACTGGTTTGGATGGATGACCACCAGTACCACTAGCTAGGGCCACGAGAGGCCGAGGCTTCAGTAGAGGCCTAGGTGTAACTCGTACAACAGTTAGAGCAACACACGTAGAGCCACTAGTTTCTCCAACTTAGAGAGAAGATTCCAAATGTGGTCGAGCCGGTGGGACCAGCTTAGGCACCAGCTGTGCCCATTGTAATTTCAGGCCTTCAGGAGTCTTTGACCCAGATATTGACTGTCTACACTAGCCTTGCTTAGGCGGTTTCAATTCCGACCGCACCAACCACTTCTCAGGTCGAGGGAAGTGCTCAGACTCCTACTGCCCGTACTCTTAGAGCAGGTGGTGTATGGACTTCAGACATTGGAGGGGGGGGGGTACTACCAGCCCATCCAACTATAGTTGCTCATGCTCAAGTGGGTCCTCGTATGAGTGACGAGGTGCAGAAGAGGCTAGAGAGGTTTGGGCGGCTTAAGCCCCCATCATTTAGTGGGGCTGAGTCAAAGGATGCTAAGGACTTCTTAGATCGGTGCCAACGGATTCTTCGCACGAAGGGTATTCTAGAGACTAGTGGAGCCTCATTTACTACTTTTCAGCTATTAGGGGTAGCCTTCAGATGGTGGGAGACCTATGAGCCGAGAAGGCTAGCTGATGTTGTACCACTTACATGTCACGAGTTCTCTGTTCTCTTCTTTGAGAAGTCCATCCTACCGACCTGCAGGGAGGAGTTGTGTAGGCAGTTTGAGTAGCTATGCCAGAAGGGTATGTCCATGACCCAGTACGAGATGAGATTTTTAGAGTTGGCTCGTCATGTGATCTGGTTGGTTTCCACAAGGAGAGAGGGCGAGAGAGAGAGATAATGATAGAGAGAGAGAGAGAGAGAGGGAGGATTAGGAGATTCATTGATGGCCTCAACTATGGAATGTGCTTTGTTTGGAATGTACTTTACCTTCCTAGACTTCTACCAGCAGTTCCTCAGGTTATCAAGGCCGGCATCCCATCAGGAGGGTTGCGACGAGTGTGGGGATTTGAGCTATCTCAAGAGAGATTGACCCAAGTTATTGAGTAGGGGTCTAAAGAAGAGGTCCTAGTCTATGACTTCCACACCAGGTACTTCACCACCCACTCGGCCAGCTCAAGGTGCGGCTCAAGTAGCTAGAGGTCTTCCTAGAGGGGGAGGTCGATCAGGTGGCTGTCAAGCTCAATGTTATGCTTTCCATGCCAGGCTAGAGGTTGTTGCTTCAGACGCGGTGATCACATGAATTGTTGCTTTAGACGCGGTGATCACATGAATTGTCTCAGTATTTCATATGGATGCTTCTATATTATTTGACCTTGGTTCCACTTATGTATCATCATATTATGCTCGTTATCTGGATATGCCCCGTGAGTCCTTAGGTTCATCCGTTCATGTATCTACGCCGGTGGGTGATTCTATTGTTGTAGACCGTGTGGGGTAACTATTGGAGGATTGAGACTAGAGTGGATCTCTTATTACTTAGCATGGTTGATTTGATGTGATTTTAGGCATGGATTGGTTGTCCACATATCATGCTATTCTAGATTGTCACGCTAAGACCATGATGTTGGCAATACTGGGGTTAACTAGGATCAAGTGGAGAGGTTCTCTGGACTATCTTCCTAGTAGGGTGGTTTCATATCTGAAGGCCCCACAGATGGTTGGGAAGGTGTGTTTGTCATATTTGGCTTTTGTGAGGGATTTGGTGCTGATACTCCTAATATTGATTATATTCTAGTAGTGTGAGACGTTTTGAATGTGTTTCTTGCAGACCTATCGAGCATGCCCCTTTACAAATACATTGATTTTGGTATTGACCTAGTGTTGGATACTCAACCCATTTCTATTCCTCCATATTGTATAGCACCAACAAAGTGTTCATTAGGCCTAGTGTGTCGCCTTGGGGTGCACCAGTTTTGTTTGTAAAGAAGAGGGATGGTACTATGCGGATATGCATTGACTATAGGTAGTTGAACAAAGTTATAATTAAGAACAAGTATCCTTTGCCTCGCATTGATGACTTATTTGACCAACTTCAGGGAGCGAGAGTGTTCTCTAAGATTGATTTGAGGTATGGGTATCCCCAGTTGAAGATTCGGGACTCAGATATTCTAAAGACGGCATTTAGGACCCGCTATGGTCACTATGAGTTCCTTGTGATGTCTTTTGGGCTTACCAATGCCTCAACATTATTCATGCATATGATGAATAGTGTATTCCAGCCATATCTTTATTCGTTTGTTATAGTATTTATTGATGATATCCTGGTATACTCATGTAGCCAGGAGGATCATGCATAACATCTAAGGTTTGTACTACGGAGGTTGAGGGAGGAGAAGCTTTATGCCAAGTTCTCTAAGCGTGAGTTTCGTTCAGTTCGGTGGCATTCATGGGGAATGTGGTGTCCAGTGAGTGGATCAATGTGAAGATTGAGGTGATTCAGAGTTGGCCTAGACTATGTTCAGCTACTGAGATTCGGAGTTTCCTCGTCTTGGCTGGATATTATCGTCGCTTCATGGAGGGTTTCTCGTCCATTGTAGTGCCTTTGACAAGGTTGACCCAGAAGGGTGCTTCATTCAGGTAGTTAGATGAGTGTGAGGAGAGAATTTAGAAGCTCAAGACTTCCTTGACCACAATTCTTGTTCTAATTTTACCTTCAACATCGGGTTCTTATATGGTATATTGTGATGCTTCTCGGATTGGTATTGGGTGTGTCTTGATGCAGAAGGTTAGAATGATTGCTTATGCTTCACGCTGATTGAAGCCTTATGAGAACAACTACCATGTTCATGATTTAGAGTTGCCAACCATTGTTCATGCATTGAATATCTAGAGGCATTATCTCTACGGTATGTCATGTGAGATATTTATGGATCATCGGAGTCTTCAATACTTGTTCAAACAAAAGAATCTAAATTTGAGGCAGCGGAGATAGTTGGAGCTGCTAAAAGACTATAATATTATTGTTTTGTATTATCCCGAGAAGGCCAATATGGTGGCCGATGCCTTGAGTAGGAAAACAATGAGTATGGGTAGCCTTGCATTTATTCCTGTTGGTGAGAGATCGCTTGCATAAGATGTTCAGGCCTTGAACATTCAGTTCATGAGGTTGGATGTTTTGGAGCCTAGTCTGGTTCTAGCTTGCATTATTTCCCGGTCTTTTTTTATATGATCGCATCAGAGAGCATTAGTATGATGAAACCCGTTTACTCATCCTTAAGGACATGGTTCATCACGGTCATGCCAAGGAGGTTTCCATTAGAGATGATGGGGTGTTGCGGATGTAGGGGAAGATTTGTGTACCCAGTGTAGATGGGTTACATGAGTTGATTCTTGAGGAGGCCCACATTTTGCGGTATTCCATTCATCCGGGTATCTCAAAAATATATCAGGACTTGAAATAACACTATTGATGGAGGAGGAGGAAGAAAGACATAGTGGAGTTTGTAGCTCGGTGCTTGAATTGTCAACAACTGAAGTATGAGCATCAAAGGCCGAGCAATTTGTGTTAGAGGCTTGATATTTGGAGCGGAAATAGGAGCGTATCACCATTGACTTTGTAGTTGGGCTTCCACAGACTTTGAAGAAGTTTGATGCTATTTGGGTGATTATGGGTCGGTTGACTAAGTCCGCGCATTTCATTCCAGTTGGGACTAAATATTCTTCAGAGTGCTTGGTTAAGATCTATATCTGCGAGATTGTTTGCCTTAACGGTGTGCTGGTGTCCATTATTTCAGATCAGGGCACGTAGTTCACATCACAGTTTTTGGGGGATATACTACGCCGTTCACATCACAGTAGATATTGGAGGATATACTACGTGCTTGTGCCATAGATTTTGGAGGTTCTTGGGATCAATTTTTGCGGCTTGCAGAGTTTGCCCACAACAACAGCTACCAATCTAGTATTCAGATAGCTCTATATGAGGCCTTGTATGGGAGGCAATGCCGGTCTCAGTTTGGTTGGTTTGAGCCGGGCGAGGATAGGCTATTGGGCATTGACTTGGTTCAGGATGCTTTGGACAAGGTTAAGTTAATTCAGGGTCGGCTTCACATGGCACAATCTAAACATAAGAGTTACACCGATTGGAAGGTTCGTGATGTTGCTTACATGGTGGAGAGAAGGTATTGCTCAGAGTTTCACCCATGAAGGATGTTATGAGGTTCGGGAAGAAGGGCAAGTTGAGCCCTCGGTATATTGGCCTTTTCTAGGTACTTGAGAGGATTGAAGAGAGCTTACATGCTTACATCGCCACCTAGGCAATCTAGTGTTCTTCCAGGTTTCATGTTTTCATGCTCTGGAAGTATTTCGATAATCCGTCTCATGTTTTAGACTTCACCACAGTTCAGTTAAATGGGATTTGACTTATGATGTGGAGCCGATGGCTATTTTGGATCGGTAGGTTCGAAATTTAAGGTCAAAGAATATAGCTTCAGTAAAGGTGCAATGGAAGGGTCAACCAGTCAAGGAGGCTACTTGGGAGACCGAGAGGGAGATGCAGAACATATATCCATACCTAATTGGGACTCTAGGTATGATTCTAGACTCGTTCGGGGACGAACGTTTATTTAATAGGGGGAGAATGTAATAACTCGGCCGATCATTTTAAGTATTATAACCCCGTTCCCCTATTTATTGCCTATTCTGTGTTTGTTTGTTGTTAAGTGACTTTTCGGGGTGGTTGGTTTGGTTCTGGGGATGTTTCAGGGTGAATTGGGGACACTTAGTTTTAAGGTTGGAAGCCTAAGTTAAAATAGTTGACCGGATGTCGACTTATACGTACATGACTCCGGAATAAGGTTTTGATGGTTCCAATAGCCACGTATGGTGATTTTGGACTTAGGAGTGTGTTTGGATATTGATTTGGAGGTCCGTAAGTGGTTTTGGCTTGAATTGGCGAAAGTCAGAAAAGTTAATGTTTTGAGAGTTGAGAAGTTTGATCGAGAGTTGACATTGTGGTTATGGGGATCGTATTTTGGTTTTGGAAGTTAGAATAGGTCCGTTGTGTCATTTATAACTTGTGTTCAAAATTTGACTTCAATCGGAGTTGGTTTGATAGGTTTCGGCATCGATTGTAGAAGTTGGAAATTTTGTTAGTTTCAATAGGCTTGAATTAGGGTGCAATTCATAGTTTTGATGTTGTTTGACATTATTAGAGGTTTTGACTAAGTTTGTATCTTGTTTTAGGACTTGTTGGTATGTTTAGATGGGGTCCTTGGGGGCCTCGGGTAGATTTCGGATGGTTAACGGATCAAATTTTGACTTGGAGCATTGCCGAGATTTGCTGAACTTTTAGAGTGATCACACCTGCGGGAGGAGTGGACGCAGGAGTGATGCCGTAGGTGCGGCCTTATGAGCACAGGTGCGGAAGTGAGTGGGGGACGTTGGGACTGCAGAAGCGAAGTTTCTTCTGTGACGAAGGGAAGCACAAGAGTGGGCATGGTCGCAGGTGCGACATTTCCTCTATAGGCGCAAGTGCGGGAATATTTCTGCAGAAGTGGAGGGGCTGGTCTTGAGTGGGATTAGCAGGTGCGCTCCATTTTCCGGAGGAGCAATTTCGCAGAAGCGGGCCTCCTGGTCGTGGAAGCAGAAATCGTTGGGCAGTTAAGGTGTGTTCGAGGGTTTGAATTCATTTTCATCTTTTGGACCTAGAGAGCTCGATTTGTGGCGATTTTTCAAGGGATTTTCAAGGAATTAATCGTGGTAAGTGATTCTAACTCGGATTTGGCTATTACACATGAATCCATCGTTATTTTTTTCTTTTAATTAGTGATTTGAGTTGGAAATTTGGAGAAAAATTGTGAAACTTCATAGACCAAATTTTGGGGATTTGAAAGGAATTTGAGATCGGATTATAATAATTTGAGTATGATTGGACTCATTGTTGAATGAGTGTTCGGATTTTGTAAATTTGTTTGATTCCGAGACGTGGGCCCGAGGTTGACTTTTTGACTTTTGTTAAAGATCTTAACTTTATCATTTGGAGTCAATTCCTATAGCTTTTAGTGATAATAATACGTTATTTTTGGCTAGATTCGAGCCTTCCGGAGGTTGATATACGTGGGAAGGGCTTGCTAGCGGAGTGATTTGATTTGCTTGAGGTAAGTATCTTATTTATACTCGGTTGAGACACTAAATGCCAAATTGTTATGATAGCTACGTGCTGTTGAGTGTGCACATGCGTAGGTATAAACCCATGTGCGGACACTAGGGTTATTTATTCATGATTCGGGTTTTGATCAAGCTCTCATGAGCCTAGAATTTGCCTGTCAAACCTTAAACTATGACGCTTCGCACATTTTTGACATTGTTGTGAACTATTTGGGCCATGTTTGAGGCAGCATAGGGGTTTAATCCCTGAATTAACTAATAAATGTTATTCTTGGATGAAAATTATCGGTTTGAGCTATGATAGTACACTTACTCATGCCTAACTTTAGCATGTTGTTTATGGCAGTCCAGGAGCATGAGAGTTGTTATTCACTCGTTTCATACATGTATACTTGTTTATTTGCTCCTATATGATGTGATTGGACTGGATGCATGTGACCACGCCGTGCGGATTGTTTGGTTATACCTTTAACTACGTTGGGCGGGTTGTGTTGTTATGCCTGTGACCACGCGGGACGGATTGTGTTGTTATGTCTGTGACCATGCTGGGCGGATTTTGTTGTTATGCCTGTGACCATACTAGGCGAGTTATGATATTGAGCTTGTGACCATGCCGAGCTGGCAGCACGTTAAATTGGCCGTGATTGCATGTGGATATGGATCCATACCCCTAGGGTCACTCTCTCATGTTTCTCTCTTGATGGTGTACACGCGGATATTGGAAATACTGATAAGTGGTTTAGAACAGATATGTATAAGTGAGTGAATATAGCAGTGTGTTGTAGAATTTTGCATTTCATCTTTACTTGCAATTTTCTTGACCATTTATCTAATTTAACTGCATATCACCTCTATATGCCAAGATATTTCCCGCTTAGAGTATTTGAGAAATTGTACACATGCACAAACATATGTTATTTTTACTAAACTTGATAATTTGATTTCAATATTGTTTTGTACCGGAATTAAAGATGAAACTACACAGGTGATAGCTACTATCATTAATATTTTGTGATTCTTTTACTTTGTCGTGGTTATTTACGATACTTATTGAGTACATTGGATCGGTTGTACTCATAATACATTCTGCACTTAATTGTGATGATCCAGGTGTGGGGACCTGTTATCAGTAGTAGGTTGCTTTTCGGACTATCTGCTAGAGGCAACGTAGAGCTGCATCCTTGGTCAGAGTTTGACTTGTCCTTTCCTTTCATACTGTTGTTATAGTTCAGATAGTGTATTTATTGCTCTGTTTCAGACTTGTATTCTGTTGTAGTAGCTCATGACTCCGTACTTACTAGTTTCTGGGGGGATTTACATTGTACTAGCAGTTTTTATTGTACTGAGACCTCAGGTTTATGCTATTTCTATGAATTTTGTTATTATGTTGCATCGATATCTTATTTTGGCTTGCCTAGCTCGTGTGTTAGGCGTCATCACATCAAGTAAGGATTTTGGGTCGTGAAATTGGTACTTCGGTATTCGACATATTAATTATCCCGAATACCGTATCAAAATAGTTTGATATGGTTCGACGTCTTCTTGTTTGGTTCGGTACGATTTCGGTATGTTTCTGTACCATGCCAAGTCTTTGTGAACTAAACAGTGGTGAACTACTAAGCTCTAATTCACTAGAAAATTTCTAATAACATGATAAATGAGCATGGCAACTACGAAATATGAGCAGTAACAGAAATCACTACACGAGCATAACAACAAAATGTGAGTAGTTTCTTTGCTTCTAATAATTTTTAATAGAAATTACATTGTTATCTATTTCCTCGAGCACTTAGTCATTGAATTTTGTATAACAATAAGGCCTACTGTTGAAAGCAATCAACTAAATTCTAAGAAAACCTAAACTAACATCTGTTGTTTAGCGTAATTTTCAACAGGTTTAAGTCCCTTCTCATTTTTATAAGCATCCATTGAAAATTCTGACACTAAATATTTTGATTTTTTTGAAGAATATATTGTTTAGAGTTAGTATGATCATTATTTTTATTAGACGTAGAAAAGAACCAGCCCAATAAGTTGAAATTTTGGGCTGAAAATTGATAATTTTGGTTGGGTAGTGAAGGAAGGTGCACTTAAATAATTCTATACTTCGGTATTTCGGTATATGATGGTAGGCTATAATTGCGTGTTTCAGTTGCTTATTGCACTCCAATTTACTGCACTTTAATTAAATTTGAGCTTTAATCCCTAGTGTTTTACATTAATTACCTGCTTTATGCCTTGTAGGAGTCATTGTGAGTGATGTATATGTTATGAAATGAATTTAAGTAATTTGAAGCTTTGAAGTCTGAGTGAAAGCCCAAGGGATTAAGTTGGGATCGTGTTCAGGGGTCGAGAACCATGTCTGAACTTCAAAAATCAAAGAAACAAAGCTGGCTCTAAGAAAAGTCCACAGCCGTGGCGCCTGGGGTGCCGCGGCTGTACAAAATCCGCTGCCTGTTGATTTTGCTAGCTCTCTGAAGTTTTCCACTAATGCCCCGCATGGCGCGTCGCCCCATGTGGCGCACCTGTGAAATTATTACATAACCGGAATCCTATTTCGCATAGGAAAAGGTATTTTTATCTGGGCCCACCCCTAGTTAGTATAAATACATGTAAAAATATTATTTTGAGAACTTTTTAATACATCTTAGACCTAGGGAAGCTAAGGAGGAGGTGGAGAAGCAAAAGCACAAGGATTTCATCATTTAATCCTCACTCAAGACAAGAGTTTGAATTATTTTATGTTTTCCTTTGATTTAAACGTTGTTATGATGAATTCCTCCATGTCTATGGAGTAGTTCTATTTAGGGTTTGATGGATTTGGTATATTAATACTTGTTTGTGGATAATTAACTCTACTTTTATGTATTGAATCGTTTTGGATGTTTTAACCGTTGCATCTATATTCACTTGTTCATGTAATCGAGAGATGCATAACTTGTGATATTTTTTCATTATATTTTGTTGGTTGAAGTCATTAATTCTTCTTTGTAATAAAAAGAGGATAGTTGAATTATCGATCAAATTTAGTTAGGAGGATAATCGAGAGAGGTTCTCCTAAAAACCAATCCATTACGAATTCGTGTATATCTTCACAAATCTTAATTAGTTATCTTGTGAGGTTGAGATTTAATCGACAGAGGATTTTCTACTAAACAATTGAATTGATAACCAAGTGAATTCGAGAGACTCACTTGAACATTAGAAGTGAATTATCTAGAGTTATATCCCAAACATGTATCTTGCACCTATCCTATCAACCCTATCTTCTCCCAATTAATATCTTCCTTTTCTTACTATTTGCATTGTTTGTCCCTAGTCAATAGTTTAAATTCTTAGTTAATTTTAGTTTAAATCACATAAATCTCCGTTGTTGATCATCTTGGATAGAAAATCTAGCTACAAATTACGATAATACTATTTAACTCCAATCTCTATGGTCATGATATTATAAATTACTATATTCAACTAGCGAGCATATTTTCATGTGTGTTTCAAGCTCGTCAAATTTTAGTGTCGTTGCCAGAGATTGGCAATCAATAGTGTTTGAAATAATTTGTAGTGCTAATTCAGGAATTTTTTATTTTATTTTATTTTTCTCTTTTTACGCTTGGTGTTCTTTGACTTTGTGCAGGTTGCAGGTTAGATTGGTGCATGACTCAGTCTTTTGGAAAATAAGTGCAACCATATAAACCAGAAATCGAGAAATAACTACAATAGTTGAGGGAAGGAAAGAAATCTCCCTGAGAAAATAGAGAAGGTTGGGAAATCCTCAACCAAGGAAAAGATGGCTGGAGATGATGGTAATGTTGATTTGGCTGTGAGAGAGGCAGCCCAACTAAGAGAAAAAACTGCACGAGATGCTGAGGAAATAGCTATTAGAGATGCAAAAATTGCATATGAAGAGGAGAGGGCTCGAAGAATGGCTCAAAATTAGCCCTTAGTTCCAAACCAGTTCGGAAACATAGCTCTCGACCAAGGGAGACCACTTGGTGAATATGCTAGACCGCTCTACAACCAATATTTATCCAGTGTGAGACCCCTTCCAGTTGCAGCCAATAATTTCAAATTGAGGCAAGGGTTGCTCCGAACCCTCCAAAACAACCGTGTCTTCAGAGGAAAGATGAACGAAGATCCAAACAATCATCTAATGGACTTCGAGGAGATCATGGACACCTTTCAGTATAATGGTATTTCACAAGATGCAGTTTATCTAAGGGCATTCCCTTTCACTCTCAAAGATGATGCAAAGCACTGGCTTCAAAGCTTGCCCCAGGGATCAATTAGAACTTGGGAGGAGATGACCAAAAAATTTCTTGCTAATATTTATCCTCCACTAAGAAGGGAAAGTTTAGAAGAGAAATCCATAACTTCTGACAGAACGAGACTTAAACTGTGTTTGAAGCATGGGAGAGGTTTAAGGAGATTGTCAGAAACTGTCAATATTGCAGAATTGAACTCTAGATGCAACTCCAGGACTTTTGGGATGGTTTGAACCGGCCTCACGCAAAACATTGAGCAATGCAACTGGAGGACCATTGATGAAGAAGACTCCAAAAGAGATAGTCACTATTCTAGATAAGTTATTTGAAGATGCAAATTAGTGGCCCTCTAAGATTGCTAAAAGAAGAAGATCGACAGGTGTTCATCGGTTGATACTAACACATTTATGCATGTACAGCTTGATGCCATGCCAAGAAAATAAGAAAGCTGACCTTAGCCTCGATACATAATGAGCCTCATGTAACCTGTGATATATGTGGAAGAGGACACCCTATTTATGAGTGTCAAGATACCATGGAGGAAGTGAATGTTGTGGGTAATTATAATTTTAATGCAATGGGTCAGAAGCGCCCCGATTTTTCATGGAGTTCACCTGGAGGTACAACAAATTCATGGCAACAAAGTAACTCCAAATTTCAAGGAGCTCCTGGCTTTGTGAATCAGTCGTGGCCGCAGTTTTAGCCTCAACATCCAATTCAGTCTCAATTAGAAGATTTAATGAAGTCCTTTATTGTCAAGACAAATGATAGGCTAGATGCTCATGGTGAAACTATTAAAGAACTTGGGACAGGTTTGCGGAACTTGGAGAGACAAGTGAGACAAATTGTAATAATATTATCTGAGAGAATCCCAGGTACCCTGAGAAGAATCCCAAATAAATGGTAAATATTGTGATCTTGAGAAGCGGACAAGTGTTGAAAGATACCACTCCATTTCACAAAGAAACTGCGCTTGAAAAAGAAACTGGGAAGGAGCTGAAAATTGAAGATGATAAAAAAACTAAGAAGAAAAATGGCAAGAAGGGGGTTGAGAAAAAGAAGGACGAAACTTCAAGAAGGGAGGAATCTGATGATGTGATAAAGCACATGCCTGATCTACCTTTTCCCTAAAAGCTCTATAGAGAAAAGTTGGATAAGCATCTAGAGAGATTTCTAGATATGCTAAGATAGGTTAATCTCAACCTTCCATTCACTGAAATTCTCTCATAAATGCCAGCTTATGCAAAGTTCTTGAAGGATATCCTTACAAAGAAGAGAAATATAGAAGAGACCTCAGTAGTGAAGCTCACAGAGCATTGCGGCACAATCTTACAAAATAAACTCCAACAAAAGTGTGAAGATCCAGGGAGTTTTACTATACCTTGCTCTTTAGGGATTCTTAATTTTGATAAATTTTTATGTGATTTTGGTGCCTCAATTAAGGTAATACCATTGTCTATTTACAGGAAACTGGGATTGGAGAGATAAGGTCGGTGCAAATTTCTTTGCAGCTGGCAGACCAAACAACTACAACACCCGAGGGGATAGTAGAAGATGTTTTGGTGTGGGTGGATAAGTTTGTATTTTCTGTAGATTTCATAGTGGTGAATATGGAGGAGAATAAGGAGGTCCCCCTCATCCTAGGAAGACCATTTTTAGCAATGGGTAGAGCTATACTAGACATACATGATTGAAAACTCATGCTTTGAGTGGGTGAGGAGACGATGACTTATGAGATGAATGTACAAATGGAGTGAAAAGGAGAGGCCAACTACAAGTGTTAAGTGGAAGGTGAAGGGTGTGAAGGAAGAGGCCCCAGTGATAGAAAAAGAAAAGTGTGAGGTGTATCCCAAAACGGCTGAGAAGAAGCTGTCTGCAAGGATGTGTGCACTAGTTCGAACACGTGGAATGGATCTCGACTTCGATTCAGACCCCGACTAGATATTCAGGGAAGTTTCCTCTACCTTATGCTTTTTAATTATGTGTCATGGGGACATGACACAACTTAAAGTGTAGGATGGGGGATATTTATATGTTGTATGTATATTAGTCTTAGTTTTTGCTTTAGTTAGCTTGATAGTTTTTGCTTTTGTTAGTTTGAGTAGTAGAAAAAATTGAAAAAAACAAACATAAAAACTTTAAATTTTTTGACTTTTCCCGATGATGGATATCATTCGACGGGTTTCTTAAGGGATTAAAGCCGAAAGAAAAATACAAAAAATTATTTTCTTTTGTAGGACGTGTAATAATACTCCCTTGGTTTTTCTTTGTGACGCAGTTTTTTTCCAAGGGGTTTGTTTGAATCGGGTGTAGCTAATTTTTTTATTTTTGTTAGAAGTCGGAAACCTTGTGCTATGAATTAAAATTGAAGCAATATCTCTTGACTTTGTTGTACCTTAAGAATATGAGTGCTTTAGTTGTGACGCTTAGGCTTAGTTTTTGATTCTTGTATAAGTACCTTAAATTGTATGATCTTAAATATGCTTAACTGCTTTGACTAGAGTGTCTTGATGAGTTCAATCCTGAGTGAGTTATGTGCCATGTGTATGTGATATTTTTGTATGGTTTTGTGCATTACATTTGATGTCTAGAACATGACCCGTGTGTGTGTAAAGCGAAATAGTAGTTTTGTTCAGTCTTGGATGTGATATATGCGTTTCTTTGTTAATCCAGATATATGTGTTTACCCGACTAACTGTGATGTACCGTAATTAAACCTGTTGAGCCTGTAATCCTGTTTTGTTGGCAACCACATTACAAGCCTTACCCATTTATTTGAATTGACCATTTATTTGAACCTTGTACCTATCATGAGCACTTGAAATTGTTATAAACTTTGTACAAATTGAAGTGTGGGGTGGTTGGTTTGGCTTTTGAGTGGAACTATTGAAATAGGATGAATTGTTTTGAAAAAGTAAGAGCCACTTGAATTAAAAAAGAAAAAAGAAAAAAATAGTTGTATTGTTGTGAAAAATATTCATTGATAAGTGGTAACTCTTGATGTAATTGTATAAATGATTTCGGAGTTGATGTAATTTGATGTGAAGGTAGAGTTTTGGTTTGACATAATTGAGGGTTTTACTGTTAAGATGTATGTATTAAAGTGTTTAGGGAGGTGTACTCACTCCCGTCCCGCAGCCTACATTACAACTAGTTTATGTCCTACTTGATCCTTGACTGGATGAACTCGATTAGTAGAGTAGTACACCACGGGAAAGCCTATGGTGTATCTTTTGTTGTATATGAATGTTGTTTCTGAGAGCGATTGAATTCTTTCTATATTTAGTTCCTAATTTTTCTTAAATTTTATTGTGCGTGATAATACTCTCGATTATTGTGTGAGGGCACTTGATTTATGAAGGAAAGGTAATGTTTACCTCTATGTTAGAGTAAGTGAGTGGGTTATAAATAATGCATGGTACTTGTGAGTCAAATCTTTAGGTGAAGATGTTACACTATTGTGCTTCATCTGTTTTAATTATTCTTGGTATAATGAGTTATGAGAGTTGTTTAAAAAAGTCATGTCTTTATGAAGTGTGGTTTGACTGCTCGAGTATGAGTAATGATTTAAGTGTGGGGTGTTGATGGTAGGCTATAATCTCGTATTTTAGTCTCTTATTGCACGCCAATTTACTGCACTTTAATTGAGATTGAGCTTTAATCGCTAGTGTTTTGCACTAATTGCGTGTTTTATGCCTTGTAGGAGTGATTCCGAGTTATGTATATGTTATGGAATGAATTTGAGTGATTTAAAGCTTTGAAGTCTGAGTAAAAGCCCAAGGGATTAAGTCGGGATCGCATTTGGGGGTCGAGAACCACGTCTGAACTTCAAAAATCAAAGAAAAAAAGCTGGCTCTGAGAAAAGTCCACAGCCGCGGCATGCCACGCCTCGTGGCTGTACAAATCTGCTGCCTATTGATTTTGCTAGCTCTCTGAAGTTTCCCACTAATGTCCCACATGGAGCGTCACCCATGCGCGCCTATGTAATTTTTACAGAGCCAGAATCCTATTTCGCATAGAAAAAGGTGTTTTCATCTAGGCCCGACCCTACTTTGTATATATACATGTAAAAATGTTATTTTGAGGACTTTTTTACACATCTGACCTAGGGAATCTAAGGAGGAGGTGGAGAAGCAAAAGCACAAGGATTTAGCCATTCAATCATCACTCAAGATGAGTTTGGATCGTTATCACTACCCAAACCGATGGGCCGCGACAGGTGCCTGTGTCCTACCTGTCAAACACCCCTAAGCATGTGTCTAAGATATGAACCTGAATAACATTTACTAAATTACGAAAATAACATACATGAAGGAAACCTGCCATCAACGCATATGTACGTATACATGTAGAATACAGTGGACTAGCCAGCAAGACTGCTATAGACAACTATACATCACAAACTGAAAGACGACAAGGTCACATACAACCCAACTAAACATACTGTCTATAAACCTCTAATAGAAATATAACTGTACAAAGATGGGATTGAGCCACGTTATATATATATCCAAACATATCGCACCAAAATCAAAAGCAGCTCCAGATCAAGTGGAGCACGCCAACTCTCGCTGATCAAGGATCCTAAGAAGGGGGACCATCATCTTGCCTACCTCCACCTGGGGGCATGGAACGCAGGCCCCGTGAAATAGGGCATCAGTACGAAAAATGTACTGAGTATGTAAGGCATGAAAATTAGTATGTAAAAGACATAGATGAAACATGGAATAAAGAAACACATCTTTAAATCCAAATAACTTTGTAAATTCTGAAACATTTATAATGTCATGCACATGTGTATAAATGTCGTGTCATGCATAGGTATGGGTGTACATAATATCTTCAAGCCACTGAGGGCATCCCATCATATCGTCTCGGCCACTATGGGCAACATCATCAACATATACCAACTGATCAGGTGGTGGTGCGTATATAACGCCGTAACCTTTTCTAATATCCCATATATATATATATTTACATATATACGCATATATAACACCATCTGGTCATGGGTCAATGCACATGTATAAATGGGTGAAATGCATTAAAAATACATAATGATCTCAATATTCCTTCCGGATAACCTTTTTCAATTGCGTATTATTCTGAGATCCATGAACAGAAGATAATAATAATTCTCATGGGGAATCAAGAATATAGACACCCCAAGTATTTCTATGAATAGAGTAATTCATGAAAACTGTGCATTTTCTCGTTTCTTCTGTATAATTTGGACCATGCCAAAAGAAAGAAGGGATGGCCTTAACATAGCTGGAGTAGGAAAAACTCTGTATAATATTCCGTTGGAAACCTTCGTGGATTGAATTTAGAACCCTAAAAATCGGATTAAGCTTCTGCTTTTTGAAATCCTTGAATGAAATTCGTTCCTGCTTCTTTGAACTTTATGAACGAAATTCTGCTTTGGATTCTTGAAATTTTGGAATGAACTTGCTTCTGCCTCTAACGGTTTTTTGAAGAAATGTGATATATCACAAAATGGGTTGCGAGTGTTCTTATCCTAACTAGGTAAGACTTATAATCAAGTCTTACTTGGTTAGGTTTTTAATAAACTCTTATGTGGCCACATGGCATAATGACTAAGAGTAATTTTTTGTCATGGTGGCTTTGTGTCATGTTTTAGATGGGTATATTTTATAAAATTTTATCCACTTATTAGTTAACTGAGTAATTTTTCGTTACCCGGTCATTAAATAATTACTCGCATAATTGAAAAATTACCACAAATTACTTAAAATTCTTCTTATTTTTAATATATTTTATATATACTTCATACATTATACTACCATGGTCATATGGTACCTTGCATGGTACTAATTTATAATTATCGGGTATTATTGCTCGACTCGTGTTTTATCCCAAATTGGCCATTTCCAATGAAACTCGTTTTCTTTAATTTGTGTACCCCTATATCCTTCATAACACTTATTTATAGCTTGTTATAAATAGCATAAATACGTTAATGTCAAGATGATCTCATCCCCGAGTCTACGTCAATTAACTAAAGACGAAACTTTTAATGTACGAAAATGCGAGATGTAACATCCTTCCCCCCTTAGAAATATTCATCCTCGAATTTTCAACTCACAGGGTCGCCTTTGTAACAACACTACTACCAATTCTCCCTGTAGAATCTTAATAACCCAACGCCACTTAGGACCATAGTTATAAATAACGACAATGGCCTCACATGACCAACGACAATAACCAACACAAGAATTTATACACGTACCTTACGGTTATGACGTCTTAGTCGGACCCTTCTCTAGAGGAGGAAATAAGTAGGGATATCTAGACTTTATGTCTTCCTCGGCCTCCCAAGTCATTTCTTCCACATTGTTGTTCCTCCAAAGTATCTTCATTGATGCTACCTCCTTATTCCGTAGCTTTCGGATTTGTCGGTTCAGGATGACAACCGGAATTTTCTCGTATGTCAAGTCCTCTGTAATCTGTACATCATCCGTGGGCACCACTTGGGTAGGATCGCCAATGCACTTCTGTAACATATATACGTGAAAAACTGAATGGACAGACTCCAACTCCGAGGGCAATTCTAACTCATAAGATACTTGGCCGACTCTCCGAATGATCCTATAAGGCCCAATATATTGTGGGCTAAGTTTGCCTTTCTTGACAAATCTCATGACACCCTTCAAAGGTGATACCCTTTAAGAATACCTAGTCATCAACCCCGAACTGTAAATCTCTACGTCGCACGTCAGAATATGACTTCTGACGACTCTGAGCTGTCAATAGTCGATCTCGGATAAGCTTTACTTTTTCTCTGGCTTGCTAAACTAGGTTTGGCCCATGTAACCCAGATTCTCCAACATCGAACCACCCTACAGGCAACCTACACTTCCATCCGTAAAGAGCTTCATATGGAGCCATCTGAATACTAGAATGGTAAATGTTATTATATGCGAACTCAATAAGCGGCAGATAATCATCCCAGTTACCTTTGAAGTCTATTACACAAGCTCGTAACATATCCTCCAGTGTCTAAATAGTACACTCAGCCTATCCGTCTATCTGGGGATGAAATGCTGTATTAAGACTTACTTGAGTCCCCAATCCCTTTTCGAAGGACCTCCAGAAGTTAGCTGTAAATTGAGCTCCTCTATCCGAGATAATAGATACAGGGACACCATGCAATCGTACTATTTCCTTAATATAAAGCCTTGCATAATCCTCTAAGGAATATATAGTTCTAACGGGCAGAAAATGGGCTGACTTTGTAAGCCTATTGTACACGGCGAAATCAGAAGACTTGATTTCTCGCTGTCGAGACATTTCGGAAGCATGCCCCGGGGCCCCGATGGTAGGAGGTCGTGACCGAATTCCCTACCTCGGGACTCGTCAAATCCCGACTCGGAGAAAATGAAGAGTGAAGTCAGGACAGAGGGGGAAGCCATCTAGGCACATGGCTATGTCTGACAGGCCCGGCCTATCCAAAGCCTATGATGATGCATCATGTCAAGCCATCCCATCACTGTACTTTGTAATTAATCCCCACATACTTGTAGCCAAGTCTTCCCTCCTATATAAAGGGGACTCTCCCCACCTTGTAAGGGGATGAGGTTCCTCCATTTCCTCACAAGTGCAATAATATCTCTCTCTCTCTTCTCTTCAAAGTTGTTTATTCTCACTGGCCCGAGGCCTCCTTAATATTTACAGTTTTCTTATTTGTTCTTCACCATATCGTCCAATATTGGCAATATAGAGCCTCGCTTAATCATATCTATGCCTGTTATCTCGCTCCCGATTGCCCGTGTAGCTCGAGCTCGGTTCGAGCCTTGGCCCCGAGGTCCACATCGATTGGCCTTACATCCGGACAACATGCCCCTTTATTTGATTACTGCCTCGTTTTAGCTCGCATTTTATCATTACACTTCACATTCTTAGCATTAACTGCTTTAACAACTAGCTCGGGAATAGATCACGTATTTTTAGAATCCCATTTACAAATTTAATTGCTGTTACCATTTTCACGATAAACAGTTTGGCGCCCACCGTGGGGCTAAAAATAATAGTGATTATTTTCTTGCTGGTTTCATCACACAAACGCACGTTATCTTTCACACTTTTTCTTGTCCAAGATCCTTTGATTTCAGGCCAAAATGTCCGGCTCGGTAAATGTTGTTGAGAATGGCAACCTCGGAAATCACGGGGAAAATGGCGTGGCTATCCCGACCTTTGGAGCACCTCCGTGGAATCCTAATATCGCTCCTGGACCGATCCTAGTAGATGCAGATTCACAGGACGCACGACAAGTCGACGAAACTTCTCACACCGACATGAGCGTATGATGCAGCGACCAACAGGACGCACAAAAAACCCCGACCCGAGTAGAACAAGAAGTTAGTATTCATGTTATTTTTGAAATATTGCAGGCATGACAGTTGGCTATCGCTCAGCTGCAAAGTCGCCTGGGGACCCCCAACGCAGTAGCAACGGAGATATCTCCTTACAATGAGCTAGTACCTGAGAGATCAAGTAACGATGAGTCGGTAGCCGACCCCACCGCAGTGAGGATGCTTGGGAATCTCTTTAAAAGGATCAAATCAGGTTTGTGGAAGCTCTTACAGCAACCGTCTCCCGAGGAAACGGTCCCGGAACTCGCTTCGCAGAAACCCAAAACGCCGAAATTCTCTAGGTGTGACAGGACCTCGAATCCCTACGGACGCATCATCGCTTGCGCGTGCTCATTTAGGGGAAGCGACACCCGAGATGATTAGTTCGAGCCTATCTCGTTGAGGAAGTTCGAATAAACTCTTTCGAGAGGAACCGTGATGCAGCGCCTTTGCCTAGCACCTGACCTCACAGACTCACTTACCATACCAGCGTGGTCCTCCGCGAAAGCACACTTCAACGCCATCAAAGCAGTACCGAGAAGGCCCAGTACACCTGAGGCCGAACGAAGAAGAAATGAAATTCCGCGGGAAGCCGCACCCCATCCCCTGATAGGACAAATGAGATCGCTCCCGGTTTCGGATGATCGGCCAACACAGGCCTTTACCCGAAGCCTAAGCGAAGCATGCCTAACGATTCCAGGGCATTTCGAGCGAAGCCAGAGTAGGTACCCAGCCGAGGTCCAGTTGGATGCCCACACTCGGCACCAGCCCCAAATCGGCACCATGGATAACCCTCCAGGAACCTCCTCGGGTTCGGTATATCCAAGTAGACTCCCGACAAAGAATTTGATATAAAGCAGATGGAGGTATCATCCATGCGCGGCGAATGGAAGGAACGACTTTGGGTGCAACCTACCTCGCAACAATAGGGAGATGTCCCGTGGACAGCACCCTCGAGGAACCTCTAATGGAACCAGATTCAACAAGGCACAGCTGGTAGGGAAACCCCACCCAGCCGAGTGCGATTTTAGCATTGCTACACCAAACATCATGATCATCATAAGCGAAGTCGGGAACGCCAAACGGCTTAGACCTGTTCGACCAAGACCCCTTCAAGAGAACTATGTACCAGTGCAGGAACCGCAGGGTGCGCGGGGTCGCCGACTCAAAAGAATGACAACCGTGCTATTCAATAGAGGTTGCCTCCAAGTATCATCGAGCGGTCAGGCTCGAATCCAGCTCCAAGGGAGGAAGGATATCGGGAAAAATGAAGTTGACAAGCCACAACATATTGCCACAACGGTAAAAGGGTGGCGGCACCCTTCAAAGATCCATAAAATGTAGAGAGAAAGTGCTCGTCGCTGGGAAAAGATGGGTCCGGGAAATATACCCAAAGGACACCATTGCATCCAAGGAAAGGGACGCCGAGACTTCGCCTCAGCCTCGTATTCACGCGTTGGTAACCCCCTCTCTCATTTAGCCTATTCCAAATAAAGCATGTGCTCATAAGTGCAGGTGGTTCGACCAACTATACCGACGACGTCAGGCCAAAGCCAATACGGCAGTTCGGACTAACGAACCAAATCATTCCCACACCTCGAATCTTCGGTGGATTCCAGACGCCGATCACCACAACAATCAGGAAGGTCTCTCCCTCTATACATCTCGCTTGAGCTCGGACTGGAACACCGAGCCCACGAAGCCCGGATGTTTTATTTGGATGACAACGGGCACACTGACCGGAGGCAATTTTGACCCCACTCCATCAAAGGGATGAAACTCCCAGACAAAGGTGGGACTAAGGCATTCGACGAAAAGCGACATGCGACGAGAGGAAATCCCTCACGATATGTTCCGTTGCCGGCATCAACACCTTCGCCCTCGAAGGGATCAAAGGGTAAGCAGAACTGCATCTTCGGCCAAACCTGGTTGAATGCGGCGAAAGGCTGCATTAGGGCTCTTGCCTCGAAATGGCAGGAACATACCAGACCTCGAAAAAGTCGCCTACACGCCCGCAGTAGGGAAGGACTACTCCGCTCCTTTATTGTTTCTTTCATTTTACTAACCTATATGCAGGCAGTCAGCCAAGGCATTCAGAAATTCTAAACTCCACTCGGAGATCCGAGGCTTCTGCGAAACCCGCCGAGCTCTCTTTCCTCGACTGGGTTTCCAACCTAAAGGTCCCGCCAGCAAGATTATTAGCGGAGCACCATACCCCCAAGAAAGATATCCGACAAGATCATAGTCCTTTCTTCTACAGTCGGGCGACGTGCGATGACCTCCTCTTAAGTGTACCATCCCCTCGGAAGGGCCAATAAATGACAGGCTAAGTTCCAAACGGAATCATGTAAATGGATCAGATAATCAGAGGAGTCGCACCCATGCGGGCCGAGCTCACAACAATGGGACAATATGTATTTACAACATATATTTACACCAAGCAATAAAGAATACCTTTTCGGAATTTCGTATTTCGGTAAAGGAGATTTCGACATACTCGCGGCAAATGCTTCTCCATAAAATGAGTCTCGATATACTCGGAGACTTAGCATTAACGATTCGACAACTTGCATGACCCCAGGGTCGGAATTCCAGGATCATCAAGCCCCTGGAAGGTAACTCTGAGCTCACGAGAAGCTGTCTTCAAGCTTAAACAAACTCGATGACTTGGCGACTGCTGTTAATTGCCATACAACTGGAAAACCCGAAATTGTAAGACCCCCAGCGGGCAGCCTCGGCGTAACCAGATCTATTCTACAAACTGTAAGACCTCAATAAGCATGGCAAACTGTAAGACCTCAATAGGCATGACAAATTGTAAGACCTCAATAGGCATGACAAACTGTAAGACCTCAATAGGCATGACATACTGTAAAACCTCAACAGGCATGAAAATCCTGAAGTTTAGGCTATACGTCGCATTTGTAAGAATCCTTAAAGGGCATACCCTCGATGTAGACGCAAAAAATATCACTAGGTATCAAAAATGGCTACGGCCAAATGCATATGACTACGGTCAAAACGGTTGATACAACCAAAATAACGCGACTCGGGGACGCCCGACTGTCAATAAAAATTCACAGGCCACTACTCCGAATATACTTCGGAAAGAACCGGTTAAAATAGGCTTCCCTCAACAGGCAAAAACGAGCTTCGATAATGTCGGCTCCAAAAATGCAAGAGCGTCGATCTACTCAACCTACGAGCTATGAACCTTACGAGGTGCTCGAAACATCGCCGACAACGACTTGAAATCGAGGTTCCTCTATAATCGACGATGGGTCAGGAAAAAATACTATAAAAAGACCTTAACGAGCGGAAACAAAGCCAACAAAAAGCCCACGGGCAAAAATAGCGTAAGAGCCATTGTCGCTAGCAAAGCAAGCCTACAGGCCTCATATTGAAAGGTCTCTACGACCAAACAACATAAAAGCCATTGTCGCCAGCTAAAGAATCTTGACAACTTGAGGATTACAATGAGCTCAAATCGTAACCCAGTTCGAAGAGAGGATCCAAAATAGTTAACTATGGAAAGCCTCCGGGCCACATAAGGTTTCAATGACCAAGCGACATAAATGCCACTATCACCGGCCAGAGAATCATGGAAATTTATGGGTCGATTATAGCTCGAAACGCAACGCGACTCGGAGACTGGCCCCAAAAGTTGCAATATGCCTAAGGGCACGACATAAATGCCACTATCGCCGGCCAGAGAATTATGGAAATTTATGGGTCGATTACAGCTCGAATTGCAACGCGACTTCGAGACTGGCCCCAAAAGCTGTAATATGCCTAAGGGCACGACATAAATGCCACTATCGCCGGTCGGAGAATCATGAAAATTTATGGGTCGATTATAACTCGAATCGTAATGCGACTCAGAGACTGGACCCAAAAGCTGCCATATGCCTAAGGGCGGGACATGAATTTCACTATCACCAGCCGAGTAAACCTCCGGACCAAGCTCCCATAAGGTCACTTCGACCCAAAGCACAAAAGCCATCATCCTCCTCCTACGCAGGTGGGAAAGAGCCTGAGGGCCAATTGAAGCACGAGTCATAATGCGACTCAGAGACTAAGCCTAAACGGATAGGCTAGGCACAGAGGCCCCAGCACCTGATCGCGTCAAGGATTGCACTTGAGAGCCCCCAGGTATGTCCAATCTATGCCAAACCTATAAGGACCTCGCCAAACACCAAAACGCCCTGACCGGTCGAAAGCAATAACAGAAAAAAAGGAGAAAAAGAGGTACATAAGAAATAAAGCTTCAAATTCTTTCTTATATGTTACACGCGCGAAAAGGGCGCATTCTCCATCTACAGGCATGTCCTACGTATATCAGAGACAAAACGACAAAATGGCAAAATCTACACTCCATGTTAAAGGGCTACAGTTCGTGAAATTTGCCCTCCGCAACATCAATAAGAAGTGACTGAGCGACATGTTTGTCCGCCCTTGCTCGAGCCAATTCCTCCGAGAGAGAAAAGCCCCTTGCATTGACCTCCTCGAGTACCTTTCTCCGGGATCTATAATGAACATATTCCTCGATCCTCTTCTCCCGGTCGAGGGCTCGCTTCAGTTCAGCTTGGGCATCAGCAACATCTTTCATACGAATCGCCATCTCACGATTAGCCTTGGTTCGGCTTAATGCCACTTCTGCCCGGGCATCGATTATCTCGGCTCTGACCTTCGAGAGATCAGATTCAAATTTCCCAATCATATCGGCTTGAACTTTGGCGTTGTCATGAGTCAAGCTGAGTTGGGCCTCGAAGGTAGGGACCTTAGCCGAGATGCTCATCTCTTCTAAAGCTCGAGCCTGCACCTGAGCCCTTATCTCCTCGCAAGCAACTCTAACGCAATTGACGTCGCCCTTGAGGTACTCCAAGGCCTCCGACTTTTTTTTTTTGCAATTAATACGGCAAAAAGGAATTAGCCTTAAGGTTAGAAAGGAGCGAAGCACGCACTACAGGAAGTTACCTGCTCCATCAAATAGCTCTCATAGTTTGAGCTCTGGTACGCCTCATATCGTCAATGCTGCAGCTCAACTTCTTTCTCCTCGCTAAGGAGCCTAAGAGATTCGCCCTCACCTAGAATTTTCTAAAGCTTGGCCCCTTGACGGAACAACTCAGACCTAAGCCCATCACAGGCCTGCATGAGGAAGATTCAATAGAGAGAGAAGGACACGGAATATAGGGAAACTGTACATAAAACTCACCACAAAGTGAAGCCGACGGACTTCCTCGAAGTCGGAACACACTCATGTTGATCCTTCCCCTAAGGCCCTAGAAGAATAGACCCCGGGCACGACATATTCGCTCAAAGGAACTGCCGACCGGGAATCAGGCACTTCGGGAGCAACAGACTTGGGCGATGCCCTTTCTTCAGAAATGTGAGCCCGACCAACGCCACTTAAGGCTCTGTCATACCGCAGGTGCTGATCTCTCTTGTCGCCATCGCCCCTCAGCCCAAAAGCCAATGACTCCTTCCCCTCGGAAGAACATTGCCCCATCCCAGGGAACTGCCCGATATCTATAAACGACATAAATGGAAGGGGAAGGGGTTACCTCGAGTATACAAAGGCAAGTAAAAGGCAGCAAATGCGCATACCTTGCAATTGTGCTCCCTATCCGGTACGAAGTATAGCTCGCCATATCTGCTCGTCGTAGGATAAATGGGTCACCAGCCTCCGGACCCAGCCGGGCAAGTCATGGACCTCACCCGACATCCACGAAGTTGCTACAACAAGGGAAACAACATTATTACTCAGCTGATTTTTGCTATATGCGGAATCTGAAAAAGCACCGAACGCCTCACTCATGTGCATAATTTCACCCTTCGGGAAATGGTAAAAACTCCATAGGGATAATATCGGTCGTCCGGACCCGGATAAACCAACTGGCCCACTCTCGATCCCCACCATCCTCGTCGTCAACAACGAAGGGCATGGACGAACAACACCTCAGAGTTAGCAGGCCTTGATGATGAAAGGGCCGATACAACCTGACAAGGTGGTCAAGCGTGAATTCAAGCCCGGCCTTCTCCGCGAAGAATCTCATCATCAGTGCCGTTCACCAAAACAACGGAGGAATCTGTGCCAGGGTAACCCGATACTTCAAGCAAAAATCAAGCACAACCTTATCAGGGAGGCCAAATGCGAAAGGGTATAGGTACACGCTCAAGAACCCATCAGTGGAGTCCGTGATGCCCTCATTTGGGGAAAGCGCCTGCAGTGTTACCCCCTCGCTCCAACCGCAGTACCTCCTCGCCATCTCCAGGTGTTCCTCTCTTATCAAGGACGCCGTCTCTAGAACGAAATCCCTCGGTTCCTGAGAACCAGGAGCAGCACCCCCCCGTCTCCTACCAGATCGGCCCCGAAGTGGTTCCCATGACTATGGCGAAACTAACAGGTCAAGGCAAGGGCGCGCACCAACACTTTTTGTACCTAAAGAGATGAAGTATCCCACGCCAAGGCAAGGCCGACACTCAATGCAAGGCAAACACCTAGTCTCGTGATCCCCTCTTCCTGAAAAGAGGAATAAACACAGGAAGCTCCGATCGCGAAAGCTCCACGAAGGTCCGAGGAAGCACCCAAATACAAGCAAATTCCCTAGTGGAAGTCAATCTTATCCATTCTAAAAACGGTATCTACATCAAGATCAATAGGGACCCCCAGGTACCCGAAGATGACCTTCATCCAGGGTAACATTCTCAAAGGCCCCGGAATCCGACGCATGACCTCCAAACAACTCGGAGGGCCTCGATAGCCCGGATCTATCAGAATCAATCCAAGATTGGTCCGAAGTACGATGATGGGTTGGAGGAAATCCATGTCGATCAGTATAAGATCAGAATGAGCGCTCGCGCTTGAGTCAGATATCAGCGGTCAACAAATAAAAGAAGGCATTCAAAGATCCTCGAAGGACATGAGAGCATACAGAAACAAAGCAAAGTAAGGAAAGCAAAAATCAGGGAATGCAATGAATGAGGTCGAAAAGCACGAGCCAGGGGTCGCATCATCATATGGCATCGCCGAAAGAAGCTCTAGGAGTCAAGTGTCAGAATCATTTCCCATCACTTCGATATGGGAAATGCAGAGACTATTTGTACGCGGCGAAATAAGAAGACTTAATTTCTCACTGTCGAGACATTTCAGAAGAATGCCCTGGGGCCCCGAGGGTAGGAGGTCGTGACCGAATTCCCTACCTCGGGACTCGTCGAAGCCCGACTTGGAGAAAATGAAGAACGAAGCCAGGACAGAGGGGGAAGCCCTCTAGGCACATGGCTACGTCTGACAGGCCCGACCTATCTAGAGCCTATGATGAAGCATCATGTCAAGCCATCCTATCACCTTACTTTGTAATTAATCTCCACATACTTATAGCCGAGTCTCCCCTCCTATATAAAGGGACTCGCCCCACCTTGTAAGGGGCTGAGGTTGCTCCATTGCTTTACAAGTGTAATAATATATCTCTCTCTCTCTCTCTCTCTTCTCTTAAAAGTTGTTTATTCTCACTGGCCCCAAGCCTTCTTAATATTTATCGTTTTCTTATTTGTTCTTCACCATATCGTCCAATATTGGAAATATAGAGCCTCGCTTAATCATATCTCTACCTGTTATCTCGCTCCCGATTGCCCGGGTAGCTCGAGATCGGTTCAAGCCTTGGCCCCGAGGTCCACATCGATCGGCCTTACATCCGGGCAACATGCCCCTTTGGTTTTATTACTGCCTTGTTTTAGCTCGCATTTTATCATTACACTTCACGTTCTTAGCATTAACTGCTTTAACAACTAACTCGGGAATAGATCACGCATTTTTAGAATCCCATTTACAAATTTAATTATTGTTACCATTTTCACCGTAAACACCTATCAACAAACACCCATATCGAATCGAACTTACGCTGGGTACGAGATAAACCTACGATTAAATCCATATTGATTACTTCCCATTTCCAAGTCGGAATCTCCATAGCTTGCAATAACACACTAGGTTTTTGATACTCAATCTTAACCCGCTGATAGTTAGGACACTGAGCAACAAATGTTTCTATATCCTTTTTCATCCCGTCCTACCAATATACTTCCCTGATATCATGATACATCTTTGTTGCTCCTGGATAGATAGAATAACGAGAATAGTGAGTTTCTCCCATAACCTGCCGACGCAACCCTGCAACATTAGGCACACATAATCGCCCTTAATATCTGAGAACTCCATCTTCTGTAATTTCAAGCAGTGTCTTCTCCTTCTGAAGAGTGGTAGCCATATAAGTAACTAACATAGGATCCTCGTACTGGTGTTCTTTTACTTCAGTTACTAAAGAGGATGTTGTCGTATATTGAATAATAATTCCAATATCACCTGAATCCAGTAACTGAACTCCAAGACTAGCTAGTTGATGAACCTCATGGGCTATTCCCCTCTTTTCTGGCTATAAATACGATAGGCTACCCATAGATCTACGGCTGAGGGCGTCAGCTACTACGTTAGCCTTCCCCGAATGGTATAAAATATTAATGTCATAGTCTTTAAGTAGCCCTAACCATCTCCTTTGACGTAGATTCAATTCCTTTTGCTTAAAGATGTACTGGAGGCTCTTATGATCCATATAGATATCAACATGAATGCCATACAAGTAGTGCCTCCACATTTTTAGTGCATGAATCACCGCGGCTAACTCTAGATCATGGGTCGGATAGTTCTTCTCGTGCTTTCTTAGTTGTCTAGAAGCATATGCTACAATCTTACCATTCTGCATCAGCACACAACCCAACCCAACACCTGAAGCGTCACAATAGATAACGTAACCATCGATCCCTTCTGGAAGCATTAGAACTGTGGCTGAGGTTAATCTGTCCTTTAAGGCCTGGAAACTCCGTTCGCAAGCGTCAGTCCATTGAAACTTTGCTCCCTTTCGATTCAACTTTGTTAAAGGTGCCAAAACTGAAGAAAATCCTTCCATAAATCTCATATAATAACCTGCCAACCCGAGAAAGTTACGAACCTCCGTCGGTGTTGTGGGTCTAGGCCAAGTCTTTGCTGCTTCAATCTTTTGGGTATCCACCTGGATTCCTTCACCAAAAATGATATGCCCAAGGAAAGCTATAGAGTTTAACCAGAATTCACATTTAGAGAATTTTGCATACAACTTCCCTTTTTGTAGAGTTCTGAGCACAGTACACAAATGATTTGGATGTTTAGCCTCTGAACAAGAATACACCAATATATTGTCGATAAATACAATTATGAACAGATCTAAGCAGGGCCTGACACATGGTTCATCAAATCCATGAATACTGCTGGGGCATTGGTCAAATCGAATGACATAACCCGAAACTCAAAGTGCATATATCTAGTCCTGAATGCTGTCTTCGGAATTTCTTCATCCTCAACCCTTACCTGACGGTACCCGGACCTCAAGTCTATTTTTGAAAAACACTTGGCACCTTGAAACTGATCAAATAAATCATCAATCCTCGGGAGCGGGTACTTATTCTTGATCGTTACATTATTCAGCTGCCTATAATCAATACACATCCGTAAGGAACCATCTTTCTTCCTCACAAATAACGCAGGTGCCCCCATGGTGATGTGCTAGGTCTGATAAACCTTTTTTCAAGTAAGTCCTTTAGTTATTCTTTCAACTCTTTTAGCTCTGGGGGGGCCATTCTATAGGGAGGAATATATATTTGGTGAGTATCTGGTAGTAGGTCAATAGTAAACTCAATTTCTCGCTCTGGCTGGAGACCTAGAAGTTCTTCGGGAAACTCATTAACCACTGGGATAAATTGAATGGTTGGTGACTCTACTTCCATATCCTGAACCCGAACTAAGTGATAAATACAGCCCTTATTGATCATCTTCCTTTCCTTTAGATAGGAAATAAATCTACCTCTCGGCGACACCGTATTACCTTTCCACTCCAAAAGAGGCTCCCCAGGAAATTGAAATCGGACTATCTTTGATCTACAATCAACATTGGCATTATAAGAAGACAACCAATCCATACCCATTACAACATCAAATTCTACCATATCTAACTCAATTAGGTCTGCTACGGTAGATCGATCATGAACTACCATTATACAACCCCTATATACTTGCTTTGTTATCACCGAGTCCCCAACAGGTGTAGACACCTCAAAAGGTTTAACCAATTAAGGTTTTATTTCAAACTTACTAGCAACCAATGGAGTAACGTATGATAAGGCGGAACTTGGATCAATCAGGCATATACATCATATGAGGAGATTGAAAATATACCTGTAACAACATCAGTCAATGACTCCTAGTCCTGTCGTCCTGCCAATGCATAAATGCGGTTCTGAGGACTGCTTGAGCTCGATGCTCCATCTCTGCCTCTACCATGACTCATTAGTGCTTGTGGACCTTGCCCGGGGAGGGGGGCGTATTGATGAAGACGAACCAACTACAGATCCCGCTGGCTGAGCTATGCTTGTATCACCTCTCATCGGACAATCCCTCATAATGTGGCCCGGATAACCACAAGTATAACAAAAACCTAATTCCATACGACACTGCCCGGTATGCTGCTTACCACATTGAGCATATCGTGGCAACGACTGCCTCATTTGATTTGATCACACCTATATTGTGAACCTGAGGCATTAATTCTAACCAGACCCTGAATATGAGGAACGATCAAATCTCTTACCGCCAAACTGAGGGGGTGCGCTAGCTAATGGATGGGCTGGATACCTCGGGTACTGCTACCTATGACCTCCTCGAAACTCACTAGAAGGACCTGAAAACTTCGCTCTCTTATTCTGGGCCCTATCATGCTCACGACCGGCCCTCTATTTCTGTTTACTCTCCTCTACGCCCTGAGCATATGCCTGAATATGAGAAATATCCATGTCTGGCTAAAGTGAGAATGACATACAATCGTTAAGTAAGTGAGGCTCTAATCCCATCACGAACCGATGAACCAGATCCTCCATCTTTGCATACCTAGCCAACGAATCAAAGTGAAGAGTATACTCCCGAACACTCATGTTACCCTGTCAAAGGGTTAAGAACCTATTAACTCTGGACCGTTTAAGCTTTGGTGGCAGATAATGATAAAGAAAAGCCTCTATAAACTCCTGCCATACCGCTAGAGGGGCATCCTCACCTCTGGACAATTCCCAAGACTCGTACCAATTAGCTGCAATATCTCGGAGTCTATAGGAGGCTAGCTCAACTGACTCAGTCTTAGTGGCCTTCATTACCCTTAACGTCCTCTGCATTCTATCAATAAATACCTAAGGGTCCTCGTTTGGATCTGCTCCAGTGAATATCGGAGGGTCTAAATTAATGAAGTCACGAACCCTCGCACTGACGGACCTATCTGCATGACCAATACCTATTTCCCGATGTCGAGCCTGTGCAGCTACTAATTGGGTTAATAGCTGAATAGCATCTCTCATCTCCTGACCCGGTGCATCTGGCTAAGGTGCTGAATGTACAAGGGCGGGAGTTGGAGCTGGTTCCCCTTAGAGCTCTTCTAAAAAGGGAGGGATATGTAAAGTCTGAGATGGAACCTCACCATGAGACTCTCTTCGAGCCCTGGTAACTCGTGCTGCTCAACTAGTAGTCTCACCAGCCACAGACTTTCCCTTTTGGGTGGCCGTACTCTTTGGAGGCATTGCTGAAAATATAACATATTGTTAGGACACATGAATTCTTGTATCGCACGATCTGAGATAAAATGAGAGGATAACATCCTATATGTCCTATAGTCTCCTGTCTATAAGTGTGGTGCACAACACACCCATAAACAAGACTTTACTAGACACGGTCTGTAGACAACCCTAGGACAGAGCTGCTCTGATATCACTTTTGTCACAACCCAAACCGATGTGCCGTGATGGGTGCCTAAGTCCTACCTGTCAAACACCCATAAGCATGTGTCTAAGATATGAACCTGAATATCATTTTCTGAATTACGAAAATAACAAACATGAAGGAAACTTTCCAACAAGGCGTATGCACGTATACATGCATCATACAGTTGGCGAGTCGGCAAGGCTGCTATAGACAACTATACATCCAAAACTAAAAGCCGACAAGGCCACATACAACCCAACTAGACATACTTCTACAGACCTCTAATAGAAATATAATTGTACAAAGATAGAACTGAGTCACGTCATACCCATATATATATACTCGCACTAAAATCAAAAGCAGCTCCGGATCGAGTGGAGGACGCCAACTCTCGCTGATCAAGGATCCTAAGAAGGGAGACCGTCATCTTGCCTACCTCCACATGCGGGCATGGAACGTAAGCCCTGTGAAATAGGGCGTCAATACGAAAAATGTACTTAATATGTAAGGCATGAAAATTAGTACGTAAAAGACATAGATGAAACATGGAATAAAGAAATACATCTTTAAATCTGAATAACTTTGTAAATTCTAAAACATTTATAATGTCATGCACATGCGTATAAATGTTGTTCCATGCATAGGTATGGGTGTACATAATATCATCAAGCCACTGAGGGTACTCCATCATATTGTCTCGGCCACTGTGGGTAATATCATCAACATATACCAACTGATCAGGTGGTGGTGTATATATAATGCCGTAACCTTTTTCCATATCCCATATACATATATTTACATATATACACGTATATAACATGCCATCTGGTCATGGGTCAATGCATATGTATAAATGGGTGAAATGCATGAAAAATACGTAATAATCTCAATATTCCTTCTGGATAACCTTTTTCAACTGCGTATTATTCTGAGACCCATGAACAGAAGATAATAATAATTCTCATGGTTAATAAAAAATATAGACACCCCTAGTATTTCTATGAATAAAGTAATTTATGGAAACTGTGTGTTTGCTCGTTTCTTCTGTATAATTTGGACCATGCCAAAAGAATGAAGGGATGGCCTTAACATACCTGGAGTAGGGAAAACTCCGTATAATATTCCATTGGAAATCTTCGTGGATTGAACTTAGAACCCTAAAAATTGGATTAAGCTTCTGCCTTCTGAAATCCTTGAATGAAATTCGTTCCTGCTTTTTTGAACTTTATGAACGAAATTCTGCTTTGGATTCGTGAAATTTTGGAACGAACTTGCTTCTGCCTCTAACGTTTTTTGAAGAAATATGATATATCATAAATGGGTTATGAGTGTTCTTATCCTAACTAGGTAAGACTTATAATCAAGTCTTACTTGGTTAGGTTTTTAATAAACTCTTATGTGGCCACATGGCATAATGACTAAGAGTCATTTTTTGTCATAGTGGCTTTGTGCCATATTTTAGATGGGTATATTTTATAAATTTTTATCCACTTATTAGTTAACTAGGTAATGTTCCGTTATCCGGAAATTAAATAATTACCCACATAATTTAAAAATTGCCACAAATTACTTAAAATTCTACTTATTTTTAATATACTTTATACATTATACTACCGTGGTCATATGGTACCTTGCATGGTACAAGTTTATAATTATCGGGTATTATCGCTGGACCCATATTTTATCCCAAATTGGCCATTTTCAACGAAACTCATTTTCTTTAATTCGTGTACCCCTATATCCTTCATAACACTTATTTATCGCTTGTTATAAATAGTGTAAATATGTTAACGTCAAGATGATCTCATCCCCGAGTCTACGTTAATTAACTAAAGACGAAACTTTTAACGTACGAAAATGCGAGATGTAACAATCATTTTATGTTTTCTTTATATTTAAACAATGTTATGATGAATTGCTCCATATCTATGGAGTAGTTCTATTTATGGTTTGATGGATTTAGTGTATTAATACTTGTTTGTGGATAATTAACTTTAGTTTTATGTATTGAATCGTTTTGGATGTTTTAACAGTTGCATCTATATTCACTTGTTCATGTAATCGTGAAAGGCATAACTTGTGATATCTTTGCATTATATTTTGTTTGTTGAAGTCATTAATTCTTCTTAGTAATCAAAAGAGGCTAGTTGAATTGTTGATCAAACTTAGTTAGGCAGATAATCGAGAGAGGTTCTCCTAAAGACCAATCCACTACGAACTCGTACATATCTTTAATGATCTTAAATTAGTTCATCTTGTGATGTTGAGACTTAATCGAGAGAGGAGTTTCTACTAAACAATTGAATTGATAACCAAGTGAATTCGAGAGACTCACTTGAATATTAGAAGTGAATTATCTAGAGTTATATCCCAAACATGTGTCTCGCACCTATCCTATCAACCCTATCTTCTCCCAATTTATCTTTCTTTACTTACTATTTGCGTTGTTTGTCACTAGTGAATAGTTTAAATTCTTTGTGAATTTTAGTTTAAGTCACATAAATCTCCATTGCTGATCATCTTGGATAGTAAATATAGCTACAAATTACGATAATACTATTTAACTACAATCCATGTGGATGCGATATTATACATTACTATATTCAACTAGTGAGCATATTTTCGTGTGTGTTTCAAGCTCGTCAGTATACCAAAATATCGAAATCTCAATACCTAGGATGTACCAAAATACCAAAGAATCAAAAATCTTATACCGAAATAGTAACAAAATATCAAATAAACCGATATGAAAATACCGAACTAATTCGGTCCGGTTTAGAATTCGGCTTTTCAGATTTTATGCACAGTACTTACTATTGGAGGAAAAAAATATTTGGAGAAAGATCATGTAGTCCAGGCTATATAAAAAAGAGGAACTTATGTGTGGAAAAAGCTGCTGGAAAATAGGGATGCAATTGAACATAAAATCTAGTGGCAAGTTAAGAAAGGCAATGCATACTTGTGGCTTGATATTTGGATAGATTTAACTTCTCTTTATCACATAATCCAACATGATTTTCATTATGATGAAAGTACTTTATTGGTTTAAGAAGTAGCAGAAATTGGAACATGGAAAGAGGAATAACTAAGGGACTCACTGCTTGAGGGGTTAGCTGAACATATTTTGCATAACGATAATGTAATGACCTGACAGTTTGTATTGATCTTTGGCATTCTATTCAGTTATTTAAAGTCTTGATTAGCTTCATATTATATATTATAACTTGCGTGGATGATCGTTTTCAGTTTTCGAGGGATTCGGGATTTATTTGGAAGAATAATTCTCATTTTTGAAGCTTTAAGTTGGAAGAAGTTTGACTGTTGCATATTTAATCTCGGAGCAAAGTTTTGATGGTTCCATTAGGTCGAATGATGATTTGGACTTTGGCATATACCCAGAATTAGATTCAGAAAATCCGAGGTTGATTTGGCACTTTTTGGCGAAACTTGACAATTGGAAGGTTTAGGATTTTCCTAAGTTTGACCATCTGTTGACTTTTTGGCTATCAAGTTTTGATTTTGGTTTTCGGACTTGGAACATGTCTGTTTTTTCATTTGGGTCTTGTTTGCAAGGTTTGGTGTTGTTCCGAGTTGGTTTGATTGGAATCTAACGCTTGGTTGTGTTTTTAGAAGTTCTGGAGTTTCATGGCTATTTCTATGCATTTTGGTGTTCAATTCATGATTTTATATTTTATTTTAGTGATCCGAATGCGCGAGCGAGTTTGTATGATATTTACGTACCTGTGCTGATATTTGGTGTGGAGCCCCAGGGGCTCGGGTGAGTTTTGGACGCGTTTCAGGCTATTTTAGTTTTGCTAGTTCTTTGACGGGTGCCTCAAGTGTCACAAATGCGAGATACTATTCGCATTTTCGGACCTTGCATTTTCAAGGTAGGCACCGCGTTTTCATGGTCTGGGAATGATGGCCATGTCCACATTTGCCATAAAGGATCCACATTTGCGACTTTGCATTTGCGCCTGAGTCACATTTGCAACATTGGCTGGGCTATGGCTAGTTCGCATCTATGAGCTATTTCATCGCTTTTATGATGTGGCCTAGCTTTGCATCTGTGAGGCGTATGTCGCATTTGTGACTTTTTGGGGTGTTTTGGAAGGTTCGCTATTGCGAATAGTAAGTCTCATTTGCGAACCCTAGGTCACAAATGCGACTTCTGCAACTGAGCATATAACTTGGTATTTTGGGATTTAGTCTTATTTTTGTCACATTTTGAGCCCTAGACCTAGTGGGAGGCGATTTTAGGAGGGGATGTTCATACAATATTATTGGGTAAGTGATTATATATCAATTTTGATTATAAAACATGATTATTTATGAGATTTAACATCTAAATCGTGAGATTTCATGAGAAATTTTGGAGATTTTTGACTAAGTTGTGAAAAATAAAAATTTGAGATTCTAATTGGACTCGAATAAAATCAAGCATATATTTGGACTCATGAGGCTATGGGTAGTCAAGATCTACCCTTCGACTCGGGTTTTCACCAGACGGGCTCGGGGTTGACTTTTTGGAAAATATATAAAAATCATAAGTATATTAATTGAAATTGGTTTCTATTACATTGTTCAATGATATTAATTCATTTTTGGTTAGATTTGAGCCGAGCGGAGGTAAATTTTCGAGGAAAAGCATTTTTAGAGTATTGATTGAGGGCTTTTAAGTAAGTAATTTGCCTAACCTTGTGTGGGGGAATTACCCCTTAGAATTTGACTTGATTGCTTATTTGTTTTATGTGTTAACAATATGTACACGAGGTGATGAGTGTGTACATAGTTGTATATGTGCCTTATGACCGGATTGGCACGATGTTACTTTTATTACATTGTTTTGATTGTGAGATCCCCATATTATATATTTTCACTTTGGTTAATTAGTTGATTCTATATTCCGTGCTAGAGATCATGTTGTAGGATTTTATTTCCTAAGTTGGCGAAGGTGGGAATTTATAAGATTGTTACTAATTGAGTTGTCCTTCCTGCTTATATGTTGAACACCCGTATGTATTTTCTTGTTGAATTGTCCTTGTGCACTGTGTTATCAGATTATGAATTTATGTCTATGTGATAATTATTGGCATAATATGTTGTTATGGTTGTGGCACACATGAACTTGTTGAGCAGATTATTGGGGTATTTGCATGAGGTTTCTTCTATTCTATTGTTATTGTTGATATTACACATACAACGATACAAGGCGGTGTGTGTGTGTGTGTGTGTCTATATATATCGGGTTTGCGCATGTGGCGAGACATGGTGAGATGATTATTAAAACGCGTGTGGTAAGACAAGGCGGGTATTTACTTTATTATTGTGCATGCCATGAGATAAGAGTGGTTATGCGGGAATGATATGTGATGGCTGGGGACGTGTTATTGATGAAAAAAGAGTATTCTTGTTTGTGCTTATGACTTTTTTGTTTGTGTGCCATGTATTTTACGTGATTTTTTGTGTTGATTCCCAATGTGTAACTCTGTGTCTCTGATATTACTTGATGATTTCACGACCCAAAAATCCAACCCTCGTGACGACGCTTAATACATTACTATGGAAGACGACAATCAAATAACAACTACGCATTTCAATTAAATAGCTCAATAGCAGAAAATCTCATAAATATATGATAAAAAAACCGTAACCGTATTACAACCATCCTAAAACCTGGTGTCATCGAATATATGATCACTACAACATCTCAACATAAAAACTCTAGTACAACTATCTAAATAGTAGAATAGTACTGGAGAAAATAAAAAGAGGGAGAATGAAGGCCTGCGGGCATTACATCAGCTACCTCAAAGTCATCGAGAAGGTATTGGCACCACCCTAGCAATCATCGCGTCCAGATGTACCCGGATCTTCACATGAAGTGCAGAGTGTAGTATGAGTACAACCGACCTAATGTACTCAATAAGTAACAGGACTAACCTTGTGCTGAAAGCAGTGATGAGCTCCAAAGGATACAATCCGAACCAATATACAGTCAACACATGTAAGATAATTGATAGGATACATGCACTTTGTTTATAAGTGCTTTACTTTATGTTTTGATGATCTAACAAACTTACTATCCAGACCTAGATAAGGAACCTGTTACACATTTACAAGACCTCAAGTTCACAAGATTCCAGGTTGGGACTCGGCGTGGAATATGATTCAACTCCTCAGAGTGAAAGGAACAGCTGAGGGACCAGGTCCCTACCAGTTCCTGAGGATACTATACGAAGTCAACTCTGCAGATGGAAAGTTGCTGCCTGCACACGCTATAGTGCAGAACAGTATTGCAGTCAACTTTCCAGAGAAAACTTCTTACCCACCTTGCTTGCATCATTGAAAATGATGTCACACATGTATATATGCATTCAAGGGAGGTAAAATAAAGCACTTGAACACTTAGATAACTTAATCAAGCTCACTCACGTTACTATTCAGCTATCAAGTTTCAAGTGCCTCAAGAACAAAGAACAAAACAACTACGGACAAGTTCCTACATTGAGTTATTGTGTGTCCTTAGTTGAGTTGTAACTTTTTAATAGTTCTTAAAATTGTAATTCCTATCCATCTTATTTAGAAGCACTTTATAGGAACATCTTTTTAAACCTTAAACCTGCGTGTTTAAGTCTTGGATCGAGTTAGCCAAGGTTTAAAGTCTTTGTAATAGAGTTATTGCAAAGTGACTTGTAATATATATATTACAAGTTAGTGAAGGATTAAGAGTTTAATTCCTAGGTTGCATAAGTTGTAATCTAAAAGTTGCTCAATAGCGAAGTTAAAATCCTACAAGGGTAGGTCGTGGTTTTTAATTCCATTGAGTTGGGAATTCTCCACGTAAAATTCCTTCTTTCATTTAACTTCTGTTCTATGTGTGTAACTATCGAACCTGATAGAGAACCTAGTTCTCTATAGAAGTTGGTGGACCCATATATTCTATCAATAATGTCAATGACAACAAATAACTTAGAGAAATTCCATAATCAACTCGCTTGTGGTACAGAAATTAGACATACTTTGAAGTTCAACAATTAAATCCCAACAATGATAAAATATGTCAAGTACATATAGCATGAGGAATGTTACATATCTTTGCCTACATGTCAGATATGCTTGTCAAATTTAATGAATCACGGTGATATTCCCCAAGTACTCGCACTCTTAGAGTAATAAACTTGCCTGTCTTAATTACCCACTCATCACACACATACAATCACTCATCACTGTATGGGCACCTAGCATCAATGCCCCTCACCAAAGTATGTATGTATGTATATATATATATATATATATATATATCAATATGCTGGCACTCACTATTGGTATGTAAGATATTGGAGTGATAGATCCTGCCCAACATGGAACCCGATCCACATTAGTAAATAAGCCAATAAGCTTGTTGCGACATGCAGTCCAATCCATAATAATAATAATAGTAATAAACTACTCTGGCGTGCAACCCAATCCATAATAACACTCACAATACAGCTCTCAGGCCCGCCTCATTCACTAATCTCTCAAGTCTCAAGGCTCACAACCTCGTACTACTCATAACAACCAATAATGATATGTGATGTAACAGTGAATGATAATAGTGGTTGAGATATGATATGCAATTGACGGATCATGACTGAGCATATAATTGAAATTTAAGCAGATAACTCAAAACAATAGAAATAACCTCACTAGGCCTCTACAGAATAAGCACATACCCTAAACATGTTTTTCTTACATAAATTACTGTTCAATTACTCTAACAATTAGGGATTTCATGGATAGAAAAAGACTTGATAACAACACAATCCAAAAGAATTAATTGAATCATGAATACTACGGTGCGCACACACGCCCATCACCTAGCATGTGTGTTACTCCAAAACAAACCATATAAAATATTTTTCAGGGATTTATTCCCTCAGTTCCAAGTTTAGAAGTGGTACTTACCTCAAAACGCACAAATCACAGCTCCAACAAGCCCTTCCCATATGCATCGGCCTCCAAATGTCTTGAATCAAGTTACAAACAACTCAAAAGCTACGCGAATGCTAGCCCATGAACGTGAACGGAGTGCACAAATTTCCAGCTGCCAACAACTCTACACGATCGTGTCCCTATCTTTGCGATCGCGTAAGAGGAAACCAGGTACCAAAAATGAGCAACTCAACAAAGTCCAAAATGTGTCCAAACATAATCTGAATCACACCCGAGGCCCTCGGTAACCTATCCAATCATACCAACAGGCCTTAATACACAATACAAACTTAGTCGAATTCTCAAATCAAATCAAACAACATCGAAATCATAAACCGCACCACAATTCAAGCCTAATGAACTATTGAAATTCCAACTACTAAAACCAATGCCAAAACATGCCAAACCAACTCCGATTTATTTCAATTTTTGTACATATGTCATAAAAGACACAACATACCTATGCCAACTATCGAAACCAAAAATCCGAGCCTGTTATCAACAAAGTCAACTCCTGGTCAAACTTCTAAACCTTCAAAACCTTCAACTTTCCAACTTTCACAATTTCAATCCAAAATGACCTATGAGCCTTCAAATCAAAATCTGGACATACTTCTAAGTCAAAAATCACTATACGAAGCTATCAAGACCATCAAAACTCCATTACGGAGTCATTTACACATAATTCAACACCCGAAAAACTCTTTCAACTTAAGCTTCCAACCCTGGGAATAAGTGTCTCAATTCATTCTAAAACATTTCCGGATCCAAACCAACATCCCTAACAAGTCACATAACAACAAATGAACATAGAATAAACAATAAATGAGGAAACAAGGCTACAATACTTAAAATGTCAGACCGAGTCGTCATATTCTCCCCATCGTAAATAATTGTTCGTTCTCGAACGGGTCTAGAATCATTCCTGAAGTCTCAAATAGGCGTAGACAGCTTTTCCATATCTCCCTCTCGGTCTTCCAAGTAGACTCATCGACTGTCTGTACTCTCCACTAAACTTTCACTGAAGTTATATTCTTTAATCTCAACTTTCGAACCAGATGATCCAAAATGGCCACTGGCTCCAAATTATAAGTCAAATTCACATATAACTAAGGCGTTTTGAAATCCAAAACATGATACAGATCACCATAATACTTCCAGAGCATGGAAACATAAATCACTAGGTGAACACCCGATATACTAGGCGACAATGCAAGATTATAGGCAACCTTTTCAATCCTCTCAAGCACCTCAAAAGGGCCAATATATCGAGGACTCAACTTGCCTTTCTTCCCGAACCTCATCACACCCTTCATGGGCGATACTCTGAGCAATACCATCTCTCCTACCGTATATGCAACATCACGAACATTCTGATTGGCTTAGCTCTTTTGTCTAGACTGTGTCGTGCGAAGCCGATCATGAATCAACTTGACCTTTTCCTAGGCATCCTAAGCCAGATTTGTGCCCAACAACCTAGCCTCCCCCGGCTCAAACTATCTAACTAGAGATCGACACCGCCTCCCATATAAGGCCTCAAAAGGAGCCATCTGAATTCTTGATTGATAGTTGTTGTTGTAGGCAAACTCTGTAAGTGGTAGAAAGTGATCCCAGAACCTCCAAAATCCATAACAAAAGCATGTAGCATATCCTTGAAATCTGAATCGTGCGCTCGAACTGTCCGTCCGTCTGGGGGGTGAAATGCTGTGCTCAAATGATATGGAGAAAAAAATAAGATAATTATGACTCATTAAGTCATCAGAAAAGTGGCAAGTTAAGGTATATAGTGGCTGCCACATGGGGGGTTTATCCTTATCACAATTCTTATCCACTTAGTTACTTAATTAATTTGTTAATCTCCCATTAACTAATAATTACCCAATTATCCATATTATTAGGAATTATCTCAAATTACTTAAATTACCACTCACTTTTAACACACTTTATACACATTATAATCACGGTCATATGGTACCTTGTATGACACTAGTCCATAAATACCGGGTATTATAGCTTGGACCGTATTTATCTCAAATTGCCAAACTTCGACGAAACTCATCTTCTTCGATTTGCTTACCCTATCACCTTCACAAATTTACTTATCACTTGTTTGAAATAACATAATACTTATAATCCCAAAATAATCTCATTCCTGAACTTATATCGCTTAACTTACGATGAAACTTTAATGTACAAAAAATGCGGGATGTAACATCTCATTTACGAGCTTACATCAATTTACTTATGGCGTACTTCCACATACGAAAACATGGGGTGTAACATTATTCCCCCCTTGGAACATTCATCCTCAAATGTTGATTGATGTAGTTATCATTTTCATAATTTATGTCTTCTGAATATTTTAGTACTTTCCTTGCCATCTAGTCAACTGCTCGACAAATAACTCCAAAGGCCAAGGCATTCCCCCATTTAGGCCTCTTTCTCATGTCACGACTTGTGGTCGGAATCCTTCCAATCTCGTAACTGTTGCTACTTTATATCATGCAGCATGTACGACTTTTTCCTTGTATGTGCGCCTATGCGGCTCTTTCTTCAGCCTTTAGCCAATCTCTAGGCCTCACTTTTGGGAACATATACAGAACTTGACAAGATGTCCTTCTAGGCATCTATAGGTGTATTGAAGTTCTTTTCTCGGTACTTTGTCGAACTTACGACTATTACTATATATTGTTTCATAGCTCTGGTTATCCATCCATATGACTTTTCTGCATCTAGGTAGGTCATACTATACCATAACTCTTACTTTGATTTATCATTATTGAGGTCTGCTACCAAACTCCAGCTTAATCTCATTGATTATCCTATAGGTATAAGTCTAAGTCATTTAATGCTTCATCATTACTGTTTATCTTAAGAATGACAACCTAATCTCATCTCATACTTTGTAAATTTTATCCATCCGTTGTTGATTCACCCCAATATTGATCTATAATCTACCATTGATAACTTGACCTTTTATGTAACACTGCCGCTAGGGCTCACGTCACATCGGGGAATATGTGAAATGATTAGACTAATCCACTTGGGGTGATACCATGCTTCCACAACCGTATTTCATAGCATCCCAATGTGATTCATCTTATGTGGGTATTTAAATCATGTGCCACCCATGAAATCCCTTTTTTTCTTTCAAATCACTACTCAATTAAAGGCCCTAACGTCATCCTTTATCTATCACAATCACACCCTTATTCTACTACTAGAGCAACATTCCATCCCTTATAATGCTATTAGTCTTAGACTCATTTGAGTTCATTCAAGCTATACTGAGCTTTTTATAACTTAGAGAAGCCATCAACTCTCTTGTTTTCATGAGCTTAATCCCGAGGACTCATCCATTTTCGTTACCTTCTTACTCGCCTTTCCTTATCCTTACTCATGCCTTCTTAAAACCTTGTCTCTCCATCATACTCTAGATCGTGACATACACATATCCATTTATATTACTCGCAACCTTCCTTTAACTTGCTTTCCCCATAGATTTCATTATGTTATTCTGGAACATCAAGCGAGGGATCACATCGTCTCTCACTCTTCTTTACTTTCTTGACTAGGCCTCTTGATACCTATAAACCATAGGCTGGAAGATATGCCACTATCGACACCGCTATCATTCCTGGATACTGAATCTTAGCACCTCTGGACTTCTATCTGAAGTATGGACTATTCGCAACCTTCTGCATTTGAGTATCTCGTACGTTGTTCACCTTTACCTTACTTACCTTAAAATCTTGCATCACATCTTCTATATCTTTTCATGACCTCCCTTCCACATAGGTATACTTCATATCCACAACTTGAAGCTCTTATTATAATACTCGTACCTCTGGCGCATACACAAGCTGGTGGGAGCTTCATACTAACTTCTTATAAGGCTGGTACTCTTCTAACTGGCTTTATCATAGGGCCATTATAGAATATGGTTGTTGTACTTTCTCTCTTGTACCTCTGATATTAAGAGTGATTCTACAATGTTCTCAACCAAGATTTCTATAATTTTTTGGGTCCAGTTTTCAAATTCCTAACTTAATTGGTTGATGTAGCTCTTTAGTTTCCTCTTCCTTCTGATCAGTCTTTATGTAGGCTTAAGCTATTTTCTGATCTGCAGCTCCTATGTGACGACCCGGCCAATTGTCGCATGAGTTACTGCTCCATTTTTTTCCTATATCTGCTTCTTTATGCTTTGTTTATCCATGTTATGTGGTATCGGATTGGTAGATCGAATCCAAAATAGTTTTGGTAAGGTTTGAGACACTTAGTCTCTAAAAGTAGTTTTAGAGTTAGAAAAATCATCAGAGAGTTAACTTATTGGTAAACGACCTCGGAATGCGGATTTTATGGCTCGGATAGCTTCGCTAGGTGATTTGGGACTTAGGAGTGTGTCCGGAATATTTTTGTGATGTCCGGTGCAGAATTAGGCTTGAATTGGCGAAAATTAGTTTTTGGCGATTTCCGGTCGGCAGTGGAAAGTAGGCTATCGGGGTTGAAATGGAATTCCGATAGTTGGAACATGTTCGTAATGTCATTTTGGATATGTATGCAAAATTTCAAGTCAATCGGAGTTGTTTTGGATAGTTTTAGCGTTGTTGGTGGAATTTAGGAATTTCAAAGTTCATAGGCTTGAATTTGATGTGATTTTGGTGTTTTGATGTTGTTTTTGGTGTTTTGAAGGCTCGACTAAGTTCGAATGATATTATGGGGGGTGTTGGTATATTTGTTGAGATTTTCGATGGCCTCGAGTGGATCTCAAAAGGTAACTGATCAATTTAGACTAAAGAAAAGCTGCTGCATTTTTCACTGTAGCATGAACAGTAACTCGGGTGAATAGTAACTTGGGTGAACAGTAAAACGTGTGAGCAGTATTTAAATAAACCCTTCGCGACCATTAAATCCTTTTACACCATTTCTGAACTAGAAAAGAGCTTTGAGGTGATTTTGAAGAGAGGAAATTATTGTTCTTCATTGAGGTATGAATTTTGGACCCTAAAACTCGATTATTTGTGATTAAGGAACAAAATATCAGTGGTGCTCCATCGAGAGGTCAATTTCAGCATGGCAGAGGTCATCCATTCAGGCAGGCTCAGCCAGCTCGCCCAGGTTATCGTGGGGCATCGTCGGGTCATGGTTATCACAGTTCTCAGCAGGGCCAGTCATCAGTTAGTGCCCTTCCAGCTCAGAGTTCGTCCCGTGCTCCATCAGTTCAGGGCTCTTCTATGCCGAGGGCATCTGCTAGTCATTCTGGTGCTAGGGGTTCCCTTCAGTCCCCTTCTCTAGTACCTGGGAGTTGCAATGAGTGTGGAGAGATGGGTCATATGTGGAGGCAGTGTCCTCGTCGTCTCTCGGGTCCATCTCAGTAAAGGGGTCCGTCATCAGCTTCAGCGCCAGTTACTTCATCATCACCCACCCTCCATCTAGGGGTGGAGGTTAGTCAGCTAGGGGTCGCCCTAGAGAGGGAGGTCGTTCAGGTGGCGGTTAGGCCCGTTTCTATGCACTTCCGGCTAGACCCGATGCTATTACTTCCAATGCTGTTATTGCAGGTATTGTTTTAGTCTGCCTCAGAGATGCCTCTGTATTATTTGATCTCGGTTCCATCATTTCTTACGTGTCATCATACTTTGCTCGTTATTTGGGTATGCCCTGGGAGTTTCTTGCTTCACCTATTCATGTATCTACCCCGGTAGGCGATACTGTTGTTGTAGACCATGTGTACCAGTCGTGTGTGGTGACTATTGGGGGTCTAGAGACTCGAGTGGATCTTTTATTATTATGTACGGTGGATTTCGATGTCATTTTAGGCATGGATTGGCTATCTCCGTGTCATGCTATTCTGGTCTATCATGCCAAAACAGTCACATTAGCTATACTGGGTGTGCCACAGATCGAGTGGCGAGGCTTGACTGATTATGTTCATATTAGGGTAATCTCCTTCTTAAAGGCCCAACGTATGGTTGACAAGGGATGTCTTTTGTATCTAGCCTTTGTGAGGGATGTCGGAGCTGAGACTCCCAGTATTGATTCTGTTTCAGTTGTGAGGGATTTTCTCGATGTTTTTCCTGCAGACCTATTGGGCATGCCACCGGATAAGGAAATTGATTTTGGTATTGACCTGGTGTCGGGCACTCAGCCCATTTCTATTCCGCCGTACTGTATGGCACCAGCGGAGCTAAAGGAATTAAAGGAGCATCTTCAGGAACTCCTTGATAAGGGGTTCATTCGACCTAGTGTGTCGCCTTGGGGCGCGCCGGTTCTATTTGTGAAGAAGAAGGATGGAACTATGAGAATGTGCATTGATTATAGGCAATTGAATAAAGTAACAGTTAAGAACAAGTATCCATTGCCTCGTATTGATGATTTATTCGACCAACTTCAGGGAGCGAGGGTGTTCTCCAAGATTGATCTCCGTTCAGGTTATCACCAGTTGAAGATCAGGGACTATATTCTTAAGACAACTTTCGGGACCCGATATGGTCATTATGAGTTCTTGGTGATGTCTTTCGGGCTGACCAATGCCCCATCAGCGTTCATGCATTTGATGAACAGTGTGTTCCAGCCTTATCTCGACTCATTTGTCATAGTCTTATTTGATGATATTCTGTGTATTCGCGTAGTTAGGAGGAGCACACAGAGCATTTGAGAGTTGTGTTGGAGATATTGAGGGAGGAGAAGCTTTATGCAAAATTCTCCAAGTGTGAGTTTTGGCTCAGTTCAGTGTCTTTCTTGGGGCACGTGATGTCCAGCAAGGGTATTCAGGTTGGTCCGAAGAAGATATAGGTAGTTCAGAGTTGGCTCAGACCATCCTCAGCCACAAAGATTTGCAGCTTTCTTGGTTTGGCGGGTTATTATCGTCAGTTTGTTCAGGGATTCTCATCTATCGCATCGCCCTTGACCAAGTTGACTAAGAAGGGTGCTTCATTTGTATGGTCGGATGAGTGTGAGGAGAGCTTTCAGAAGCTCAAGACAACCTTGACCACGACTCCAGTGTTAGTTTTGCCATGAGCTTCAGGTTCATATACCGTGTATTATGATGCTTCGAGAGTTAGTATTGGTTGTGTATTGATGTAGGAGGGTAGAGTTATCGCTTATGCTTCTCGTCAGTTGAAGCCCTATGAGAAGAACTACCTCGTTCATGATTTGGAGTTGGCTGCCATAGTTCACGCGTTGAAGATTTGGAGGCATTACTTGTATGGTGTGTCTTGTGAGGTGTTTACTGATCATCGTAGTCTCCAGCACTTGTTCAAGTAGAAGGATCTAAATTTGAGGCAGCGGAGGTGGTTGGAGTTGCTAAAGGATTATGATATCACTATATTGTACCATCCGGGAAAGGCTAATGTGGTGGCCGATGCTTTGAGCGGAAAGGCGGTGAGTATGGGGAGTTTGGAATATATTCCAGTTGGGGAGAGACCTCTTGTAGTTGATGTTCAGGCGTTGGCCAATCGGTTCGTGAGGTTGGATATTTCGGAGCCTACTCGGGTATTGGCTCGTGTGGTTTCTCGGTCTTCCTTATATGATCGCATCAGAGAGTGCCAATATGATGATCCGCATTTGCTTGTCCTTAAGGATAGAGTTCAACATGATGATGCCAGAGATGTGACTATTGGTGATGCTGGGGTGTTGAGGATGCAGGGCCGGATATGTGTGCCCAATGTGGATGGGCTTCCGGAGTTGATTCTAGAGGAGGCTCATTGCTCGCGGTATTCCATTCATCCAGGTGACACGAAGATGTATCAGGATCTGAGACAGTATTATTGGTAGAGAAGAATGAAGAAGAATATTGTGGGATTTGTAGCTCGGTGTATCAATTGTCAACAGGTGAAATATGAGCACCAGAGACCAGGTGGCTTGCTACAGCGGATGGATATTCCAGAGTGGAAGTGGGAGGGGATCACTATGGACTTTGTAGTTGGACTTCCACGGACTTTGAAGAAGTTCGATGCTATTTGGGTGGTTGTGGATCGGCTGACCAAGTCCGCGTACTTCATTCCTGTGTGTACTACCTATTCTTTAGAGCGGTTGGCAGAGATCTATATCCGGGAGATTGTTCGTTTGCATGGTGTCCCAGTTTCTATCATTTCAGATAGGGGCACTCAGTTTACTTCGCAGTTTTGGAGGTCTGTGCAGCGAAAGTTGGGTACTCAGGTTGAGTTGAGCACAACTTTTCACCCTTAGACAGATGGGCAGTCCGAGCGCACTACTAAGGTATTAGAGGACATGTTGCATGCTTGTGTCATTGATTTTGGAGGGTCATGGGATCAGTTTCTACCACTTGCAGAGTTTGCTTATAACAACAACTACCAGTCGAGTATTCAGATGGCTCCATATAAGGCTTTGTATAGGAGGCAGTATAGATCTCCAGTTGGTTGGTTCGAGTCGGGTGAGGCTAGGCTATTGGGGGCAGACTTGGTGCAGGATGTTTTAGAAAAGGTGAAGGTAATTCAGGAGAGGCTACGTATAACGCAGTCGAGGCAGAAGAGCTATGCTGATAGGAAGGTTCAGGATGTGTCCTACATGGTTGTTGAGAAGGTTCGGTTTCGCCGATGAAGGGTTTCATGAGATTTAGGAAGAAAGGTAAATTGAGTCCTCGGTTTATTGGGCCTTTTGAGGTGCTTAGGAGGATTGGGGAGGTGGCTTATGAGCTTGCATTGCCACCCATCTTATTGAGTGTGCATCCGGTATTTCATGTTTCTATGCTCCGGAAGTATATTGGGGATCCGTCTCATGTTCTAGATTTCTGCACGGTTCAGCTGGATGGTGACTTGACTTATGATGTGGAGCCAGCAGCTATTTTGGAGCATCAGGTTCGAAAGTTGAGGTCAAAGGATATAGCTTCAGTGAAAGTGCAGTGGAGAGGTCGGCCCGTGGAGGAGGTTACCTGGGAGACCGAGCAAGAGATGCAGAGCAGATATCCTTACCTGTTTGAGTCATCTCATGAGTTACCGCTCCAATTTTTCCCATTTCTGCTTCTTTATGCTTTGTTTATCCGTGTTATGTGGTATCGGGTTGGTCGGATCGAATCCAGAATGGTTTTGGTAAGGTTTGAGACACTTAGTCTCTAAAAGTAGCTTTAGTGTTAGAAAAGTCAACCGAGAGTTGACTTATTGGTAAACGACCTCGGAATGCGGATTTTATGGCTCGGATAGCTTCGTTAGGTGATTTGGGACTTAGGAGTTTGTCCGGAATATTTTTGTGATGTCTGGTGTAGAATTAGGCTTGAATTGGCGAAAGTTAGTTTTTGGCGATTTCCGGTCGGCAGTGGAAAATAGGCTATCAGGGTTGGAATGGAATTCCGACAGTTGGAACAGGTTCGTAATGTCATTTTGGATATGTATACAAAATTTAGGTCAATCTGAGTTGTTTTGGATAGTTTTGGCGTCGTTAGTGAAATTTAGGAATTTCAAAGTTCATAGGCTTGAATTTGATGTGATTTTGGTGTTTTGATGCTGTTTTTAGTGTTTCGAAGGCTCGACTAAGTTTGAATGATATTATGGGACGTGTTGGTATATTTGTTGAGATTTTCAATCGCCTCGGGTGGATCTCGAAAGGTTAACAGATCAATTTAGACTAGAAGAAAAGCTGCTGCATTTTTCACAACAGCATGAACAGTAACTCGGGTGATCAGTAACTCGGGTGAACAGTAAAACGCGTGAGCAGTATTTAAATAAAACCTCCCCGACCATTAAACCCTTTTACACCATTTTTGAACGGAAAAAGAGCTTTGAGGCGATTTTGAAGAGAGGAAATCATTGTTCTTTATCGAGGTAAGGATTTTGGACCCTAAAACTCGATTATTTGTGATTAAGGAACAAAATATCAGTGTTTAATTCATGAAAATCAGTAGAAAAGGTAGAGTTAGGGCTTGAGATTATGAGATCTTCTAGGGATGATTTGAGGGGTCAAACAAATTCAGATTTTGAGTTCTTTATATGTACAGACTTGTGAGATGATGAAAAACATTTTGGTATAAAGTTTGTCAGTTCCGAGATGGGGGCCCGGGGGTCGGGTTTTGACTGATTTCAGGTTTTGTGCTTAAAATCAATATTTTTCAATTGGAATTCATTCGATTAGCATAATTTGATGATAAAAATCTGAACTTGGTAGATTTGGAGCACTCAAAAGTTAGTTCGAGAGGCAAGCATGTTGCAAAGTATCTTTTCGGGCTAGTTCGAGGTGAATAATGATTTTAAATGTTGTTCTGAGGGTATGAATCCCCGGATTATACAACGTTCGGGTGTGTTGAGGTGACGCACACGCTAGATGACCAGCGTGGGGTCGTGCACCGTTGGGGATTGTGACTTAGTCCATCCCGAATGACTATTTTTCTGTATATTTGGTAGCTAATTATTTGATATTATTATACTTTGGGCTAAATGCCATATTTGGGTTTCGTGCCAATTGTTTGAACCCTTAGGGGATCGTTAATGATATTTTCCTCACTGTTTGATTTCATACTTGTGCTTAGTCATGCCAGATCTTTCAATGTTTTCAAAACTCAGCTGTGTTAATCTGTTTTAGAAACCTTAAATAATATTTTAAAGATATTTTGAGCTGAGCTTCATATTTTTACTATTGCCCGAAGGGCTTATGAGATTCTGACTGAGTAAGGCCGAGGGCCTGTATTGTGAGGATACTTTTGGGTCGGGCTGCACGCTGCAGCAGTGATACACTAATTATGATAATAAGTCCGAGCACCTAAGATTGTACGCCACGAGGTGGCTTGATATTGATATGAGGCCGAGAGCCTGTTTATGATGCCACGAGATGGCTTGATATTGCGCTTGGGCCTTAAGGGGCCCTTCCAGGAGTCTGCACACCCCCAGTGAGCGCGAGTACCCATTGTGACATGAGATATAGCCTGAAGGGCTAGTATTGTTCTGTGATATTGCCCAAGCGGCTGATTTGATGTTATTGTGCTCGAGGGGCATTTGTTATGTGTTTACCATTCCTAGTTGTTTTTCCTATCTATTGTTCACTGCCTAAAAAGGTATTTTTATGAAATTTCATTGTTAAATTGTGTTACTAATTTTGTTATGCCTCTGATAGCTAAATGTTGTGTTTAACGTGATTTTATATCATTCAGTCTTCATTTATTCTTATTACTCACTGAGTTGGAAGTACTTGATGTTTAGCTTAAAGTATATATATTTCTATGTATATCGCCTCATATTTTATTTTTGTTTCGTGAATTTGGGATGTTAAATGTGTTAATTTATGTTAATTTTATGTATTTTTTGTAGATACTGGCCAGCTTGAGGAGCGGAAAGAGTAACTCAAATTATTCGACCAAAATATTATTAATGATGCCAAGGTTGACGAAGAGTGCAAAATTGAGGATGTCAAAAATAATACAATTTTGGAGTTGGAGCGTATTGGACCTCATTCTAAACATTTTTCAACATTGTGTTTGGTTGGTGACATGGGAATTAATCTAGTCGAGCATATGAAGGAGTCAATGGATGAGGAACAAATTGGTTATATTTTGAAATTTGTGATGTTAAGGAGACAAAACGACATCCCCCACTTAAAGTCCAAGAAGTGCAAGATGCGATACGTATTGCTTGGTTCATTTATTTTTATACATCCGCCCCAGGAACGTGACAGAAAAATTGATGCAAAATTGGGGGCGCAATTCATATCATCAAAGTGGAAGGAAAAGTGGTGAAAGTGATGGTGTCGTGCCGCGACGTTAAATCAAGCGCTTATTGGGAGGCAACCCAGCCTGTATTTTATGTTTTTATTTTTTTATTTTTTATTCTTTATATAGTGTCAAGTTTCGTGTTGTTTTTGTTTTGCAGAGTAAGGGAAGTCTGAGTACCCGAAGTTGAAGCTGAGGAGCATGTTTGAGCTTAAGTGTGGGGTCGTCCCGACCCTTAATATTGAGGATCATGTCCAACCTAGGCCCGAGAAGGCCTCATGGAGTATTTCTCACCTCTGTTTTAATATATTTCTCTATGATCGTGCATCGAGGACTATGAATAAAATAAGTGTGGGGTGGGAAAACTACTTTCTGAAGTGTAATTGTATAAAACTATTTTTTTATTTAGTTTTTCTTTTAGAACTCGTTGTAGACATAGTCTAGGTATTAAAAAAAATGAAAATTGAAAAAAATTTAGAAAAAGTTCAGACTTGTCCCAATGATGTGTCTTTTGGACAATTTTCTTGAGAGATAAAGACCGACTAAAAACACCAATTTTTTTTTTTGGCATAGTTAGGTAGTATCCTTAGTTTTTCTTTGGGTGCCGGTTCTTTTCCAAGGGTGTAGCTTGAACCGGGTACTTTATTTTTTTTAGGAGTAGTTTAGGAAGAAACTGAGTCGCTCTGAGATATTCATTGACATGGTTGATGCTAGCACATTGGGCTATGACTTACATTCTGATTTCCCGTGTATTTGGTATGAATTAAGTAAAGTAAATAGCCTATTTTGTGATGCCTTTTCTCAGTTGTTTGACTTGTATGCCACATAGTGCAATATTGCTTAAATTTCTCAATTATGTGTGCTTGCTTGACTTGAGAGTTGAACAGAACCGTCTTGATTGAGTCATGTGCAACGTGTGTGTGAGGCTTTGTGATTTTCTGTGCTATCCTGTGTAGTTTAGAACTTGTCCCGTGTGTTAATTGAAGCGAAATTGTAAGTTGTGCTAATCTAAGAGATGACGTAGGCATTTTCTTTCTTGATCATGGATGTGCTTGTCACATAAAAATAAAATTTTCCGTTGCTAGCACCGTTGTGCCTATAGACCTTTTCTTTGGCAAACACATTACAAGTCATACCCCTATTTTGTTCGGAATTTGATATTGATTGAACCTTTACCTCCTAAGGCACTTAGTCGCTAAAAGAATTAAGGTTAGAGATTGGGGAGTAGCTTTTGAGTGGAACCATGGAAGGGCCCGTTGGTGCACTAAAGTTGAAATCAAAAGTCACTAGCCGATGAACTTTAATGTATGGAGTGTGTGAAGAAAAGAAAAAAAAAAGAAAAAAATTGCAATAAAAGAAAAAAATGATAGTACAAATAATGGAGAAAACACATACACCTCCAATTCTTATTGATTTGTGCTAGTGGAATTAAAGAAGTGCTTAATTGAAAAGAGGACTATGATGTATATGGCAAGTGAATTGGTTGAGAAGAATATGTGCTTGAATTGTGAATGTAGTGTATTAAAGTTCGGGCGCTACAGGTCCTGCTACTGAGGGTTGACAGTTCCAGCAGATCTTCGGAGGTTTACTAGGTAGCTGCTTGGTGATTCGCAGCCCAGTGCAACCTCCCTCTATTTTATTTCTTTTTTGATTTAGTTATTTAGTAGTGGAGTAGACTTTCAGACTGGTAGTATTGTTTTAGATGCTCATGACTGGTGACACTCCGATGTCAGGTTGTGTTGGCTTTTATTTCTGCAAATTATACTGTTAAATGCTTATTTTGGAATTTTATTTCTGATTAAAGACTTAGTAGTTATTATTTTAATTGCTTAAAGTGAATTGGAAGTGAGTCGGCCGACCTTTTCTTCACGAGAGGCGCCATCACGACCGAGTTGAGTTTAGGGTCGTGACATCCTGGTATTAGTTATTACTTTAGCCTTTCATAGGCGCCAAATATCCATGATACAATATTCTAACAATTCAATTCTTTGTTTATGCCCTGGTCTCAATTCGTTCTTTTAACTTATACCGGAGTCGTCTACGGCTATATGAATGTCAGTATATGTGCTGCATGGATAATATTCTGAAATCGTAAGTGCGTTCATGATGTAACCAACTCTGGATCACTGATCGAATAATTCCTTTCATTCCTTCTCAGTTTTTTTAAACGCAAGCAATTATTTTTCTTGGTATTTCTGCCCCTTTGTTGCATGCATACTTAACTTATCTTAGTTCCCATACATATTGGAAGTCCATACCACTCATATGATCTTGAATATCACTTCTGATTTTTACTTCCTGTCCATTAGCTACAGTAGGTGCCACTTTCTTATGGAGTGCATACAACGTTGTTGTGAGACTGTTGTTATAAGATCACTTCCTCTTTAGGTTGCTGAGCGTAGGTTGAAGCCTCCTTCCTTACTTCCTCAGCTAGTCTTTCATTGTAGTACTTAGGGATGACCCTTTGATTCTTGCAAGGCTGTGAGCTTATTACATCGTTTACCTGGTGGAATTTTTGATATTCTTTCTTACTTGTAATTATCCTTACTTACTTACCTTAATTCCCTTGTGTTCGTAGGGTTGCTTTTGAGCTCACATTTTTATTGTATTCCCAGCGGCACTCCCTTTTATCTCCATAACCCTCACACGGTACCTTTACTGCCCCACTTCTATCTTAATATTTTTCAAGGTTACAATGTCATATCTGTGAGACTAAATGCCTCATGTTAGGTTCATTATGTTTATCTTGCACAATTTGTTGATTTGTCTGTATCCTCTTGTCTATCCATAACTGGGCTTTTCATGAATCAACTACTGACTACTTGTTGGCCCATTCTAATATCAGTATTCCGCATAATCATTCTTGGGTTATTTCTTTTGTCTTAACTTACCTTTCTCACTAGCTCTTTATTTATCGAAAACATCCTGGGCCGAAACCCTTACTTCTGTCCTTGACGTCGTGTCTGCATAATGTTCTGGAATCGTAGCATATCTGTAGGCTTTGATTAAGTGCAATCTCATCCCGATCGTAGCATATCTGTAGGTTTTGAATAAGTGCAATCTCATCCCTTTCTAATTTTTATCGTATTCTTCCTTTACCATTCCGTAGTTACTAGAACCACTTAATTTTGACTTAATGCCACATCACTCCATATTCCCTTTTTTGGGGAGTACTAAGATTTAGTGCTATGATGATCTACGTATAGATATTTTACTTCTTCATCTTTGGCGTCTTCTCACATCATCGATGACCCTTACTCACCTTACCGTAATCCTTCTGTACCAAGGATAACAAAATTCCTTACTCGCGAGGGTGACACTTAGTGTAACTGGCACATACTGTCCCTTAAGCTGAACTTTGCTCACATTGCTTTCTTTAGGGAAGCATTTTCCTGAATGAACATTCTCTGAATTTCTCATGAATCTTCTTTTGTTGTCCATTCTATTATCGCCAGATCGCAATCTGAAATTCTCATGATGTCAACCATTATCAAACCACTCAGTCCCTAATTTATGTTTAGTTTATCTTGTTCACCAATCCATACTGATTTCTATTACTCTGGGTCTAACTTTTACTTCCCTCGATTATAGACTATGTAATACTATCATTTCTTTTTTTTTCCCAGTGTTGTCATCCATGTATCACATTTTACTCATAATGCTTTATTACCTCTCTTCTTATTTCCCGCTAACATTTATGCCAATCACCTTATTGTGAAAACTTCAACAAGACATTCTTTTTCTTTTAGCTCCCCTTATTCCATCTCCTGGCTCTTTGGGTTGCCTAACATTCTCGCTACACTAGGGACGAGGGACATACTAAGGTAATATTTATCCCTTCTAGGCTTCCAGTGCCTATGTTTGTAGTACTTATATCCAGATGTAATCTTTTAGAGTGCACCATCTGGGTGTCTCACAATAAGAATTATTACCATGTTTGAAATATTCTTCGAAAATGTCCGCTATCGTTAACAATCCATCCAACATTTTGGGTTATTCTAATCCCAGCCGGATCCTGCTATCTATCATTTTCTTATACTACTTTTGTTAGCTCCCATAGGGCATTACTTAGATTGGTGTGGGTAACTTTGCATACCTCTGTTATTGTTAAAGGTAACTCAAAAGGCTTATATTCCTCTGCCTGAATTGTAAATACTGATAATTCTTCATTAACTAGGCGCCTCATACCCTTCTTCATCTTGCTTCTTTTACTTGTTGAAAGTTGTATCTATCTTCTGAATCTCTCATTACCTTTCACCATAGGGGTGGATAGATATCATTGCCTTAAGGCTCTTTATCAAGAGGCTTACACGTCTTAGTACATACATGATCTACTGAAGACCTTACATTTACTCATCATAAACATCATGAAAAATCGAGTCCCTCTGAGTTAACTCATACATAGCCACATTCAATCTCTTACCAACTATAGGTATCGTCCTATTACGAATGAAATAGAAGCTAGGAGTTTGAATTCTTAAAAGTGAGATCTACCACACGATCTAGATTAAGAAGAAAGAGTGACAGTCCTAAATGCCCCGTAGCCTCCTACTTATAAGTGTGGTGCACGACACACTCATAAACAAGACTTTACTAGACACGACTTGTAGACTCCCTAGGATAGAACTGCTCTGATACCACTTTTGTCACGACCCAAACCTATGGACCGCAACGGGCACCCAGTACCTTACTTAACCGGGTACCAACATAACATATATTTCTTATTGTACTTCCATTGGAAAATGGGCCAAACGGGGCTGTCATGGGCTAACCAGAATAGACATAGGGGAATACACAATATAGGACGACCCAACCTGATATAAAAAAAGTATACATGTTACATACGGGCCTATAAGGCCAACATGATCATTTGTAAACTCAAAATATAGCCCGACAAGGCCATACAAGCATCCGCATACATGACATCTATCTACAAGCCTCTAAGAGTACATACTTATCATAAAGGTCGGGATAGGGCCCCAGCATACCAAACAATACGCGTCTAAATTAGACTGACCAAACAAGCAACTCTGGAGCAAATGGAGTGCACCAACATCTTCCGCTAAGCTGATAGCCTACTTGGAGGACTCTCGACCTGTCTATCGGGACTTGCAGACATGAAACGCGACATCCCCAAGCAAAAGTGACGTTAGTAAGAATAATGTACCAAGTATGTATGTCACATAAATAAGTACACAAGAGACATGGAAGAAATGTAGGGTAAATGACTCAACCTGTAAGTCTAGACAACTCTGTAAATCATGAAATACTTATAGTGTCATGCACATTGTTTACCGTGAAAATGTTAATAACAATTAAATTTGATTTAGTGGTTCTAAAAATACGTCATCTATTTTTATACTAGTTGTTAGGCAGTTGGTGCTATGTGAAAGATTTAGAAACGAGATACGTGCTTAAAAAAAGATGTTAACCAAACTAAGTAGCAGTCGATCGGGGCCTCGAGCTTGCTTATTCGGGGCCTTAGGATCGAGTCTAGTGTCCGCCGAGGATGATCGGGGGGAAACTAACAGTTACAATAAATAAATGATGGCTCTTTATAGCCAATAATAAGCATTAAATGAAGAACAATAAATAGCACACAATGAATATAAACAATAAATGAAGCAATGGGATCAAGAGAATATGTTAGAGAGCAGAGAGAATGTTCTTGTATATTTAGTATTAAGCATCAGGTGACTATAAAATGACAAGGATCCTATTTTATATATGAGGGGAAATCCCAACATAGTACAAATACATTTATTACAAAGATACGGAGATGAGATCGCTAGTTGATGTCATGATTCAGGTCTGAATTTAGCTCACTAGACTTTGTCAGCTCTAGTTATGTGCCTTGGGAACTCCCCACTTTTCCATCATAGCCATTGGTCTGCATCTCCCCGAGGTCGAGCGTCGATAGCCCTCGAGGGTGAACCTCGACCCTAGTCTTGAACCTGTGATGTATGCTTATGAGGCACCACAATGACAGAAAATTGGACCCTCCGATTTTACCGTATACAGATATTCCCCGATTTTCTTAGAGTGAAACCAATAAGAAACGACCTTGAATTCCTGCCCCTCTGATACTTCTATAATGACAACAGTCCTAAGGTGCCAAAAGACGACGTACACACAGCCCTGGAAAGACTTCGCATTAATTATAACGGTTGGCTGTCCTTTGGCCTCCTTCGCCGTGCGTGTGGGGACTCTATAAATACTTCTCTTCTTCTTCTTTACTACTCACTGCATCACCAATTCCCCAAAAAAGTTCATTCTACCTTTACTTTTGTTTTTTCTTCGAAACGCAACTTCCCTTTCTCTTCTGAAATCTTTTAGGAATGGTGAAAACCTCTGCCTCTGATTCTCCTGAGAACATGACCTTCTCCTATTCGCTTTGATTTAAAGGCAAAGCGGCAACACCTCCTCGTGCTGAGGGATGCGTTCCATGATTCTTTGCAACAACTTCCGATTTCAAGGTCGAGAGACCTTTTTCGAAGCCTAGGCATCGTGAGCTTGTGTCTTAGTATATCAACATAATAACATACGTCAAATAGGTGAGTACTGATTGCCTCTGGGGGAACGCGGTGCTTGTGGAGATACCTACTCGAGAGGAGGATATAATGGCATACAAAACTGATTTTCTCAGTGTGTATACTTACCCATTTATCCTCGGGCCAGTAGGGCCATCCTTGCCTCTAATAGACCCCGTGATTCTCGACTTCTACCAACGGTATCAAGTGACCCTTGGCCAAATTCACCCTTCGTTCTGGCGTATTTTCCACATGATCAGGTACTATGTGAACATGATTGAGGAGATGCCCTTCACCCTAGATCACTTGATCAGGATGTACAAACCCCCTCTCTTCTATGGGGGTCTGATTAAGCTCCATTGCCGAGCTCCGAGGGCCCTCTTTGCCTACATCGAAGGAGTTAGGAACGGAGGGTGGATAAGCCACTTTGTCCGAGTAAGGACTTCGGACCTGATCCTAGTAGAAAGAATGTTGTTCCCTGAAAGGTGGAACATGGAAAGTAAGTAGATACGTTATCTAGCATTTCCTTGATCTTTTTTAGGTACAACTTTTCATGTGCTTAATTTCTTATACTGATGAGGTTGTAGAGTTTACCCTAGCACAGTCACAGATATTTTGGGCTGGGTCGGCCGGGTGGACTCGATTTGCTCATATGCTGAGCGAGTGTGGCATGATCTATCCCAAGCTCGATGGGAAGTCAAGGACCACATTGAGCCTTTACTCCTGCTGCAATTGTTCCTTTTAATCAGAATTGCTACTGATACCGTCCTCACTCCCTATGCTTACCTCTTGCATTTTTGTAGGGTTGGGGGAGGTCCCCTTGATGAAGGTAACATAGCTTGGTGAATAGGGTATCTCGGGACCTGATGAAGGGAAGAAGAGACAAAGGGAACCGTCGAATGAACCTTCGGAATCCAAGAAGATCAAGGCGGAAAAAACTAAGGCCGACATGGCAGCCCTAACTTCACAAGCAGCGAGAAGTCCCCGAGTTGAATGCGAGAGGGAAAATGACTTCTAGATAGCGTTCGAGGGAGGGGAAAACCTGCTCGGCCCTCGTGCCGTCGAGATGGTGGCGCCCGATCCAGAGCTTGATGCCGTCGCGGTCCAACTTCGGGCTGGAGAGGCGAGTGAGGGAGTTTTAGGTGACATCCCTGAACCGGTCGATGGCCAAAATATCCCTTGAGCTGGGATACATTTGGCATGTGGTTCCAAGGAACCTGGTTCTGAAGCCCTGCAGGGACAATAAGTAGCCCTAATTGACCCTGCTGGTGTTGTTGTCGTGAGTGATTCTCCTCAGGGAATGACCTTACCACCTAAGGAAATGCAAGATGCCCCGAACAAAGAACCTTTCGATGTGGGGTGTCCTATCAGAGACGAAGATGCGTTTGAAAGGCCTTTAGCCGCTCTCGAGGGAATCCCTGAGCTCGATGCTTCACTCATTTTCAGTGAGTTGAACAGGCTTTGTGAGCAGGTAGTTTTGTAAATCTTGCCTGTCGTCCTGATATTTGTCTTCTTAACTTGTCTTTTTCATGGCTTCAGGCCAGGGCACTTTATAATCAGACTTTCACCCAGTTTCAGGCTGAGGCGACCCGTCACGAGTGTGAGAAGGCTCATCTGGTTGAACAGGTTACTTAGTTTCCATTTTCTGTTGTCTGAATGTTTGCCAGATCCCAGTGTTTTGATATCTTTGGTCTAATTTGTGTAGTTTGGGGAGGAAGGTGCCCTGTTGAGGGAAGAGCTCCGAGCCAGAGACTCCGAAGTCCTCGAACTCAAACGGCGCGTGAGAGAAATAACCTCTAATAGGGATACCCTCGAAGAAAAGATGGTCCTAGTCAGGCACCAGCTTCATGATGTGCGGGCGGATAGTGACAAATATAGAGGTCTCCATTTTGAATTAGTTGATGCATTATCTGGGATTAAAACCGAAGTTGAGGCACTTATATCTTTGCAAAATGAGGGTGTTGTTGTGATAAATGCTCATAACAAGAGAGAGCCTGAGGAGGCCAAATTGAAATTGACTCGAGCTGTGGAGCATGATCGGTTAGAATCTCAGAGGCAGACTCTCGAGGACATACATGCAGGGGGTATCAATTTGTCTACTGAGCTTAAGAGGGTGAAGACCCTAGAGGAGAAAGCTGCTGCCCTGTTTGTTTCTGGAGATGTGTTGGCTCGTGGTTTAGAAGATGATGAAAATGGAGGCGAGATCCCTCGAGGGGGAAGTGGCTGTTGAAGGTCCTGGGACTGTAACCGGAATTGTTGGGACACAACCTCCGGCGGAGCCATCAAAGATATAGGCTCGACGATAGATTAGGATTCTGTTTGGCTCCTTCCTTGTAAGGGGTTTTCAAAAAGCCTTTGTAAACGTGACTCTGTGAGCAATATGTATAAAAGGCCCTTCGTTTCTTATCACTTCTTTTATCCTTTACCTTTTGAGAATAATATGTGATATTTTTGATAATCGATCCGAGATCTTAGACCTTGGGTTAGACCCTCGGGTTTTTGCTATTGCTGAGCAACTTGTAACAGTTGAAAGTTAGTCCCCGAGTGTTCTCGGGTTAGACCTACTTTTATATGTTGGATCACTGCGACCTTTGATTTTAGTGTTGGTGATAGTGGCTCTTACGCGTTTGGTTGGTGCGACCTTCGATTTTAGTGCTGGCGACAGTGGCTCTTACGCGTTTGGTCAGTGCGACCTTCGATTTTAGTGCTGGCGATAGTGGCTCTTACACTTTTGCTCTTAGGCATATTTAGTTAACTGTTTTGGGTTCAGTCTCCGAATCGGGTTTCAACTCCAGCTCATTCAACCCTCAAGTTTTTTGAATTTAAAGTTGGCCCTTAGGCTCTTACGTGTTAGGTTGGTACGACCTTTTGTATGGGTTGATGATAATGGCTCTTACACTTTTGCTCTTAGGCATATTTATTGAACTGTTTTGGGTTCCTTCTCCGAATTGGGTTTCGACTCGAGCTCATTCGACCCTCAAGTTTTTGAATTTAAAGCTGGTCGTTAGGCTCTTACGCGATGGGTCGATACGACCTTTTGTATGGGCTGGTGACAATGGCTCTTATGCTTTTGCTTTTAGGCATATTTAGTTAACTGCTTTGGGTTCAGTCTCCAAATCGGGTTTCGACTCGAGCTCATTCGACCCTCAAGTTTTTAAATTTAAAGTTGGCCCTTAGGCTCTTACGCGTTGGGTCGGTACGACCTTTTGTATGGGCTGACGACAATGGCTTTTATGCTTTAGGTTGGTGCGACCTTTTATAGACTTTATTTTTCCCTCGTTAAGGACTTTTTGAAATTCTGTTTGCCTGGCTATTCGATGGTTCGATAGGAACCTCGATTGTGAGTCGTTATATGGCGATAATCAAGTGCCTCGGGAGGTTTGGCTCGGTGTCTTAGTATCTCGAAGCCTTATAGCTGGAGCTGACATGGTCGAAGCTCTTTTGCCTATGTCGAGGGTAGCCTATTTAACCGGTTCTATTCGAAGTATATTCGAAGTAATTGAAGGCCTATGATTTATAGCGACGGTCAGGCATCCTCGAGTCGCATTAGTTTGGCTGGTACAGCCTTGTAACCATAGTCATTTGTGTTTGGCCAGAGCCTTTTAGTTCTGAGTGAAGTAGTTTCGGCATCTATATTGAGGGTATGCCTTTTTAGGGGTCTTACAAGTTCGATATATAGCCTTAACTTTGAGATCGAGTTTATTCCTTTAGTAAGGTCTTACAAGTTTTGGATACTTGGTACAAGTATGGTTCATGCCGTGCTTGAGGTCTTACAGATATTGTCACTTGTTACAAGTGTGGTTCATGCCTTGCTTGAGGTCATACAGATATTGTCACTTGGTACAAGTGTGGTTCATGCCTTGCTTGAGGTCTTACAGATATTATTGTTTCCTTATATAGGTCTTATGAGACCGAGGTTGCGCGCATGTGGTCTTATGGCCTCAGGTTTTGATAAGTCGATGGAGATGGCGATTGACGGCAGCCCCCGAGTCGTCAAAGATTTCTCGGTTCGGGAGCCATTACTTTCAAACTTGGTATTGCCTTTTTGAGGGCTTATGATTTTTGAGTTTCCGACCCGAAGGTCATGTGGCCTTGAGTTTTCGATGCCAGTCCCCGAGTGTTCGGGACATTTTTTGGCTCTGGAGCTCTTTTGTGATCTTGTTGTTTCCTCATTGAAGGCTTACGGGTTGGAAGCTTCGACCCAGGGGTCGTACTTTTTCAAGTTGTTGACGCTAGTCCCCGAGTATTCGGGACATTGTTTTGGCTCTGGGCCATTTTTTGCAAAAATATCGAGCTTCCATGAAATGCAAAATGCTTTTTGGGAAGTATTCTTTGACCACTTGGTACAAGTATACATGCCTTTGCCGTTAAGGGCTTAGTTTGTTCTATATGGACATGGTTCGTTCGACCGTTTGGTCCGGTACATTATTTTCCTATCGAGACCCTTTTTTGCATATCTTGGCTTCTCCGAGTAGGTGACCTTCCGAGGAATGCCCCTGGTATTCGAGGTTGATTGAAAAAGAAGCCTTGAATACTTGTTGAATCTTCCTTAGGTAGCATATGGATGTTGCCTCGTTAAAAACCTTGCTGGTAAAACCCTTCTAGGGACAAAATCCGATCGAAGGAAAAGAGTGCAACGCATGCTTTTAGGAGCCCGAGGTCCTCGAGCTCAAGGGTGTTTCAGAATCTTCCATCAGGCACCCTAGTAGTAGTATTGCTTTAGCATTGATATTTTCCAATTGCTTGGAAGTTGCTCGCCTTCCATGGTACCAAGCTTGTAGGGCCCTTTGCCGATTACTCCGAGGACGTGATACGGTCCTTCCCAATTTTGGCCTAGCTTTCCTTCATTAGGGTTTCACGTTTTGAGGGTGACTTTCCTTAGGACCAAGTCCCCGACTCCAATATTTCGGAGGATTGTTCTCCTGTTACAATACCTTTCGATCCTTTGCTTTTGGGCGGCCATTCAAACTAGCGAGGCTTCTCGCTTTTCATCCAATAGTTCGAGGGCCGTAGTCATGGCCTCGTTGTTTGAGCTCTTAGTGGTATGCCGGAATCTGGCACTTGGCTCCCCGACCTCCATTGGTATCAAAGCCTGCACCATACACTAGAGAGAAAGGTGTTTCCCCTGTGCTTGATTTTGAAGTTGTTCGATATGCCCATAGCACTTCGGGCAATATTTCTCTCCATTTTCTCTTAGCGCTTTCCAACTTCTTTTTTAAGTTTTGGATGATGGTTTTGTTTGTGGACTCGGCCTAGCCGTTTGCACACGGGTGGTAGGGTGTCGACAGGATTCTTTTGATTTTGTGATTCTCGAGGAACTGTGTTACTTTGCATCCGATGAACTACCTTCCAATCTCGGAAGGAACCCCGAATCAACACATAATGTGATCCCATATGAATTCAATGACTTATTTTTCTCTTATCTTTTCGTAGGCATGCGCTTCCACCCATTTTGAGAAATAGTCAGTCATAAATAAAATAAATTTAGCTTTACCTGGTGCCGTTGGCAGAGGTCCGACGTTGTCCATTCCCCATTGTCCATTCCCCATTTCATGAATGGCCATGGCGATAAGACCGAATGTAGTTGTTCGACGGGTTGGTGAATCATATGGGCAAATCTCTGGCATTTGTCGCACTTTAGGACGAATTCCTTAGTGTCTTTTCCATGTTGTCCCAGTAGTAGCTTGTCCTGATCACCTTTTGGACTAAGGAATTGGTGTCGGAATGGTTTCCGCAAGTACCCTCGTGAATTTCTCGGAGTAAATAATTTGTGTCTCCTGGCCTTAGAAATACTGCTAGGGGGTCGTCGAAGGTTTTTCTGTACAGAGTCCCATTTTTATCGAGCGAGAACCGGGCTGCTTTGGTTTGCAGGGCCCTCGATTCCTTTGGGTCCATGGGTAATTTTCCATCTTTCAGATAGTCAATATATTTATTTCTCCAATCCCATGTTAGGCTAGTAGAATTAATCTCGGCATGACCTTCCTCGACCACTAATTTGGACAGCTAAATAACAGCCTCGGGGAGTAGGTCATCTTCTTCAACAGATGATCCCAGGTTTGCGAGGGCGTCGACCTCGATGTTTTGCTCACGATGTATGTGGACCAGGGTCCATTCTTTAAAATGGAGTAATGTGATTTGGATTTTGTCCAAATACCTTTGCATCCTGTCTTCTCGGACCTCGTAGCTCCCACTTACCTGGTTTACTACCAGGAGTGAATCGCACTTTGTTTCGACGATCTCAGCTCCCAAGATTTTTTGGCCAGTTCCAGACCTGCAATCATAGCCTCATACTCAGCTTTATTGTTAGTCAATCTTGCAGTTTTTATAGATTGCCTGATTATGCCACCCGTGGGCGGCTTCAGGACTATACCGAGTCCGGATCCTCTCACATTTGTGGCGCCTTCAATGAACAGGATCCTTACCCCGAAAGATGTGGCTGATTTTAGTAAAAGTTCCTTTTCTACCTCGGGCATAAGGGAGGGCGGGAAGTCAGCCACGAAGTCTGCCAGAATCTGGGACTTGATGGCCATTTGGGGTTGATACTCGATATCATACCCCCCGAGTTCAATGGCCCATTTGGCCAATCGGCCTGATAGTTCGGGCTTATGCAATATGCTTCGGAGAGGGCATATTGTTAAAACGCAAATGCGGTGGCACTGAAAATAGGGTTTCAATTTTTGCGATGCACTTATTAACGCAAGAGCTAATTTTCTAGGTGCGGATACCTAGTTTCAGCATCCCCTAGGGTCCGACTTACATAATAAATAGGAAATTGCAAACCTTGCTCTTCTCAACCCAGCACGCCACTTACCACTATCTCGGATACGGCTAGGTATAGATGCAACGTTTCATCCTCTTTTGGCGTGTGGAGCAAAGGTGGACTAGTCAGATATCGCTTCAACTCCTCTAAGGCATGTTGGCATTCTGGAGTCCACTCGAAGTTGTTTTTCTTTTTGAGTAAGGAGAAGAAATGATGACTCATGGCCGACAACCTTGATATGAATCTCCCAAGTCCGTTATCCCCCCTGTCAGCCGTTGCATGGCCTTTACATTATTTATCACCATGATTTTTTTGATGACCTTGATTTTGTCAGGGTTGATCTCGATTCCCCTGTTTGAACCATGAAGCCTAAGAATTTTCCCGAACCCACTCCGAAGGCACATTTCTCGGGGTTAAGCTTCATGTTATAACTTTTGAGGATGTCGAATATTTCCTGCAAATGAGTCAAATGGTCCTCTACGCGTAGGGACATAACTAGCATGTCATCAATATAAACTTCCATGGATTTGCCTATTTAATGCTCTAACATTTCATTAACTAGACATTGGTACGTAGCCCCTGTGTTTTTCAGCCCGAAGGGCATTACATTGTAACAGTAAGTACCATACTTCATAATGAATTAAGTCTATTCCCTAGCCTCGGGGTTCATTTGAATTTGATTAAACCCCGAGTAGGCATCGAGAAAGGTGAGGGTGTCATGGCCGGCCGTAGCATCGATCAGACGATTGATGTTAGACAATGGGAAAGTGTCACGACCCAAACCGATGGGCCGCGACGGGTGCCTGAGTCCTATCTGTCAAACACCCCTAAGCATGCGTCTAAGATATGAACATGTATAACATCTGTTGCATTACGAAAATAACATACGTGAAGGAAACTTGTCATCAAGGCATATGTACGTATACGTCCAGAATACACTGGGCGAGCTGGCAAGGCTGCTATAGACAATTATACATCCAAAACTGAAAGATGACAAGGCCACATACAACCCAACTAGACATACTGTCTACAGACCTCTAATAGAAACATAACTGTACAAAGACGGGACTGAGCCACGTCATATCCATATACATACATACATATATATATATATACATACATACATAAATATATATATATATATATATATATATATATATATATATATATATATATACATATATCCAAAGACGGGACTTAACCTTTCTCATATCCCATATACATACATATATATATATATATATATATATATATATATATATATATATATATATATATAAACGTATCGTACCAAAATAAAAAGCTGCTCCGGATCAAGTTGAGCATGCCAACTCTCGCTAATCAAGAATCCTAAGAAGGTGGACCATCAGCTTGCCTACCTACACCTACGGGTATGAAACGTAGGCCCCGTGAAATAGGGCGTCAGTACGAAAAATGTACTTAGTATGTAAGGCATGAAAATAAGTACGTAAAAGACATAGATGAAACATGGAATACATAAATACCTTTAAATCTGAATAACTTTGTAAATTTTGAAACGTTTATAATACCATGCACATGCGTATAAATGTCGTGCCATGAATAGGTATGGGTGTACATAATATCATCAAGCCACCGAGGGCATCCCATCATATCATCTCGGCCACTGTGGGCAACATCATCAACATATACCAACTAATCAGGTGGTGACGTGTATATAACGCCATAACCTCTTCCCATATCCCATATACATATACATACATATATACGCGTATATAATGCCGTTTGAATCATATTTCAGCTACTATGGGCAACATCATCATCATATACCAGCTGATCAGGTGGTGGTGCGTATATAACGCCGTAACCTTTTCCCATATCCCATATACATATATTTACATATATACGCGTATATAACGCCATCTGGTCATGGGTCAATGTACATGTATAAATGAGTGAAATGCATGAAAAATACATAATAATCTCGATATTTCTTCTGGATAAACTTTTCCAACTGCGTATTATTCTAAGACCCATGAATAGAAGATAATAATAATTCTCATGGGGAATCAAGAATATAGACACCCCTACTATTTCTATGAATAGATTAATTTATAGAAACTGTGTATTTGCTCTTTCCTTCAGTATAATTTGGACCATGCCAAAAAAAAGAAGGGAGGACCTTAACATACCTGTTTCTGCGAAATTCTTGAACGAAATTTATACTCGGATTTGAAATTGGAACGAAATGGTCTTGTGCTTCTAGCGTTTTTGGCTTCCAGAATGAGATGTAATTTTAAATGTTAGCTTTGTTCCCAATGTTTGAAATTGCTTGCTTTAACGTTCTTAAAATAAAACCAAAGGCAGATTGCAAATTGTTGGTTGAAATGAATTTGCTTCTATTTTAATCACTTCTTTTGTACATTATTCAAGACCAAATAAGACCCATATTAAAGTTATAATTTATCTTAGGTGGACACATGTAAAGGTGAATGGTGAGTCACCTTAAAAAGGGGGAGGAGCTGCCACATGTCTTGAGGGTGTGATTTTATTAATTTTTATCCACTTATTAGTTAACCGGGTAATGTCTCGTTACTCAGTAATTAATCAATTACTCGCATAATTTAAAACTTACCATAAATTATATAAAATTCCATTTATTTTTTTAAAATACTTCATATATACTTTATATATTATACTACCATGGTCATATGGTACCTTGCATGATACTAGTTCATAATAATCGGGTATTATCATCGACCCGTATTTTATTCCAAATTTACCACTTTCAACAAAACTCGTTTTCTTTAATCCGTGTACCCCTTCATCCTTCATAACACTTATTTATCTCTTGTTATAAATAGTGTAAATACGTTAGCGTCAAGATGATCTCATCCCCGAGTCTACGTCAATTAACCAAAGCCGAAACTTTTAACGTATGAAAAGGCGAGATGTAACATCCTTCCCCCCTTAGAAACATTCGTCCTCGAATGTTCAACTCCCCGTGATCTATAAAACATTGGCAAGGTCTCCTTTGTAACAACACCACTACCAATTCTCCCCGTAGAAGCTTAATAATTCAATGACACATAGGACCATAATTATGAGTAACGACAATGGCCTCACATGACCAATGATAATAACCAACACAAGAATTTATACTCGTACCTTATGATTATAACGTCTCAGTCGGACCCTTCTCTGGAGGAGGAAAGAAGTAGGGATATCTAGACTTTATGTTTCCTCAGCCTCCCAAGTCATTTCTTCCACATTATTGTTTCTCCAAAGTACTTTTACGGAGGCTACCTCCTTATTCCGTAGCTTGCGGATTTGTTGGTCTAGAATGGCAACCAAAATTTCCTCGTATGACAAGTCCTCTGTAATATGTACATCATTCGTGGGCACCACTCGGGTAGGATCGCCAATGCACTTTCATAACATAGATACATGAAAAACTGGATGGACTGACTCCAATTCCGAGGGCAATTCTAACTCATAAGCTACTCAGCCCACTCTTCAAATGATCCTATAAGGCCCAATATACCGTGGGCTAAGTTTGCCTTTCTTGCCAAACCTCATCACACCCTTCATAGGCGACACCTTTAAGAATACCCAGTCATCAACCCTGAACTCTAAATCTCATCGCCACACGTCAGAATATGATTTTTGACAACTCTAAGTTGTCAACAGTCGATTCTGAATCAACTTTACTTTTTCTATGGCTTGCTGAACCAGGTATGGCCCATGTAATCCAGATTCTCCAATGTTGAACCACCCTATAGGCAACCTACACTTTCATCCGTAAAGAGCTTCGTATGGAGACATCTGAATACTGGAATGGTAGTTATTATTATATGCGAACTCAATAAGTGGCAGATGATCATCCTAGCTACCTTTGAAGTCTATTACACAAGCTCGCAACATATCCTCCAGTGTTTGAATAGTACGCTCAGCCTGTCCGTTTGTCTGGGGATGAAATGTTGTACTAAAACTTACTTGAGTCACCAATCCTTTTTGGAAGGACCTCCAGAAGTTAGCTATAAATTGATCTCCTCTATCTGAGATAATAGATACAGGGACATCATGCAGTCGTACTATCTCCTTGATATAAAGCCTCACATAATCTTCTGAGGAATATGTAGTTCTAACGGGCAGAAAATGGGCTGACTTTGTGAGCCTATCAACAATCACCCATATCGAATCGAACTTACGCTGGGTATGAGGTAAGCCTACGATGAAGTCCATATTGATTATTTCCCATTTCCAAGTCGGAATCTCCACAGCCTGCAATAATCCACCGGGTTTTTGATGCTGAATCTTAACCTGCTGACAGTTAGGGCACTGAGCAACAAATTCTGCTATATCCTTTTTCATTCCGTCCCACTAATATATTTCCCTGATGTCATGATACATCTTTGTCGCTCCTAGATGGATAGAATAACGAGAATAGTGAGTTTCTCCCATAACCTGCCGATGCAGCCCTACAACATTAGGCACATAATCTCCCTTGAGATCTGAGAACCCCATCTTCTATAATTTCAAACGGTGTCTTCTCCTTTTGAAGAGTGGTATCTCTATAATGAACTAGCATAGGATCCTCGTACTGGCGTTCCTTTAATTCAGTTACTAAAGAGGATGTTGTCGTATCCTAAAGAATAATTCCAATGTCACCTGAGTCCAGTAACCGAACTCCAAGACTAGCTAGCTGATGAACCTCATGAGCTATTCCCCTCTTTTCTGGGTGCAAATACAATAGGCTGCCTATAGATCTATGGCTGAGAGCATCGGCAACTACGTTCGCCTTCCCCGGATGGTATAAAATATCAACGTCATAGTCTTTAAGTAATTCCAACCATCTCCTTTGATGAAGATTCAATTCCTTTTGCTTGAAGATGTACTGGAGGCTCTTATGATCCTTATAGATATCAACATGAATGTCATACAAGTAGTGCCTCCACATCTTTAGTGCATGAATCACTGCAACTAACTCTAAATCGTGGGTCGGGTAGTTCGTCTTGTTTTTTCTTAGTTGTCTAGAAGCATAAGCCACAACATTACCATGCTACATCAGCACACAAACCAATCCAACTCCTGAAGCTTTGCAATAGATAACATAACTATCGGTCCCTTCTGGGAGCGTTAGAACCGGTGCTAAAGTTAACATATCCTTTAATGCCTGGAAACTCCATTCACAAGTATTAGTCCATTGAAACTTTGCTCCCTTCTGAGTCAACTTTGTTAAAGGTGCTGAAAGGGAAGAAAATCCTTCCACAAATCTCCTATAATAACCTGCCAAACCAAGAAAGCTACGAACCTCCGTCGGTGTTGTGGGCCTAGGCCAAGTCTTTACTGCCTCAATCTTTTGTGTATCCACCCAGATGCCTTCCCCCGAAATGATATGCCCAAGGAAAGTTACAGAGTTCAACCAGAATTCACACTTAGAAAATTTTGCATACAACTTCCTTTCTTGTAGAAATCTGAGCACAGTATGCAGATGACCAACATGCTCATCCTCTAAATGAGAATATACCAAAATATCATCAATAAATACAATTACAAACAGATCTAAGAAAGGCCTGAACACACGGTTCATCAAATCAATGAATACTGTTGGGGCATTGGTCAGACCGAAGGATATAACCCGAAACTCAAAGTGCCCATATCTAGTCCTGAATGCTGTCTTCAGAATATCTTCATCCTTAACCCTTACCTGATGGTACCCGGACCTCAAGTCTATCTTTGAAAAGAACTTGGCACCTTGCAACTGATCAAATAAGTCATCAATCCTCGATAGCGGGTACTTATTCTTGATCTTCACCTTATTCAGTTGCCTATAATCAATACACATTCATAAAGAACCATCTTTCTTCCTTAGAAACAACACAGATGCTCCCCACAGTGACGTACTAGGTCTGATAAAACGTTTTTCAAGCAAGTCCTTTAGTTGTTCTTTCAACTCTTTCAGGTTTGCAGGGGCCATTCTATAGGGAGGAATAGATATTGGGTGAGTATCTAGTAGTAGGTCAATAGAAAACTCAATTTCTCGTTCTGGCGGGAGACCCGGAAGTTCATCTGGGAAGATATCTGGAAACTCATTTACCACAGGGATGGACTGAATGGTTGGTGACTCTACTTCCACATCCTGAACCCGAACTAAGTGATAAATACATCCCTTTTTGATCATCTTCCTTGCTTTGAGATGGGAAATAAATCTACCTCTCGGCGATGCCGTGTTACCTTTCCACTCCAAAACAGGCTCCCCTGGAAATTGAAATCGGACTATCTTTGATCTACAATCAACGTTGGCATGACAAGAAGCCAACCAATCCATACCCATTATAACATCAAATTCTACCATATCTAACTCGATTAAGTCTGCTACGGTAGGTCAACCATGAACTATTATTATACAACCCCTATATACCTGCTTAGCAATAACCTAGTCCCTAACAGGTGTAGACACCTCAAAAGGTTTAACCAATTCAGTTTTTTTTCAAACTTACAAGCAACCAATTGAGTAATGTATGATAAGGTGGAACTTGGATCAATCAGTGCATATACATCATAGGAGGAGACTGATAATATACTTGTAACAACATCAGGCGATGACTCTTGGTCCTGTCGTCCTGCCAACGCATAAATGCGATTCTGAGGACTGCTCGAGCTAGATGCTCCACCTCTGCCTCTACCACGATTCATTGGTGCTTGGGGACCTTGCCTAGGGGGCATATTGATGATGACGATCCAGTTACAGATCCCGCTAGCTGAGCTATGCTTGCATTACCTCCCATCAGACAATCCCTCATAACGTAACCCAGATAACCACAAGTATAACAAACACCTAATCTTATACGGCACTATACGGTATGCTACTTACCACATTGAGTACCTTGTGGCAAGGGTGGCCTCATCTAATTTGACTCACCCTTACACTGAGAACCTGAGGTCTGGGATGGATATCTCAAATACTGCTTCCTCTGACCACACCTCATAACTCACCAGAAGGACCCGAAGACTTCGCTCTCTTATTCTGGGTCCTATCATGCTCACGATTGGCCCTCTGTTTCTATTTACGCTCCCCTACACCCTGAGTGTATGCCTGATTATGAGAAAAATCCATGTCTAGCTGAAGTGAAACCGACATACAATCGTTAAGCAAGTGAGGCTCTAATCCCATCACGAACTGGTGAACCTGATCCTCCATCTTAGATATAATAGTGGGAGCATACCTAGCCAACGAATCAAACTGAAGACTGTACTCCCGAACACCTCTGCCGAAGGGTCAAGAACCTATCAACTCTAGCATGCCTAAGCTCTGGTGGCAGATAATGACAAAGAAAAGCTTCTGTAAACTCCTGTCATACCATTGGAGGGGCATTCTCACCTCTGGACAATTCCCAAGACTGTTACAAATTAACTGCACCATCTCGGAGTCTATAGGAAGCTAGCTCAACTGAATCAGTCGCAGTGGCCTTCATTAACCGTAACGTCCTCTACACTCTATCAATAAATACCTGAGGGTCTTCATTTGGGTCTACTCCAGTGAATACTGGAGGGTTTAAATTAATAAAGTCACGAACCCTCGCACTCACGGACCTATATGCGTGACCAATACCTACTTCCTGACGCCGAGCCTGTGTGGCTACTAATCGGGTCAATAACTGAAGAACATCTCTCATCTCCTGACCCAGAGCATCCGACTGAGGTGCTAAATGTACAGGGGAAGGCGTTGGAGCTGATGCCCTTCGGAGCTCTTCTGGAAAAGGCGGGGTATGTGAAGTCTGAGATGGAAACTCACCATGAGATTCTCCCCGAGCCCTGGTAACTCGTGGCGCTCGACTAGTAGTCTCACCAGCCACGGGCTTTCCCTTCTGGGCGGCTGTATTTTTTGGAGGCATTGCTGAAAATCTAACGTATCGTTAGGAACATGAATTCTTATATTGCATGATCTGAGATAATAAGAGAAGATAACATCTTATATGTCCTATAGACTCCTGTTTATAAGTGTGGCGCACGACACACCCATAAACAAGACTCTACTAGATACGGTCTATAGACAAACCTAGGACAGAACAGCTCTGATACCACTTTTGTCACGACCCAAACCGATGGGTTGCGACGGGTGTCTGAGTCCTATCTGTCAAACACCCCTAAACATGCGTCTAAGATATGAACCTGTATAACATCTGTTGCATTACGAAAATAACATACATGAAGGGAACTTACCATCAAGGCATATGTATGTATACGTGCAGAATACAGTGGGCGAGCCGGCAAGGCTGCTATAGACAATTATACATCCAAAACTGAAAGCCGACAAGGCCACATACAACCCAACTATAAATACTATCTACAGACCTCTAATAGAAACATAACTGTACAAAGACGGGACTGAGCTACGTCATACCCATGTATATATATATATATATATATATATATATATATATATATATATATATATATATATATATAAACGTATTGTACCAAAACAAAAAACAGCTCCGGATCAAATGGAGCACGCCAACTCTCGTTGATCAAGAATCCTAAGAAGGGGGATTGTCTGCTTGCCTACCTGCACCTGCGGGCATGAAACGCAGGCCCCGTGAAATAGGGTGTCAGTAAGATAAATGTACTGAGTATGCAAGGCATGAAAATAAGTACGTAAAAGACATAGATGAAACATGGAATACAGAAATACCTTTAAATCTGAATAACTCTGTAAATTTTGAAACGTTTATAATATCATGAACATGCGTATAAATGTCATGCCATGCATAGGTATGGGTGTACATAATATCATCAAGTCACTGAGGGCATCCCATCATATCGTCTCGGCCACTGTGGGCAACATCATCAACATATACCAGTTGATTAGGTGGTGATGCGTATATAACGCAATAACCTCTTCCCGTATCCCATATACATACATACATATATATATATACATACATATATATATATATACATACATATATATATATACATATATATATATATATATACAATACATATATATATATACATACATATATATATATACATACATATATATATATACATACATATATATATATACATACATATATATATATATACATATATATATATATACATACATACATATATATATATATATATATATATATATTCGTATATAACGTCGTTTGAATCATATTTTAGCCACTGTGGGAAACATCATCATCATATACCAGCTGATCAGGTGGTGGTGCGTAGACAACGCCGTAACCTTTTCCCATATCCTATATACATATATTTACATATATACACGTAAATAACGTCATCTGGTCATGGGTCAATGCACATGTATAAATGAGTGAAATGCATGAAAAATACATAATAATCTCGATATTTCTTACGAATAATAATAATTCTCATGGGGAATCAGGAATATAGACACCCCTACTATTTCTATGAATAGAGTAATTTATAGAAACTGTGTATTTGCTCGTTCCTTCAGTATAATTTGGACCATGCCAAAAAAAAGAATGGAGGGCCTTAACATACCTATTTCTGCGAAATTCTTGAATGAAATTTATACTCGGATTTGAAATTGGAATGAAATGGTCTTGTGCTTCTAGTGTTTTTGGCTTCCAGAATGAGATGTAATTTTAAATGTTAGCTTTATTCCCAACGTTTGAAATTGCTTGCTTTAACGTTCTTAAATAAAGCCAAAGGCAGATTGCAAATTGTTGGTTGACATGAATTTGCTTCTATTTTAATCACTTCTTTTGTACATTATTCAAGACCAAATAAGACCCATATTAAAGTTATAATTTATCTTAGGTGGCCACATGTAAAGGTGAATGGTGAGTCACCTTAAAAAGGGGGAGGAGCTGCCACGTGTCTTGAGGGTGTGATTTTATTAATTTTTATCCACTTATTAGTTAACCGGGTAATGTCTCGTTACCCGGTAATTAATCAATTACTCGCATAATTTAAAACTTACCATAAATTATATAAAATTCCATTTATTTTTTTAAAATACTTCATATATACTTTATATATTATACTACCATATATGGTACCTTGCATGATACTAGTTCATAATAATCGGGTATTATCGCTCGACCCGTATTTTATTCCAAATTGACCACTTTCAACAAAACTCATTTTCTTTAATCCGTGTACCCCTTCATCCTTCATAACACTTATTTATCTCTTGTTATAAATAGCGTAAATACGTTAGCGTCAAGATGATCTCATCCCCGAGTCTACGTCAATTAACCAAAGCCGAAACTTTTAACGTATGAAAATGCGAGATGTAACAGAAAGAATCCTTGGGGCACGCTTTATTTAAATTTTTATAATCTATGCACATTCTTAACTTATTTTCCTTTTTGGGCACTACCACTACGTTGGTCAGCCATTCGGGGTGCTTTACCTCTCTAATAGACCCTATATTGAGGAGTTTTGTTACCCCGTCCTTTATGAATGCGTGTTTTACTTCGGACTGGGGTCTTCTTTTTCTTCACCGGTTTAAACCTAGGGTCGACACTCAATCGGTAGGTGGTTATTTATGGTGGGATTCCTATCATATCTAAGTGGGACAAAGCAAAACAGTCAATGTTACTAATAAAGAATTGGATGAGTTTTTTCCTGAGTTCGGAGTTAACTCCGTTCCCAGGTATACCTTCCGATCTGGGATATGCTCAATCAAAACAGCTTGCTTCATTTTTTCAATTGTCGATTTCGTTGCATCCGACTCTTCGGGGGTAACAAAATTTGAGGAGCGAGGAAATCTTCTTCATCATCCTCGGGGGTCTGTACGCTCCTAGACTCATCCGAGGTGGAGTGTATGGGATTCGGCGCCTCCTGATAAATTGCGAAAATTTCTTTTGCCGAATGTTGTTCTCTATATATGGTTGGTATACCATCCTTTGATGGAAATTTCATCATCTGGTGCAGAGTTGACGGCACTGCCATCATGCTGTGTATCCATGGTCTGCCAAGCAATGCATTTTACCTCATGTCACCGCCGATAACGTGGAACTTGGTGTTCTGAACTGTACTGTACATGTCAACCGGGAGGGCGATCTCCCCTTTTGTTACTTCGTCGGCCATGTTGAAGCCGTGAAGGACCCGGGAGGTGGGAACGATCTGATCGAACAACCCAAGTTGTTCTACTACCTTCGACCTGATTACGTTGGCCGAGCTGCCTGGATCCACGAGCACACGTTTAATTCGAATGTTGCTTAAAAGAAATGAAATTACCAGCGCGTCGTTGTATGGTTCTGCCAAGGTCTCGAGATCCTCTTCGCTGAATGCAAGGGTGTCTTCAGTCATGCGGCCTCGGATCGGCTCCTCTATTACAGTGGATATTTTTATCCGTTTGATCATAGGTCCTTGGGGAATGTCGGTCCCCCCGATAATCATATGAATGACATGCCGAGAAATCTCTCTTTTTGCCCAAGTTGGATTTTTTCGAGTTTCCTGCTGAATTTCTCGATGTGCTCCCTGGTTAATGTGAGGACCGACATTAACGCATTGGACGTCGCACGGGGTAGTACCCTTGGGAATCGGCTCCGGTGTGCTTCCAGGGTTTCGCGGTGGCACACCCATACTTGGAATAGACATACCACCCTTTCCATAGTTTTTGAGGCTGCTATTTTCAGGTACATTTACTGGTTTAGGCATTTTGACCTGAAATCAAAGATCTTGGACAAGAAAAAGTGTGAAAAATAACTTGTGTTGTGTAGTAAAACTAGCAAGAAAATAATCACTATTTTTTTAGCCCCACTGTGGGTGCCAAACTGTTTACCTTAAAAATGGTAATAACAATTAAATTTGATTTAGTGGTTCTAAAAATACGTGATCTATTTTTGTGCTAGTTGTTAGGCAGTTTATGCTATGTGAAAGACTTAGAAACGAGATAAGAGCTTAAAAACAAGATGTTAACCAAACTAAGTGGTTGTCGATCGGGGCCTAGAGCTTGCTTATTCGGGGCCTCGGGGTCGAGTCTAGTGTCCGCCGAGTATGATCGAGGAGCAACTAACAGTTACAATAAATCAATGATGGCTCTTTATGGACAATAATAAGCAGTAAATGAAGAATAATAAATAGTACACAATGAATATAAGCAATAAATGAAGCAATGGGATCAAGAGAATATGTTAGAGAGCAGAGAGAATGTTGTTGTATATTTAGTATTGACTGTAAAATGAAAAGGATCCCCTTTTATATATGAGGGGAAATCCCAACATAGAAAAAATACATTTATTACAAAGATACGGAGATGGGACAGCTAGTTGATGTCATGATTCGGGTCTGAATTTAGCTCACTAGACTTTGCCAGCTCTAGTTATGCGCCTTGGGAACTCCCCGCTTTTCCATTATAGCCATTGGTCTGCATCTCCCCAAGCTCAAGCGTTGATAGCCCTCCAGGATGAACCTCGACCCTAGTCTCGAACCTATGAAGTATGCTTACGAGGCACCACAATGACGGAAAATTGGACCCTCCGATTTCACCATATACACATATGCGTATGAATGTCATATCGTGCATAAGTACATGTGTTCATAATATCATCAAGCCTCTGAGGGCATCCCATCATATCATATCAGCCACTATGGGCAAAATCATCAACGTATACCAGCTGATTAGGTGGTTGTGCGTATATAACACCGCAATATTTTCCCATATCCCATATGCATATAATATACATATATATGCATATATATGCATATATAACGCCATCTGGTCATGGGTCAATGTAAATGAATGCATGTATGAGAAGCACGTTAATAAAATCTTTCGGAGTGTCATAAGACCATTATGCCTTTGATTAATATCATTAAATAAACTTTATCAACTTGTGTATTTTATGAGACCCATGAACAGACGATAGAATAATAAGACTTATGGGAGAATAAGAATATACACATCTCTAGCATTTCTATGAATAGAATAATTTATGGAAATTGTGCATTTGCTCGTTTCGCTTGTGTCGTATAGATCATGCCAAAAAAAAGAAGGGATAGCCATAACATACATGAGTCGATTCTTTTGACAATCCCTCTAACCTTTTCACTTTGTGATCTAAGAAAGGCCTTCTTAGTTAGCATCTTTACACCCATCTAACCGTTAAACAACTTAATATCCCAAATGCTCTTCGTTTGTATTGTGTCAAATGATTTGGAGAAAAAATTAAGATAATCATGACTCATTAAGTCATTAGAAATGTGGCAAGTTAAGGTATGTGGTGGCTACCACGTAGAGGGTTTACGAATTTACTTATCACTTTTTTGAAATAACATAATACTTATAATCCCAAAATAATCTCATTCCCGAACTTATGTCGCTTAACTTACGACGAAACTTGAACGTACGAAAAATGCGGGATGTTGATACCCAATAATTATCCCTCAAATTTCCAATAATTATCCCTCAAATTATTTTTGTGATAATTTAATCATCTAAATCCTATATTTATGCCAAAATATTGCTTAAATATTTTTGTGCATTTTTTATAATTGCATTTATTTTTTTAAGCCAATTTTCATATAATTGCAATATTAGCCTTATTAATGTACAATTACGTTTTATATAATTAAAATGATCTTCTATATTTTTAAAATATTAAATATCTATTTTAAATCATTTTAGTACACAAAATTATCTTTTAGAAATCATCTATTATGTATTATAAATTATATAGTGTTAACTTGGCTATTAAAAACTTAGCCAAATTATATTTCAATTTTAGCCTCAATTAAACCCAATACCCCAGCCCAATTTTGGATTAAAATACCCGACCCAAGCCCTAATTACACATACCTCACCCAAAACCCATCAGATCCTGGCCATTGATCTAAAAAATCAACGGCCCTCGTTCATTCTTTCCCTTTTTTAATTCTAAACTACCCCTAACCCTAACCATTTTCTCTACACACCACCACCCTAAGATCCAGTCTGCTCTAAAATAACTCTCAACCTAACCCTAATCTTCAACCACCGACCTCCCATCTCCGGCCATCTCCGGTGACCTCTCATCGTCTCTTAAGCCTCCAATGGCTCCTCTCATGTCATGCTTGCCTTCTCTAAGGTCTTCAAAGGCCCAGGGTCATGCCGATTGCATCTAGGGTTCGTCACCCGCCTGTTCTTGGCTACTCCAGTGTGGTTTCAAGCAAAATCATGCTGTATTTGCTACGATTCTTGGGTTTCTGGACAGGTTTCTTCGTCTCTATATGGGTTCTTTCGAAACCCTAATTTCTTTTCTATACCTCCTAGATCAGTAAAGATCCAGGACGATTTGAGTTTGTTTCTTGAATGTTTTACACTGTCCTTGAGGTTCTTTACGAAAATCATGTGGTTTCAAGTGTTTTTCATCTTCTTCGGAAACAATAGGGTTTTCGAAACTTCTTTTAAAACCTTATTTAACTAATTCTTTGTATTTAAACTTCTATTTCTTGCACATTTTGACTGATTCTATGATTTTACTACATCTTTAACTCGTCTATGTTGAAAGCCCTAATTTTCTAGGTTTCTTCGTTTGGTTCTGTGTATTAGCATGACTAACCGATTCTCGCTTTTGAGTTTCTGTGACCATCTTGCCTTGAATTTGTTTCTACTGAGTTTCTTAGCCTAACTCACATCAATTCTATGTACTTGTATTCATCTTGACTGTTCAAGACTTGCCTCTCTCTCATCGAATCAGTGGTGTTTAACTTTCGTGCTTTCTAGAGTTATGTGTCGACCTCTGGTTATCCTTGTCTTACTTTATTTATATGCTAAACACTGACTCATGACTCTCTCTTTGATTGATTCTGAGTTCCCTGTTTCCTGGCTTGATTTGAAAACTTTCCTTTAGACCTTCGATTCTTCCTGTTTAAACTTGGCTTATTGCTTATTCATGGGAACATATGTTATTCTCTTTAAACTAGTATTATTTCGAGTCCTTGATTCATTGATTTTCTATATGTTGATTCTCGATTATTTCCATATTCTGCAACCTTATTTAGTTTTCTTACCTTATTTGGTTAACCTTGTTATTTGTTGATTCTTCATTAACTGTTTCCTTAAATGAACCCTTGTGTATTTACCCCTAATTGTCTATTTTATACATAATGCCTTACTTGATTTCCTTTCCTTAAACATGTCCTGCTCTTTACCGTTGGTTAATTACCCCTTAATTAAGGGAGTACTTGCATTGATTTGATTCTAATTACTACATGGTTCCCTAATTATTGCTGAACTTTGATTCTTGCCTTATTTTATACCTGTTTTCAAACTATAAGTACCCTACTTTTTATTAATACAACACACGAACACACTGGTTCAAAACTCTCTCTCACACACTCAAAGCCTTCTACTCTCTTTTGTGTTACTTACTGTTGATACCCAATTTTTTCCTATATTTTTTATATGCATAGATACCTTCAAAATAGCATATACATGCATATATAAGCGTGAACAAGGTTTTTATAAATTTTTTTGCATAATTTTAAGGATTTAAATTGATTTATTTCCTTCCCTTTTATTCATAAAACCCCAATTATTATTCCCCAAATTATTGTTATGGTGATTTAGTCATTTAATTTCTATATTTATGCCAAAATATAATTAATATATTTTTTATGAATTTTTATAATTGCATTTGATATTTTTCAAGCTAACTTGCATATAATTGCAATATTAGCCCATTTAATGTATGATTATATTTTATATAAGTAAAATTGGTCTCATATATTTTTAAAATGTTAAATACCTATTTTAAATAATTTTGGTACATAAAATTATTTTCCAGAAATTATTTATTATTTATTATTTATTATAAATTATATAGGGGAAAGTGGCTATTTAAAATATAGCCAGATTGGCTTTCAATTGTAGCCCAAATCGAACCCCAAACCCAACCCAATTTCAAATTAAAACACCCGATCCAAGTCCTAAATCCGCCTACCCGACCCAAAACCTGCTAAATCCTGGTCATTGATCTAAAAGATCAACGACTCTCATAATTCCTTTCCTTTCCAAATATCGCCGCCTCTGTATCCTCTATTCTCTCAACCGCCCAACCTAACCCTAGCTCTCTTCAATCGCCGCCTCCTTCTCCGGTGACCAACCCTCAACTCCTAAGCCTCCAATGGCTCCTCTATTGCCATACTCATCTTCTTTGAGGCCTTCAAGGGTCCTGGGCCATGCCGGTTTGTATCTAGGGTTTGCTATCTGGCTGTTCATGGCTACTCCAGTGTGATTTTGAGCAAAATCACACTGTATTTGTTACGATCTTTGGGTTTCTAAACAGGTTCTTCCATCTCTACTTGGGTTTCTTCTGAAAACCTAATTTTTGTTTAAAACTCCTAGATCTGTACGATTTTTAAACAATTTGAGTCTGTTTTTTTGATGTCTTACACTGTTCTTAAATCTCTTTTACAAAAATCATCGATTTCAAGTATTTTTTACCTTCTTCTCAAACTAGGGTTTTCGGAACTTCTTCTACACTTCGTTTAAACTGATTCTTTATGTTTAAACTTCTATCCCTTGCATATTTCTACTGATTCTATGATTTTACTCCTTTTTCAACTCGCTTATGTTGGAAACCCTAATTTCTTAGTTCCAATCTTGGGTTTCTGAGTTTTGTTTGATAACGTGTTCAGTTAATCTGTATGTTTCTATGATTCTATAATTTTTGCCCTATGTTTGTTTGTTAGGGTTCCTAATTGTGGTTATCCATGCCTATTGTGTGATTTTGCCCTATTTTCTTCACCAATGTTCTGATTCTTCACTTCTCCTACATGTATCATGCTTAGCTTACTAATTCAGACTATGCTCTACATGAATCCCTAATTTTATATATGATTCTTGTCCTACTCGACCTCTTAGGGTTTTGGTTTTGCTTACCATGTATTTGTTCTTATAAAGTGGTGCTCAATCAGTACTATCTTCTATTTTTGAATCCCTGAATCTTTGTGATTGATCCTTCACTGATTTCGCATGATATCTCTACTGATTTTTACCTTGTAGAATGTTTTCTGCCCTTATTCTATGGTCAATTATGCTATTAATTGATTTCTTAAGTCTTTCCTTGATTGAAATATTCTTAACCCAGCCTCTATTACATGTTGTGTACTTGTACTATGCAGAAAATATTTCGTTATTTGTCATGTTCAGCCTTATACGATTTCCTTCCTTATTTGTCATATGTCTATTACCATTTGAAGTTAACTCCTCAATTAAAGGGAGTACTTACCTTGATTTCCTGACTGACTGATTCTGAGTTCCACAATTACTGATGGACTTTGATTTTTACCTTATTTTGCTACATACTTTCAAACTATATATACACACTCTCTTATCATCACCAAGACACGAACACTCTTTGTTCAAAACTCTCTCTCTCACACTTAAAATTTTTTGCTCTCTTTTGTGCTACTTGCTACTACTCTAAGTTAGCTGGTTGCAAGCCAAGGCTAACCATTGTTTTTTCATGCTCTTTCACTTTGCTTACTGTCCTCTTTACTGGTATGTTCTAGTTTCAATTCAAAGTTCCAAAAACAATATGATTCTTTTATTGTTTCAGTTCATCCTGTTTCTAGTTTGCTTCTATTTATGGTTTTGTTGTGAAACATGTAGTTGATGTTTACATTATTATGTACTCCCCTTCCTTAAGAACAGTATATTACTCCTCTGTGTTGTTTCTGAACATGTCTGCACCAATTATCTCTATGTGTTTACCACTATATGCTCCATGTATCCCCAAATCCCTATCACCCGTGTATGTGAGTATGTTCTTTATGCCTGATTCTGTGACTATATCTAGTCAGCTATTTCTGACCATGTCTATACCAATTCCTAGACCTTTGCTTGTGTCCTATGTATCCCCAAATCCCTTGACCCCTGTTTTCACTACTGAAACTTGCTTTGGTTCTGTGACTAATGGCTGTGTATGAACCTGTCTTAAAGGTGACTACTCCACTCTCTTTCAAACTGCCCCTGTTGTGTTACTGAATTACCTTCAAACAAACTTCCTTTTTAATACAGTTTTTCATTAAAACCTTTCAACTTGTGTCAAACACTTTCACTCTACTCCTAAGTCAATAATTTCTGCCCTCTCCAGTATGTGTACTAACTTGGGATCCTCTTGAGAACCCTCTGAACTTTGGCATACTGAGGCTGGCCCTTCCACACTGCACTTATTCAATTTTGGTTACTAAGTCTAAGTGTAAGCACTGTCCGGGATCCTTGAGATCCTTAGGGAACTTTGATGCACCTAGACTATGATATTCTCTATGGAATTGGGGCATTTGAGGCTATTGGAGGCTTTGGAAATCTGGGCCTAATTAAAGTCTCCATATAGACTAGCTTCTTGTTTTCTCATTTACTTATGTAATTCACTCATATGGTCTTTAATAACTTGTAAATAAATATTGGGGTAACTAGTGAAAGGGATGGGTAGCTACATGTCTATTGGGTGATACAGGTAGAAATCATGCTCGTAGGACTTTACATTTAATCTGATTGCTTTATCAAGTAGAAATCATGCTTATAGGGCTTTACATTTTGTCATCTCACCATGCTAGAAACCATGCCTATAGGTTTAAAATAATTCCGTACTAAAATCATGTCTGCAAGATCTTAAAATCAGTTTAACAAATAGATGTCATGCCTATAGGATGTAATTTAACCTAGTTTCTGTTATAGCAAGTGTTTATGTATGTTTCCATGCCTGCAAGTCTGTAAAATCAGTATCAAATTTAGATATCATGCCTATAGGGAACAATGTCAAATTCCGCCTATGGATCTCGCCTAAGTTTGGTTTAAATAACTCAATCCGGTTAACGTTTAGTTCACTTCTGAATTGGTTTAATTAAGTAGTTTATATTTCCCGAAACAAGTTCTTTTAAAAACTACCTCAATCTATCATTAGACAGCATGCCCATAGGATTTTTAAAGGTCTGTTCTAAAATCTGCCCTGTTTTTATATAAAAATGTAGTCATCAGTATTTCGCGTATAGGCAAGCCTGTAGGGCGTTTTCAAAAACATTTCTGAAACTGTTTCTATGACTTAATGTTTTTATGACCCTAACAGGCTTTAAGCAACCAATAGGCAACTGCTAAGGTCATTACTCCTCGGTTTATACAATAATCAATTGCTTGTATTCTGCATATTCACCTAGATATCCTGCCTTAAGATATTATTTAATAAAAGACCTTAATTCTGCTTGAGTCGTGCTGTGTATGTGCCTTGTTTGAGGATGAAACTTTGAGCCTCTAATTGCTCCCTTTTATCTTATGTGCTAAAAGTCCTAATTGTTTTGCATATCGCCTTAGAATTTTCACCTTTAAAACCTTAGGGGTCTGTATAGAACCACCTATACTATTAAGAAGGGACGGGTAACAGCACGCAATAGATCGTTGACCAAACACTCACTTTGCATGACCACTAAGGGGATGGGAAGGGTAGATATGGGATATGATGACTACGCGTTAATGCCACGTGTAGTCCCCCGTCGAGGAGTGTTACCGGACATTGTGTGGGGTGATCCTATAGGCTAACCTACCTAAGAGTCCCCCTTTACCAAAATTCTTTTTTAAAACCTTCGTTCAAAATTTTTATCTTATTACTTGAGTTGTCCAACGTGCTTTACTTGCAATCTATTTGATTCAACTGTTTATTTATATGGACTAATTTGTGAATATAAGTTCCGCCGGGACCCATAGTTGTGGACCAAGAGGGGTGCCTAACACCTTCCCCTCGAGGTTATTTCGAGCCCTTACCCTAATCTCTGGTAACACAAACCAATCCAAGAGTTAATTACTCTAGGTGCCCTAACGCACCTGTGAGCACGTAATTTTTGACCTATATGAATAACTCCCATAAATTCAAGAAAATAATGTTTTCCCATTATTTGCAATTTTTGTAGATTTTTCATAGGACTTTTGTTAATTGCTTGCATTTGTCTGTGCATGTTTATTTTATTTAAATCATGAAAAATACAAAAATACTTTGCATTTGCATTTGAGGTTTATTTTTACATTTTTAGGTTAATTAGTAAATTAGTTGTTTTATACAAAAATAAAAATCACAAAAATGACTCACTTTTGCATTTTAACCTTTTAATTTTAAATTAGAAATTTCTTTCTTTTAGGAGCAATTAATTTTTTCAAATATTATATTAGATAATCAGTTTAATTTTGTAAATTAGTTTAGTTCAAGAGTCCAATCTAGGTTTTAATTAATTGAAAAGAAAAAGAAAACATTTGAAAAAGAAAGAAAAAGAGAAGGAAAATCAGAAGGGTTGTTGCTTTTGGGCCAATTTGTCACAGCCCAAACGAATTCTCCCCCCCCTTAACCCGTCAATTCCAGGCCCAAACTAGAGCCATACCCGGTCCAAACCATTCAGGTATCAAGGAAATTAAAATGACGTAGTACTAAGGCAATACTACATCATTTTGAGTTCAAGTGTCTAAAAAGAGATCTTGTCCTTTCATTTTGTTTCATCCAACGACTGTGAAAGCCTTTCCCTTTACGCTTAAAAGTTTCTGAAGGCCATCCAAACAACCTAGTACCTTGTTCATTTCCTCTTCATCTCTCCCAGACCTAAAACCTAGAAGACCCGCTGCCCTGAAATTACTAAGCCTCCACCGGCCGGCGGAGGGCTCCAAGTCACCCCAAATTAACATCACACCACCCCCTTTGTCCCCTCATACCAAATCCACAACCCGTTTCCTTCTAATCGTCATCGAACTCTTCAAATCTGAGATCGATGGTTGGATCCTTGAACCCTAACCTACCCAAATTCGCCCAAATTTTCACCCTACAATCCCTATGTCTCCCCAAACCCAACACTCTTGGTAATTTTCCCAAATGAACCTTAGAATTTGTTGAATTTTAAATCTAGGGTTTAGCCTAATTTCGGGGTCGGGTTTGTAGTGAAGTTTTCTGCTCACCAGGCTTGAAACTTGCCTTGACAGAGTATCCTTGACAAAGGTGCTCGTTAGATTGAGTTTCAGGCTTTGATGAAGCAGTTCAAGCGTGGCCAATTGTTCATCTCTGCTTCTTTTGCCACTGTTCGCCATGTTCTTTGGTTAGTCGTTCATTTTTTTTCCTTCTTTCTTTTGTTGCTATGTGCTTGTTTCTGTCTTCGCCTTCTCCTGGTTTTTCCTTTTTCTTTCTTTCTTTTCTTGTTCAAATCCATGTTTGCTTCCATGATAGGCCATATTAGTTTATCATTGGTTGATTTAGTAATATTAGTTAGCAGCATGTTAATTTCACTTTTTGATTCGTCTCTTTTCCCTTATTCCTTTTCCATGAATTTTTCTTTTTCTTTTAAAACAAAAGAGAGAGAATGGGTCCAGAACTCCTGGTGAGTTATTGGAGGTTGGGCTTGCTAGTTCAGAAGCCAGAAGGTAGTTAGATTCTGCTAATGCAGTAGCCCAAAGACGTTTGGGCAATTTGGTTCAAGGTCTGGTTGTTGAAGTAATTATTAAGCATTTGAGGGTTAGTTTAGGGAAAGGGATAGAGGGAATATTTTATAACTACCTAGGAAGCTGCTAGGAAAGTGGGGGAAGGGGTTGGTTTAACAAACAAGCTAGAAAATCAGGGTCTAACGTGAAAAAATTAAAATTGGGGAAGGGGAAATTGATAAATGGTGAAACCATTTTCTGCTACCCTAAGGTCCTCTATATAAGGCTTGCCTTCAATAAAAATTGAGGTAGGAGAACATTAAAAACTCAGAAACGGCTGAGGAATATACATTGCTAGAGTTTGAAAATTAACAAGGAAAACACAAAAAAGAGAGAGAAAATACTATTACATTGGCTGATTTTCTAGATTTTGAAAAAGGGTCTAATATTTTGCTGGTTTTTGAATTCCAAATATGGACTGAAATTGTTGTTCTGCTGTTAACTACTACTACTAAACTACTGCTGATCTCAACCTCTTCTTTTGAAATTCTATAACTGTTTTTGGTTGTATCCAAGTATATTTTCTAATCCTTGGAGTGGAAATGTGAATGTTGAATGAAAGATGGTGTTCCAATATCTAAATTTCAGCCTTATCTTAAAGTCTGATCTTAGTAGTCTTGTTATGGCTTGATGTTTATCAATTAGTTTGTTTACAGTTTTAACTGAACTTGGTATAATTTCAGTGAATGTTATGTAGTTGTTTGTAATCGTAAATTTTGCCTTTCAGTTTATTTCAGTAGCTTCAAGTGTAAATGAATTTCTAGTTCATTATTAGGGGTCTAATGACATGACCTATTACTGCTTGATTCACTTGTTTCATGTGCTGAAACCAATGTTATAATTAGCTTTGATGTACCTGTGCGTTGTATGTTCTTGAGGAACCAATAATTTTTGTTCAAATGATATCACTTTAGGGGTTCTGAAGGTTGTCACCTTTGAGTGTTGGCTTGACTACCCTGCACTTAATATATTAGCATATACAGAATAGGTGTATGAATGTTAGTGAAAGAAAGTTTGTGAGTTTAATGTTAAAGGTTTCATTGAATTAGTCCATTATTGTCTTGGACCTAATGTTTGGAATTGGACAGAGTTGAGTCCACGTTAGTAATTGTATTTTTTTGAAATCATGTTAGTGTTTGGTTAGAAGTCATGAATTCTGTTATATTTTAAATAATGAGACAAACTGTGTATGAGATGTTCTAACATCAGTTATTTCATCTTCGTTATAGGATGTGATTTGGCATCAAAATACACTTTGCATCTGTTTAAAACTTGCAAGAATTGTCAGTACTTGTTTTAATCTCAAGATTTCTCATGAAAAAATGTAATTTGCTTCAAGTAATTGCCATGAATCACGCAACTGGGCCTTTGTCATTAGCCCAGTTATGTCCAAAACCCCTTTGCTGACCCCGTCCAGTTTTGGGCCTCACCTTGAGCCCAATTCCCCTTTAATTATTGTCTATTGTTAATTTAGTCTGGAATTCGTCTCCTTCCCAAATGTAGGCCAATATAGTGTTCACGTAGGCTGTTCATAGCAATGTATACAGAATTTACTTTGGTTAAAATCCAAACTCCTTTAGTTTTTTATTAAGCGTGACCTACTTTTAATTAGGTTGAGGTGTGCCATATTGAATAAGATCTATAATTTATGACCCTCATAAGACTAATCCAACAAAATCATTTGAAAAAATAGGCTTGAGGTGTGCCATAAGCAAAATTAAACCATTTATGGCCCTCACACATGTTATAATTTAGGTATTAAAATGAATTTCATAGTTTGCTTTAGGCGCGTTAAATATATAATTATCATGGCTATTAAAATCCTGGGGTGCATTTCATGTGACCCGGTTCTAATTTCCAACAAGGTTAAATAGAACGTGTCGTGACTCACGAGTGCATTTCATGTAGCGTGACTTGCGATGTGTTTGAAATAACCTTGATTTTTCTTTAAATAAATAAAAATGGTTTAAAAGTTAAAAAATGCACATAGGTTTGAAAATGTTCTAAAATCAAATAAATAGGCCAATATTAATAGTTAAGCGACCGTGCTAAAACCACAGAACCCAAGAATGCCTAACACCTTATCTCGGGTTTAAAAAATTCTTTACCCGGATTTCTGTGTTCACGGATTGTAAAACAGAGTCAATCTTTTCCTTGATTCGGGATTTAAACCGGTGACTTGGGACACCATAAATTATCCCAAGTGGCGACTCTGAACAATAAATAAATAATCCCGCTTCGATTGTCACTTAAATTGGAAAAAACTCCCTTATACCCTTTCGGAGTAGGAAAAAGGAGGTGTGACAGTTCTGGAGACTCTGCTGGGGATCGAACCCAGAATCTATAGTTCAAGGCTCAAGAATTCGAGCTTAGAATAATTGTTATATTTGGCTTCATTTATTATCTGGTTTTATTCACATGTTTGGGCCTAATGTGCTTACTGTTTCTTTTTTACCGCTTTGCTATTGTTGGACTGTATATAAATTGTTATGAATCCCTCCTCTCTCTGAGTCTTCTAAATCATTTGAGAAGTGTGCACATAGTATGAATTCTCTTCTGTTGGAGTCATATCCCAATTTTAGAATGAGGTTCGGACAAGTTGCAAGGAGGTGAAGCTTCTGTATTCCCAGTATGCTGCCCCCCAGCTCGAGTTGTCCGCTCGGGTAAGCCAAGTCTAGAACAAATAAACCCAGGTTTTCAATCCTAGTATAACATAACCTCATGCCGAATCCCTAGTAGGAACGCTTGTTTGCATCATGTGCATTTTGACTTTGGGGACTCAATACAGGGGTTGGGTCTGTCTAGGATAGGTGCACCCAAAATCAAAAGACCACCCTGATGCATTTTACTTGCTATTTGCACATTTATTTGACTCGGATTGCGTGTTGACCGACTTCTAGAATAAGGGAGAAAAATTGAGGAAAACCAAATTGAGGTGAGGGAGAGGATATTACCCACCTGTGAAAAATCTGGTGTCCAAAATACCCCAAAACTCTGCCGAAATTTTCAGAAAAAAGAGGAAAGAAAAAAAAGTTGTTTCAAAAGTTTGTGTTTTCCGTTGCGTCAAAATTGACCGAACTACGCAAGTTTGATTCTCACCGGATGTGGGATACGTAGGCAACCCTCATCGGGTCCAACTCTATTTTTTTGCAAAAACATAACCCAAAAATACGAAGTGTCACTGTTTTGTCATAATTAAGCTAGGTGATGCCGTTCTTGTCCGAAATAGCCAAAATGCCCAAAAGGGCGTCAGAAGGCTGCTCTTGCAAGAATAGCCACCTAAGGTCTTTTTTTGAACTTTGGTTGATTAGCAAACATAGCCCTAAAATTTTCTTTTTTGAGGTGCTGAAGGGATGTGTTCATAAAAATATTTTGTTTTAAATTGCAATTTTTCGAAAACTGGTATTTTTCTCTTGAGTCAAAGGGAATCACAGTCTTTTAACCAATCACTTAAAATAAATGTGCAGGATGAGCACATTGAAAATGAACCTTTTACAGTCCTCGAGCAAATCCCATTAGAGCTCCATATGTGGTGGAATGATCTTGGGAAAGTCAGTAGAAAAGCCGTGATAAAAGCTTTGGGCGGTCTTATTGGTCTTCTGGATATTAAGTCGAAGAAGGATATAATTGAGGCTCTAATACCCTTTTGGGATCCATAACATAATGTATTCCATTTTGTTGATTTTCAGCTAACCTCTACGCTTGAGAAAATAGCGGGCTACGCTGGTTTTAGTGAGAATCTCAGAAATCAATACCCGGTGACACCTAGAACAGTGACTCCTCATAAGTTTCTGGACCTTCTATGCATCAGTCGGGAGGTCTAAGACGCAAGTTTGGCCAAGGGATTATGCAAATTCTACTTCTTGTACTGACGTTACGGGAATCCCCGCGGTTTTGAGATGCCATATACCGGTCTTACTCATTCGGGAAACAAAGATAAGTGGGAAGCTCGGCGGGGATTGGATTTCATAGTGGCATTCCTGGGTGTTTTGATTTGCCCGAGAAAGGATGGAAACATAGAATTGGGGCTTGTGGGGATAACCAACTTAATGACTAAAAAGGCAAATGGCACCACTGTAGACATGTGATTTTTGACCCTCCCCAAGATTTTATATATTTTAGCGTGTAAATATTTAGTTTAGGCCAAATATAGTTATTTCAACTAATTTTGACTCTTTTACTATATTTTATTACAAGAAAATAAAAATACAAAAAAATTAGTTTCACTCGTAGTATTTAGTTTTATATTAGTTTATTTTAATTTAGAGTGATTTTTATATTTTTATAGATACATTGTATTATTTGGTCTTTTTAGCCTAAATTCAAACCCAAAAGACATGGTCCAACCCAAATAGCCTTAGCCGATTCTTCCCAACCCATTAGCCCACTTAAGTGCAAGATTTAATCCTAGCCTTCTATTTTTATTCTAATCCAATGGCCATCATCCCTTCCCTCCTCCATATAAAATACCCAATTATAGAAACCCTACCCCAAGTTTTCAATGACTAGACCTAGACCTAGACTAAAAATCGGCAACTTTTTCCATTGAGACACACCGTTTTTAGCCCATTACTGTATATGTAATCCAATATTAGGTCTATTCCTTGTTTTTCAAATGTAATTAGACTTACATATAATAGCTTTAAAAGGTGAAGTAGCTATTAATGACCAGGTGGGGTTGAAGTTATTTGCAAAATCTATGGCCTCTCCTATTCCAAAATTTCTCTTCACCAATCATTACTTTTACGGTGAAGACGTCTTCATTGGGAAAATTGAATTGAAAAAGAAAAGAGAAAGGGGAAGGAATTTTTGGAAAAAGAGATAACAAAACTGAAGAAAACAAAAACAAAGAAGTTGAGAGGAATCAGAAGGAAAATAACGTTGAAAAGAGTAAAGAAAAGACTTTTTCAAAAGAAAGCGGAAAGATTGTTTTAAAAAGAAAAATATTCTGGTGAGATTAAGAAAAGGAGTTTTCTGCTTTTGATTCGAGGATCCGATTTGCGATTTCGGTATATCGGTCCAAGAATTGTTGCTTTGTTTAGCCCGATTGATTTGCAATTTTCAACTTTGTTCATCAATAAAGGTCCGTTTCTCAATTTTCATTCCCATTTCATTGTGCTATGATAGCTTGGTGTGCGTGTTGGTTGATTTATGATTCTACGTTGTTTCATTTAAATTGTTTTAATTAATTTTATTTCGATTGTGATGTATGTAGTCTTGGTTCTTGAATAAATGTTTTAATTGGGTAGATGAAAAAATTGGAGTTGTTTCTTTCTTGGCGATAAATAAGAATGGGCCATAAGGTGGGTTTTGGATCATACGGAATCTGACCAAGTAATAGATTACGTTAGCTAGCCTATTTGTCCCATTAATATCTTGTTCATAAATTTGGCATCACAATAATCTTGAAGTAGCATAGAAAGAAAATTACGAATATCGTTGTTTGCTTTAGGCACACAATTAAATTATTATAACTACGGGTAAGGTTCTCGTGGAGTGGTTGTGATACCCAATTTTAAATTAGATTAAAAATAGGAGCACCTTTAGGTTGCCTTTAAAATATATAACCCTTTTCTTGGAATATTTGAGGCGTGCCATGCCAAATAAAATCTCTAAGCCCATGACCCTCACAAAACTAGTTAGTTTTTTTTAGAAAATTTGAGGTGTGCCATTTTCATTAAATAACCCATGGCCATCATGTAATTAATACTAACTCTTTAAACAACGAGGTGTGCCATCAATTAAATTCTCCCTGGCCCTCACAAACATTCTTATTAATTTAAACCTTCGTAGTTGCTTTATACGCGTTCTTTAAATTGATTTTCTTTAATTACTAATTTCGGGTGTGCATTTCATGTGTCCCAGTTTCAATTCTTAATAACGTTAAATAAAATGTTTCATGAACCACGGGTGCATTTCATGTGGCGTGGTTCAATGCATGTTTTAAATAACGTTGAATCTTCCTAAAAATGTTTTAAAATAATTTAAAGCGGTTAATAAGCTAAAAATGTACCATAGGCTAAAATATGTAATAAATCGGATAATAGGCCAATTTTAATAGTTTAAGCGACCGTGCTAGAACCACGAACCCGGAAATTCCTAACACCTTCTCCCGGGTTAACAAAATTCCTTACCTAGAGTTTCTGGTTCACAGACTTCAAAAGGAAAGTCGAATTTCCTCGATTTGGGATTTTAAAATAAACCGGTGACTTGGGACACCATAAATTATTCCATGTGGCGACTCTGATAATTAAATAAAATAATCTCATTTCGAATAATGTCACTTTAATTGGAAAAACTCCCCTATACCCCTTTCGGGTGTAAAAAGAGGTGTGACAGCTCTGGCGATTCTGCTGGGGAAAAGAACCCAGAATCTCTAGTTCAGGGTTCAGAATTCGAGCTTAGAATAGATATTATGATTGGCTTATATTTGTTATCGTATTTTTACATGTTTGAGCCTAATGTGCTAAATGTCGCTTTTTATCGCTTTGATTTTGCTTGAACTGTATATAAATTATTATGAAACGCTTCATCTCTCCGAGTCTTCTAAATCATCTGGGAAGTGTGCACTTCGTGCGACTTCTTTTCTGTTAGAGTCATATCCCAATTTTAGAATGAGGTTCGGACAAGTAGCAAAGCCGGTAAAGCTTCTGTATTCCCGATACGCTGCCCCCCCTCCGACTCGAGCTGTTGGCTCGGGTAATCCAGGTCTAGAACAATACACTCAGGTTTTAAACCTAGAATAACATAGCCTCATGCCGGATCCCGAACGCTAGTTTGCATCACGTGCATTTGACTTTGGGGACTCAACACAAGGGTTGGGTCCGTCTAAGACAGGTGTACCCAAATTAAAAGACCATCCTGATGCATATTACGTGTTGCTTGCGTATCTGTCTGTTTTGTCTTGCATGTTGACTGGCTTCTAGAATAGGAAAAGAAAAAAAAAGAAAGAAGAAAAAAAAAAAGAAAATCAAAGGGAAAAAATCAAGAGTGAGAGGTAGGTACTTGAAATTTCTGAAACTCTCCCGAAATTCAAAAGAGAAAAAAAAGCCAATATTTTTAAAAGTCATGTTTCCCTGTTCTGTCAAAAATGGGCGAACTACGCGGGTCTGATTCTCACCGGATGTGATATACATAGGCAAACCTCATCGGTTCCGGCCCTCAATTTTCAAAAATCCAAAAATATTTTCCTTTACTTCCTTATCTAGAAAAGTCTTTCTTTGAAACCCCAATTTTCAAAAATCCAAAAATATTTTCCTTTACTTCCTTATTTAGAAAAGTCTTTCTTTGATACCCCAATTTTCAAAAAATCCAAAAATATTTTCCTTTAGTTCCTTCTTTAGAAATACTTTCTTTTAGACTCTAATTTTAAAAAGAAAATACCAAAAAATTTTCTTTTAATCTCTCTCAAAATCCAAAAATATTTTCATTATTCTTTCGAAAATTGAAAAGAATATTTAAGATTCAAAAATATTTTCTTTTTTCTTTAGAAGTATTTCTTTCATAAATTCAAAATAAAAGTCCAAAAATCCAAAAATATTTCCTTTCTTCTGTAGAAGTTTTTCTTTCGAAATTCCATAAAAATATAGTCGAAATTCAAAAAAAAATATTTTCTTTCTTATTTAGACGTCTTTCTTTTCAAAAAAGTTTTTTTTTTAAAAAAACAAATCGAAATCCAAAAATATTTTGTTTCTTATTTTTAAGTCTTTCTTTCGAAAAAAGTCCAAAATCCAAAAAAAAAGTTAGTTTATTTACTTTATTCCTGATCTTCCCGAACTACGCAAGATCTGATTCATGTTCCCACATGATACATAGGCAACCCACATCAGGTTCGATCAACCATTGAAAAGAAAAATGAGAAAAAAATGAAAAAAAATAAAAAAAATGAAAAAAGAAAGTGAAAATTGTTGATAATAATAAGGACTGACTGAGTCTATTCTAACGTGTCTTTTATTTTGAATTGTGAAGAAAGTTTGAGGTGGTCGGTTTGTGGCAAGCAGACAACACAAGATTCAAGGAAAAATGATAACTGACATCGAAGCTGTTACAAGTGCTCAAGAGACTCAGGGTCAGAGGGTTCGACAAGAGTCTACTGTGTTTGAGGAAAATAGAATACCGAAACAACAAATGACCAAAATGTGCCAAGCATGGGCCAATGGGCAAGTACAGCCTTATCATGAGTCACAATTTGCTACCCGGCAATAGCAGTACTACTCTCCTGAGTACCACTCGTATCTATTTGATTTTCCTGCAAAGATTGAGAAGCCTGATCAGAAGATGGCACAGGAAGAAATGACCTAAAAAGTGAAAAGCTTAGAACGACGGTTGAAAAACATGCAAGGGTTGGCAGGTCAAAAGAGTATTGCCTTCAAGGATCTATGTATGTTCCCCGATGTTCACTTGCCGCTTGGTTTCAAGACTCCCAAATTTGAAAAGTATGATGGACATAGAGACCCCATAGCCCACCTGAAAAGGTATTGCAATCAACTAAGAGGTGCGGGAAGAAATGAAGAATTGCTAATAGCTTATTTTTGGGAAAGCCTTACGGGAGTAGCATCCAAATGATTTTTGGATCAAGACATATCTTGCTAGTACGTCTGGGATGCATGGCACGGGCCTTTGTCAAATAGTTCTAATACAATATCGACATCGCCCCAGACCGCAATTCCCTTTCAAGCATGAAAAATAAACCAACTGAAAGTTTCATGGAATATGCCATTAAATGGAGAGAGCAAGTGGCTAGGGTTAAGCCACCTATGGATGACCACGAGTTAATCACTGTTTTCCTTCATGCTTAAGAGCCCGATTACATTCAAAACATGATGTCCGTAGTTGGCAAATCCTTCTCGGAAGCAATCAAAATGGGAGAAATGGTAGAGAATGGCCTTAAGACAGGCAGAATTATAAGTCAAGCAGCTCTCAAAGCTGCAACTCAGGCTGTCCAAATTGAATCTGGTGATACGAATGAGATGGATGAAGAAAGCATGATGACATCAAAGCCGAGAAGAGGTCCTAGGAGAACATCTCGAAGGTATGACCAGCCTCGTCTGTTTTTCGACAACTCCCCTGAGCATTACTATCCCCCTCAGAACCCGCAATACTTTGTCGCTCCACCTCAGTATGTTGTCCAGCCACCAAAAAACCCCATAAGGCGAGCACGAGCATCACAAAATCTCCACCAGCCTCCACAAAATTTTCAGGTGCCCTATAACCCACAACCAGGCCAGAGGTATAAAGGGGAACACAAGTTGAAAGATAATTTTACACCAATAGGAGAGTCCTATGCATGCTTATTTGAGAAGTTAAAGCATTATGCTATGATTGCACCCATTCCTCCAAATCATGTGGATCCACGTGCAAGAAGCTTTGACCCTTCTAAAAGGTGCGAATATCATTCCAATGCCCAGGGGCACAATATTGAAAGTTGTCGGGATTATAAAAGAGAAATAGAAAGGATGATCTAGGAAAAATTGATTGTGATCCGGGACAGTGACACCCAGAACATCACGCAGTATCCTTTACTTGCACATGATGATGCACACTTTGTGGGGATGATTCTTGGTGACATGGAGTATGAGAATCCTCTCGGGAACTTGCCGACTGAAATTGGAGAAGGTCATGGTGATTCTGATGAGCAAATTTTGGTTAAATATCAAGCTTAGCGATTGAAAAGTCATTCTCTCCTCACTAGGAAGGAATCTTGGTAGCTTGTTTTGATGTTTTTTCTATTATTTGGGTTACTTCAGGGTTGTGATCCAGATTTTATTTGTTTTATTGAGTCAAACCCTTCTATCCCTCTATTCTATTTGTGAGAGTCTTGTCTATCTGTTTTGTTGCTATTTTCATTATTCGGGTTATTTTAGGGTTGTAACTCGGATTCTAGGTTGCTTGTCTTGTTGTTTACTCAATAAAATAAAGTTTGTCCTTTTGTGTCATCCCATGCTTAGTTCTTTTCTCTCTAGTTCTAATGACATGACACTCATGCGGAAATTTTGGCCAGATCTTAGAAACTGATTTAATCTGGAATTGGATAACTGGGAAAAAAAGAAAAAAACACTTTTGAGGATGAATAAAGAGTTGAAGTACTTTGGAACTAAGGTCGAGTAAAATTCACCTTCAAATCATTATGAAGATCGGGCTTGTGGATGTTTAATCAATTGAAGTTTGTTGAAAAGTTTGACATTAAGGGATGGAAAGTGTCTTGTGATCACGACACACCAAGAAGACAAGCATGCTCATTAATGTTGTGATCACGAAAGGATACTATAATTAGCATTCTCGAGGCTGGAAGGCCCTTTTTCTGCTATCCAAACACTTTATATCCTTCGCTACCCTTTCTGAGCCTGTGTTAGTTTCTTTGACCGCCCTCTTTTGGAATCAAGTTTAGAGTCAAGAGTTAAAAAACAAAAAAAAAATTAAAAAAAAAGAAAAAGAAAAAGGAAAAAAAGTCCATGTCCTAAGAGTACAAACTGGGGCAATTCTTAGAAAGTTCAAGAAAAAAATGAAGAAGAAAAAAACTGGCAAAGGTCCATGCCCCTAGAAAATAGAAGCTGTGGCAACATGTTTTGAAAACAACAAAAAAAAAAGACAAAAAGAAAAAAAAAAGACAAAGAAAAGAAAGAAAGATGAAAAAAAAGAAAAAAATTATTTAGGTCAGATGTTTGAACTACGTTAGACCTGATTCCTTTTAAAAAGAAGGATATGTAGGTAGCCTCACGGTTCGGTCAAACCAAATAAGAATTCAAAAAAAAAAAAAGAAAACAAATTCCAAAAATCCCCATTAGCTGAAATTGGGGCAAAGATTTTATTTCATTTTTGAAAGAGTCGATTCCAAGAGTTGTAAGTCTACAACCCCATCATTTTGAGTCTACTTTGAGCCTTTATGCCGACCCTTCTTTCCAACCCTAGCCAAAAAACCTTCCCAATAAGTCCTCCCGATAAACCTTCAAGAATGTCAAGAGACGCATGCAATGAGAAACAGTTGTCACACGACATAGAACACTGTCAAGTTGCTCACAAAAGAAAGAGAAAAAGAAATAGAAAAATGAGAGAGTCTTACTAGTGAAAACCCTCACGGGCACTGTAAGACGACGGTAAGGAGAGATAAATAAATGAGAGAGACTTGTTGGTGAAAACCTCTCGGGGCACCACTAGTCGAAAGTGAGTCATGAAGTTGATGCAAAGGATTGGCATGAACAAGCCCAATTTCAAAGGTCATAAGAATGTTAAAAGAGAAGATTGGATTAGTTGGATAGATTAGGCCGTTAAGTCCAAAATGCATGTCATGATCATTAAGGCTAGTTAGCGCAAAATAAAAAAAATGAAAAAGAAAAAAAACTCTTCCCCTATCCTTCCCTACCGGGGCATTTCTTGTTAATACTTGTTTCTTTGCATCATTGTGTTCTTCGCTCCGAGTCAGTCCTTGTCAAACAAGCAAGAAGAGATTTCAAAATATGCTACCAGCTTTTCAGTTGCACAAAGTAAATTTGGCCAGCGCACTCAGTTGTTACTTTTAACATGCCTTGAGGATTCATGCAAAAGCTCCCCCCAAAAGACTCTTGTCAGCCTGCTTGCACAAACAAAGATAACTGATGATTCTCTTTAACAGACAAGTTGCTCAAAAAGCAGGAAGTCATTCAAGATATCAAAAATGTCACTTAAGCAAAGATCTTCAGTTGGGATAAGGCTGATTGAGCCACAAATACAAATGGTACTGGGTGTAAAACAATCAGGGTTAATGCAAAGCAAAAGTTTCTTGAGACCGACTCGGGCCGATTGATCAAAAGCAAAGCTGCCCAAGACTCAAGGCCACAAACCGACCACCACTTTTAAAACTAACAAAATTTTCTTTGTTTGAACGGGAACAAAGCAGTGCAAGGAAAGTAGTTTCAAAAAAAAGAAAAAAGAAGAAAAAAAAAGGAAAAAAAAGAAAAGAAGAGAAAAAAAAGAAGAAAAAAGGGAAAAAGAAGAGAAGAGAAGAGCCGACAACGGGGAGTTTCTCAAATCTTTGCCTTTATTTGTCTTGCTAATGTGCATAAAATGTTGCCATTGCACTCACATTTTTCCTCCTAGGATAAAAATCCCTAGTCTGATGGATTTTCTCCCAATAAAAATCTTAGTTTGATGAATTTTTCTCCTAAGATAAGAAACCTAGTCTGATGAATCTTCTCCTAGGATCAAAATCTTAGTCTGTTGAATCTTTTTCCTAAGATAGAAAACCTAGTCGGATGAATTTTCTCCTAGAATTGTAATCTTAGTCTGATGAATCTTTCTCCTAAGATAAAGAATAAAGGGAACCTAGTCTGACGAATCTTCTCCTAGGATCGCAATCCTAGTCTGATGAATTTTCTCCTAGGATAAACATCTTAGTCTGATGAATCTTTCTCCTAAGATATTAAAAAAAGAAGAGGATCAATGTCTTAGTTTGATAAATCTTTATCCTAATATAAGAAAACCTAGTTTGATGAATCTTTCTCCTAGTATAAAAATCTTAGTCTGATGAATCTTTCTCCTAAGATACCGAAAAAAGGGAACCTAGTCTGACGAATCTTCTCCTAGGATCGCAATCCTAGTCTGATAAATTTTCTCCTAGGATAAATATCTTAGTCTGATGAATCTTTCTCCTAAGATACCAAAAAAAAGAGGACAAATGTCTTAGTCTGATGAATCTTTCTCCTAAGATAAGAAAACCTAGCTTGATGAATCTTTCTCCTAGGATCGAAATGATAGTCTGATGAATCTTTCTCCTAAGATAGAAAACCTAGTCTGATAAACTTTCTCCTAGGATCAAAATCTAAGTCTGATGAATCTTTCTCCTAAGATAGAAAACCTAGTCTGATGAATTTTCTCCTAGGATAGAAATCTTAGTCTCATGAATCTTTCTCCTAAGATAAAAAACCTAGTCTGATGAACTTTCTCCTAGGATCAAAATCTTAGTCTGATGAATCTTTCTCCTAAGAGAGAAAACCTAGTCTAGTGAACTTTCTCCTAGGATCAAAATCTTTGTCTGATGAATCTTTCTCCTAAGATAGAAAACCTAGTGTGATGAACTTTCTCCTAGGATCAAAATCTTAGTCTGATGAATCTTTCTCCTAAGATAGAAAACCTAGTCTGATGAATTTTCTCCTAGGATAAACGTCTTAGTCGGATGAATCTTTCTCCTAAGATACAAAAACAAAAACAAATAAAAAAGAAAAAAAGGACCTAATCTGATGAATTTTCTCCTAGGATAAATGTCTTAGTCTGATGAATCTTTCTCCTAAGATAGAAAACCCAGTCTAATGAATTTTCTCCTAGGATAATTTGAAAAAAGGGAAGTCTAGATTTGAAAAAAGAAAAAAGAAAAAGACAAAAAGGGGGTCAATTTTAATTTTCTTAAGTTATCAATATTTAGTTTTCTTGAAATTAAGACCCTCCTGGATAATGTGATGTAGTTTTAAGTTTTCGGGACCCTCATAGCCATTGAGATTTAGGGTAAGTGTTACCTTTAGGAAATAGAATTTAGCTTTCAAATTTTCACTCATAAGTTGAGATTTAATTTTAGTTTTTAGGACCCTTCTGGATAATGGGATTTAACTTTTAAATTCATAGAACTCATTTTGATAACAGGATTTGATTAAGATTCATAGATGTTCCCGGTACCAAACTGGGGCAGAAAAGTTTCTTTTGTTTTATCTATTTTATTGTTGAATAAGGCGCCCACCTGAAAAATAAAGGGAAAACAATTCAAGTTTCAGAGGAAAGGAAGACAATTCAAATGTTGGTAATCAGGCGCCCACTTGGAGAACAAAGGGAAAGCAGTAATGTTCAAAAGAAGACAGATCAAGTTCAGCAATCAGGCAACCACCTGGAAAACAAAGAGAAAACAATTTAAGTTTCAAAGAGGAGGAATACAATTCAAATGTTGATAATCAGGTGCCCACCTAGAGAACAAAGGGAAAGCATAAATGTTCAAAGGAAGGCGGTGCAAATTCTGCAATCATACGCCCACCTGGAGAACAAGGGAAAACAGTTCAAGTTTTGAGGAAAAATAGTGCAAGTATTGGCAATCTGTGATGACCCGGCCAGTTCTCTCATGAGTTAGCGCTCCATTTTCCCCCTATTTTAGCTTCTTTATGCTTCGTTATCCATATTTTATATGATTGGGTGGATTAGTTCAAGTTCGGAGAGGATTTGGTAAGAAATGAGACACTTAGTCTCTTTTAAGAAGGCTTAAGTTGGAAAAAGTCATCTGGAGGTTGACTTATGTGTTAGAAGGCTTGAAAGTGAGTTCCGATGGTTTGGTTAGCATCGGGAGGTGATTTGTGACTTAGAAGCGCGATCAGAATGGGTTTTGGAGTTGTAGAGAAGATTTAGGCTTAAATTGGCGAAGTTGATATTTTGGCGGTCCTGGTTGATAGGCGAGATTTTGATATAGGGGTAAGAATAGAATTTCGAGACTGAAAGCAGCTTTGTTGTGTCATTTGGGATGTGTGTGCCAAATTTTAGGTCATTCGGACGAGATTTGATAGACTTTTCGATCGAAAGCATAATTTAAGAGTTCTTGGAGTTCTTAGGCTTGAATCCCCTATTAAATTGGTGATTTGATGTTGTTGTGAGCGTCCTGAGGTTTTGAACAAGTTTTAACGATGTCATGGGATGTGTTGGTACAATTGGTTTGACGTTCCGGGAGTTCCGGGTAGGTTCTGGGTAGGTTCCGAGATGTTTTAGGCCGACAATCTTAGCTGTAGCAGGTCGAGAAGGGTTGCAGGCCTCAGAACTCACCCGCACGGACCACACAAAAAGGAGTGCGACTGCGGTATGTGCGGCGCGGACCGCACAAAATGATGTGCGACCGCGGTGGTTTTGTGCGAGCCGCGGTGATTTTGTGTATACCGCGGTACTTTTGCACGGACTGCGGTAGTTCTGTGCGGACCGCGGAGCCTGAGATGTGAGGGGTACTCTATAAATACGAGGTTTTGGGTTTTATTTAATATTTTGACCTAGAGAGCTCGGATTTTGGAAATTTTTCGAAGGTTTATCAAGAAATTCATCGGAGTAAGTGATTCTAACTCAGATTTGGCTAAAGTACATGAATATATCATTGAATTCATCATTTAATTCATGATTTGGGATGGAATTTGGGAAGAAAATTGTGAAACTTTTCAAAAATATAAAATGATGATTTGAAGGGCCAAATGGTATCGGAATTGGATAATTTTGCTATGGTTAGACTCGTGAGGGTATGAGGATTCTGAAAATGTAAATTTTACCCGATTGCGAGACGTGGCCCTGGGGCTCGGGTTTTGCTAATTTCGGGATTTTTGATATTTTTCGAATGCTTTCGCTTGGGCTTTGTTCCCTTAGCATATTGTGACGCGCGTGGTGGCCAATTCGAGGGGCAAAAGCGTCACGAGCTAGAGAATTAGCCGGTTCGAGGTGAGTAATGATTGTAAATGATGTCCTGAAAGTTTGAAACCCCAGATTGAACATCGTAGTGCTATATTGAGGTGAGACACGCGCTGGATGATGAGCGTGGGGTCTTTTACTACTGGGTATTGTGACTTGGTCCGTCCCGATTGATGATTTTACCGCGTATTTGACTGAAATTTATTTGTTATCATCACGATTTGAGCTGATTGCCATATTTGGGCTTCGTGCCAACTATTTGAACTCTTCGAGGATTTTTATCACTATTTCCTCACTACTTTGACTTATTATTTGAACTCAGTCCTGTTGATGTCTACTGTTTTACAAACTCAGCCATTTTTACTCAGATTTGAAAACTTATGATATATCTAAATGATGATTTGGACTGAGAACTACTGTTTTACTAATGCCCGAGGGGCTTGTGATGATTTTCGGACTGAGTGAGGCCGAGGGCCATATATGAGGATATGTTGAGTAATGTGAGACCGAGTGCCGAATGATGTAAGGCCGAGTGCCGAGTGATGATGCCACGACGTGGCTTGATATAGCGCTTGGGATGTAAGGGGCCCCTCCGGAGTCTGCACACCCACAGTGAGCGCGGGTACCCATTATGATCTGAGAGTGATCTCGAGAGATTGATACTAGTCTGAGTGATTGATACTGAGCCCGAGGGGCTGATACTGTACTGAGAGTGAGCCCGAGGGGCTGATACTGTTCGGAGTGATTAATACTGGGCCCGAGGGGCTGATACTGTTCTGAGCAATTGATACTGTGCCCGAGGGGCGGATTTCTACTTGTTATTTACCTAATAAATTGCCTGTTTTACTTGTTTTAAAAAGGGATATCATTTGATTTCTTCACAGATATACTGTTTTAAGTGATGTTACTGTTTGATATGGAATTGCTTTATGCCTTTACGTGTTTTCATACTTTCTGCCATTATTTATAATTGCTACTCACTAAGTCAGAGTACTCACATTACTCCCTGCACCATTTGTGCAGATTCAGGCATCGCAGAGTCTGATCCTGATTGTTGATTCTCCCATTCCAGGCAATGATTCGGAGACTACGAGGTAGTTGTTGGCGTTCGCAGCCCCGTGCCTCCCTTATCTTATCATTTTCATGTTTGTTAGAACTATTGAATCGGATTTAGTGTTCAGTAGACTTGTATCCGTATTTCTTAGTTGCTCATGACTTGTGACACCTCGGTTTGGGCTGTGTCAGAATGGTTCTTACTGAGGTTATCGTTAATTCCGCAAATTATGGATATTATACCATGCTTTAGAACTATTTATGATATTTAACTTTTTAAAAGAGGTGTTCTGTTTGGTCTGGCTGGCCTTGTCTTCACGAGAGGCGCCATTATGACCGGGTTCAGGAATTGGGTCGTGAAAAGTTAGTATCAGAGCCTAGGTTACATAGGTCTCACGAGTCCTGAGCGGGTTTAGTAGAGTCTCGCGGATCGGTACGGAGACATCTGTATTTATCCTCGAGAGGCTGCAAAACCTTTTTAGGAAAAACTTCATATCCTTGAAACTCTTGTCGTGCGAATGTGTTGGTACAAGTACTAAACTTCTGTTATTCCATTCTTTTACAGATGATGAGGACGCGAGCTACCGGACGAGGTGGACGACCACTAGTGCCACCCACTGAGGCCACCAGAGGCCGAGGACGTGGCCGTGGTTGTTGCAGAGGCAGAACAGTGAAGGCAGCACCTGTAGATCCACCAGCTGCCCTAGCTCTGGATCAGACTGCAGCTATGGATGCTCCAGCAGTACCAGTTCAGGCACCCGTTGTGCCCATCGTGATTCCGGGTCTTTAGAAAGCCTTGGCACGGATCTTATCAGTTTGCACTAGCTTGGCTCAGGTAGTTTCGGCCACTACAGTAGCAACTACTTCACAGGCCGGGGGAGTCAATCAAACCCCCGCTGCTCGCACACCTGAGCAGGTAGTGCAGGGACTACAGACATCGGGGGAACCCCCAGCTCAATTGGTTGCACCAGCTCAGGAGTTTGTTGTGTCAGTTATGCCGGATGATGAGCAGCGCCGTCTTGAGAGGTTTGGTAGACTCCAGCCTCCGTCATTCAGTGGTGCTGAGGGCGAGGATGCCTAGGGTTTTCTTGATAAGTGTTAGCGGATGCTCCATACAACAGGGATTCTTGAGACTAGTGGTGTGGCATTTACCACCTTTCAGTTTACTGGGGCTGTCTTCACATGGTGGGAGGCGTATGAGAGGCGTAGGCCGGTTGGAGTAGTGCCCCTTGCTTGGCATGAGTTCTCCACCCTCTTCAAGTAGAAGTATGTACTGCGGTCTTGCATAGAGGAGCTGCGTAGGCAGTTTGAGTGGTTGCGACAGGGGGATATGACTGTGTCACAGTATGAGTCGAGGTTTTTTGAGTTAGTGCATCATGCCGTTTAGATCGTGAGAGGATCAGGAGATTTGTTGATAGCCTTAACTATCATCTCCGTATTTTTATGACCCGAGAGAAGGCTTGGGTGCTACGTTCGAGGAGGTGGTCGATATAGCTCGCGAGATTGAGATGGTTCGCCGTCAGGATCGAGAGGAGAGAGAGGCCAAGAGGCCTCGAGGAACGGGCAGTTATAGTGGTGCTCCTTCGAGGGGCCAGTTTCAGCATGGTAGAGGTTGTTCTTTTAGGCTTGCTCAGTCAACCCGCCCAGAGTATCGCGGGGCATCTTGAGGTCGTGGTTATCATGGGTCACAACAGGGTCAGCCTTCACTCAGCGCCCTTCTAGCCCAGAGTTCATCTCGTGCCCCGTCAGCTCAGGGTTCTTCTATGCCGAGTGCATCAGCTGGCCACTCTGGTGCGAGAGGTTCCCTTCTGTCCCCTTCTCCAGCACCTGGGAGTTGTTTTGAATGTGGAGAGTTTGGACATGTGTGGAGGCAGTGTCCTCGTCGTATTGCTAGTTCATCTCAGCAGAGGGGTCAACCCTCGACTTCTGCTCCAGTTACCTCACCACCCGCCCAGCCAGCTAGGGGTGGAGGTCAGGCAACCAGGGGTGACCCCAGAGGGGTGGTCGATCAGGGGGCGGTCAGGCCCGTTTCTATGCACTTCCAGGCAGGGCAGATGCTATTGCTTCAGATGTTGTCCTTATAGGTATTGTTTCAGTCTACCACAGAGATGCCTCTGTATTATTTGATCCCGGTTACACCTTTTCTTATGTGTCACATAGTTTGCTCTTTATTTGGGTACGCCCCGTGAGTTTCTTGCTTTACCTATTCATGTATCTACCCCGGTGGGCGATACTGCTGTTGTAGACCGTATGTACCGGTCATGTTTGGTGACTATTGGGGGTTTGGAGACCCGAGTAGCTCTATTGCTATTGAGCATGAAGGATTTTGATGTCATTTTGGGCATGTATTGGCTATCTCGTGTCGTGCTATTCTAGACTGTCATGCTAAGACAGTCACTTTGGCTATGCCGGGTGTACAGCGGATCGAGTGGCGTGGTGTGACTGATTATATTCCTAGTAGAGTGATATCTTTCTCTACATATGGTTGGGAAGGGTTGTCTTTCATATCTAGCGTTTGTGAGGGATGTTGGAGTTGAGACTCCTAGTATCGATTTTGTCCCAATTGTGAGGGATTTTCCCGTTGTGTTTCCTGCAGACCTGTCGGGCATGCCACCGGACAGGGATATTGATTTTGGTATTAACCTAGTACCGGGCACTCAGCCCATTTCTATTCCGCCATATCGTATGGCACCAACAGAGTTGAAGGAATTGAAAGAACGACTTCAGGAACTCCTAGATAAGGGGTTTATTTGGCCTAGTGTGTCACCTTGGGGTGCACCGGTTTTGTTTGTGAAGAAGAAGGATGGCACGATGAGAATGTGCATTGATTATAGGCAATTGAACAAAGTAACAATTAAGAACAAGTATCATTTACCTCGCATTGATGATTTATTTGATCAACTTCAGGGAGCAAGAGTGTTCTCCAAGATTGATCTCCATTCCGGTTATCACCAGTTGAAGATCAGGGATTTAGATATTCTTAAGACTGCCTTCAGGACCAGATATGGTCATTATGAGTTCCTTGTGATGTCTTTCGGGCTAACCAATGCCCCAGTAGCATTCATGCATTTGATGAATAGCGTGTTCCGACCTTATCTGGATTCGTTCGTTATTGTATTCATTGATGATATTCTGGTGTACTCGCATAGTTAGGAGGAGCACGCGGAGCATTTGAGAGTTATGTTGCAGAGATTGAGGGAGGAGAAGCTTTATGCAAAATTCTCCAAGTGTGAGTTTTGGCTCAGTTCAGTGGCTTTCTTGGGACACGTGGTGTCCAGCGAGGGTATTCAAGTTGATCCAAAGAAGATGGAGGCGTTTCAGAGTTGGCCTAGACCGTCCTCAGCCATAGAGATTCGTAGCTTTCTTGGGTTGGCAGGCTATTATCGCCGGTTTGTTCAGGGATTCTCATCCATTGCATCGCCCTTGACCAAGTTGACTCAGAAGGGTGCTCCATTTGTATGGTCGGACAAGTGTCAGGAGAACTTTCGGAGGCTCAAGACAGCTTTGAACACAACTCCAATATTGGTTTTGCCATCAGCTTCAGGTTCATATACCGTATACTGTGATGCTTCGAGAGTTGGGATTGGTTGTGTATTGATGCAGGAGGGTAGAGTTATTGCTTATGCTTCTCGTCAGTTGAAGCCCCATGTGAAGAATTACCCTGTTCATGATTTGGAGTTGGCCGCCATAGTTCATGCATTGGAGATTTGGAGGCATTACTTGTATGACATATCTAGTGAGGTATTCACTGATCATCGCAGTTTTCAACATTTGTTCAAGTAGAAAGATCTTAATTTGAGGAAGCGGAGATGGTTAGAGTTTCTTAAGGATTATGATATCACTATATTGTACCATCCGGGAAAGGCCAATGTGGTGGCTGATGCTTTGAGCCAAAAGGCAGTGAGTATGGGGAGTTTGGCATACATCCTAGTTGGGGAGAGACCTCTTGCAGTTGATGTTCAGGCCTTGGCTAATCGATTTGTAAGGTTGGATATTTCGGAGCCCAGTCGGGTGTTGGCATGTGTGGTTTCTCGGTCTTCCTTATATGATCGCATCAGAGAGCGCCAGTATGATGATCCGCACTTGCTTGTCCTTAAGGACAGAATTCAGCATGATGATGCTAAAGATGTGACCATTGGTGACGATGGTGTGTTGAGGATGCATGGCCGGATTTGTGTGCCCAATGTGGATGGGCTTAGAGAGTTGATTCTGGAGGAGGCCCATAGCTCGCGGTATTCAATCTATCAGGGTGCCGCAAATATGTACTAGGATTTGAGGCAGCACTATTGGTGGAGAATAATGAAGAAAGATATTGTGGGATTTGTATCTCGGTGTCTCAACTATCAGCAGGTAAAATATGAGCATCAGAGACCGGGTGGCTTACTTCAGCAGATGGTTATTCCCGAGTGGAAGTGGGAGAGAATCACTATGGACTTTGTGGTTGGACTTCCTCGGACTTTGAAGAAGAATGATGCTATTTGGGTGATTGTGGATCGGCTAACCAAGTTCGCGCACTTCATCCCTATGTGTACTACCTATTCTTCAGAGCGGTTGGCAGGGATTTATATCCGGGAGATTGTTCAGTTGCATGGTGTTCTGATTTCCATCATCTCAGATAGAGGTACTCAGTTTACTTCCCAGTTTTAGAAATCTGTTCAGCGAGAGTTGGGCACTCAGGTGGAGTTGAGCACAGCTTTTCATCCTCAGACGGACGGACAGTCCGAGCGTACGATTCAGATATTGGAGGACATGTTGCGTGCTTGTGTTATTGACTTTGGAGGTTCATGGGATGAGTTTCTACCACTTGGAGAGTTTGCTTACAACAACAACTACCAGTCGAGTATTCAGATGGCTCCGTATGAGGCTTTGTACGGGAGGCGGTGTAGATCTCCAGTTGGTTGGTTTGAGCCCAGCAAGGCTAGACTATTGGGGACAGATTTGGTTCAGGATGCCTTAGAGAAGGTGAAGGTGATTCAAGAGAGGCTTAGTACAATGCAGTCGCGTCATAAGAGTTATGCGGACCGGAAGGTTCGAGATGTGTCCTACATGGTCGGTGAGAAGGTCTTGCTGAAGGTTTCGCCCATGAAGGGTGTTATGAGGTTTGGGAAGAAAGGGAAGTTGAGTCCTCGTTTCATTGGGCCTTTTGAGGTGCTTCAGAGGATTGGGGAGGTGGATTATGAGCTTGCTTTGAGACCCAGCTTGTCGAGTGTGCATCCGGTATTTCATGTTTCTATGCTCCGCAAGTATATTGGGGATCCGTCTCATGTTTTGGACTTCAGCACAGTTCAGTTGGATGATGATTTGACCTATGCTGTGGAGCCAGTAGCTATTTTGGGTCGTCAGGTTCAGAAGTTGAGGACAAAGAATATAGCTTTAGTGAAAGTGCAGTGGAGAGGTCAGCCCGTGGAGGAGTCTACCAGGGAGACCGAGCGGGAGATGCGGAGCAGATATCCTCACCTGTTTAAGGCTTCAGGTATGTTTCTTGACTCGTTCGAGGACGAACGTTTGTTTAAGTTGGGGAGGATGTGACGACCCGACCAGTCGTCTCATGAGTTATCGCTTCGTTTTCCCCTATTTTAGCTTCTTTACTCTTCGTTATCCGTGTTTTATGTGATCGGGTAGATTAGTTCGAGTTCGGAGAGGATTTGGTAAGAAATGAGACACTTAGTCTCTTTTAAGAAGGCTTAAGTTGGAAAAAGTCAATCGTATGTTGACTTATGTGTAGAAGGCTCGGAAGTAAGTTCCGATGGTTCGGTTAGCTTTGGGAGGTGATTTGTGACTTAGGAGCGCGATCGGAATGGGCTTTGGAGTTCTAGAGAAGATTTAGGCTTAAATTGGCGAAGTTGATATTTTGGCGGTCCCGGTTGATAGGCGGGATTTTGATATAGGGGTCAGAATAGAATTCCGAGAGTGGCAGTAGCTTCGTTGTGTCATTTGAGATGTGTGTGAAATATTTTAGGTCATTCGGACGAGATTTGATAGACTTTTCGATTGAAAGCATAATTTAAGAGTTCTTGGAGTTCTTAGGCTTGAATCCTCTGTTAAATTGGTGATTTGATGTTGTTGTGAGCGTCCCGAGGTTTTGAACAAGTTTGAACGATTTCATGGGATATGTTGGTATAATTGGTTTGAGGTTCCGGGAGTTCCGGGTAGGTTCTAGGTAAGTTCCGAGATGTTTTAGGCCGAAAATCATAGCTGCAGCAGGTCCAGAAGGGTTGCAGGCCTCGGAACTCACCCGTGCGGACACACAAAAAGGAGTGCGGCCGCGGTGGTTTTGTGCAGGCCGCGATGGTTTTTTGCGGACCGCGGTGATTTTGCGCGGACCACGGTGGTTCTGTGCGGACCGCGGAGGCTGAGATCTGAGGGGTACTCTATAAATACGAAGTTTTGGATTTTATTTAATATTTTGACCTAGAGAGTTCAGATTTTGGTGATTTTTCGAAGGTTTTTCAAGAAATTCATCGGGGTAAGTGATTCTAACTCAGATTTGGCTAGAGTATATGAATCTATCATTGAATTCATCATTTAATTCATGATTTGGGATGGAATTTGGGAAGAAAATTGTGAAACTTTTCAAAAATATAAAATGATGATTTGAAGGGCCAAATGGTATCGGAATTGGATAATTTTGGTATGGTTAGACTCGTGAGGGTATGAGGATTCTGAAAATGTAAATTTTACCCGATTGCGAGACGTGGTCCCGGGGCTCGGGTTTTGCTAATTTCGGGATTTTTGATATTTTTCGAATGTTTTTGCTTGGGCTTTGTTTCCTTAGCATATTGTGATGTATTCGTTTTGATTTTGGATAGATTCGACGCGCGTGGAGGCCAATTCGAGGGGAAAAGGCGTCGCGAGCTAGAGAATTAGCCGGTTCGAGGTGAGTAATGATTGTAAATGATGTCCTGAGGGTTTGAAACCCCGGATTGCACATCGTAGTGCTATATATTGAGGTGAGACACGCACTGGATGATGAGCGTGGAGTCTTTTACTACTGGGGATTGTTACTTGGTCCGTCCCGATTGATGATTTTACCGCGTATTTGACTGAAATTTATTTGTTATCATCACGATTTGAGCTGATTGCCATATTTGGGCTTCGTGCCAACTATTTGAACCTTTCGGGGATTTTTATCACTATTTCCTCACTGCTTTGACTTATTAATTGAACTCGGTCCTGTTGATGTCTACTGTTTTACAAACTCAGCCACTTTTACTCAGATTTGAAAACTTATATGATATTTCTAAATGATGCTTTGGGTTGAGAACTACTGTTTTACTAATGCCCGAGGGCTTGTGATGATTTTCGGGCTGAGGTCCATATATGAGGATATGTTGAGTGATATGTTGGGTCGTAAGGGCCCCTTCCGGAGCCTGCACACCCACAGTGAGCGCGGGTACCCATTATGATCTGAGAGTGAGCCCGAGGGGCTGATACTGTTATGAGTGATTGATACTGAGCCCGAGGGGCTGATACTATTCTGAGTGATTGATACTGGGCCCGGGGGTCTGATACTGTACTGAGAGTGAGCTCGAGGGGCTGATAATGTTCTGAGCAATTGATACTGTGCCCGAGGGGCGGATTTCTACTTGCTATTTACCTGTTAAATTACCTGTTTTAAAAAGGGATATCATTTAATTTCTTCACTGATTTACTGCTTTAAGTGATTTTACTGCTTGATATGGAATTGCTTTGTGCCTTTATGTCACGACCCGAATCAGAGGGCCGCAACGGGCACCCGGTGCTTTACTCAACCGAGTACCAATGTAACATATCTTTCTTATCATACTATCATGAGTAAATGAGCCAGAAAACCGGTCATGAGATAACAAGAATAAAACATAAGGGAATTCTCAAAATATGAAGATCCAAAATGATATACAAGGCCATTTGTAAACTCAAAACATAGGCCTACAAGGCCATACAAGTGTCCCTACACCTGACATCTGTCTATAAGCCTCTAAGAGTACATAAAATCATAAAGATCGGGACAGAGCCCCGCCATACCAATCAATACATATCCAAAGCATACTGACCAACTAGGCAACTCCGGAGCAAGTGGAGTGCACCAACACCTTCGCTGAGCTGATAGCCTACTAGGAGGACTATCAACCTATCAATCGGGACCTGCGGGCATGACACGAAGAATCCCCAGGCAAAAGGGATGTCAGTACGAATAAAGTACCGAGTATGTAAGGCAGGAAAGCATAAACAACAATAGTAATGTAAGGAGAGATAGAGGAGATACAACCTGTAACATCTGAGTGCCTCTGGGGGCTACTGACATGAAATGCATAATACATATATATACATGAACTTTTTAAAAACATTCGCCTCTGTGGGCATCATCATCATCATATCGTACCCGGCCTCAAAGAGGACTCGGTAAAAACGTACCCAGCCATCATAAGGCTCGGTAGAATCGTACCCGGCCACGTGGAGCTCGGTAAACCCAACTGATCAGTGGTTGCACAGTAGGTGCCATACCCGGCTGACTATAGCGCGACTCGGTAGTGTAAAATAGATACATATATATAATGCATGCTCGACTCATGGAATCACGTTCTAACCCTTTCGGAGTGATGTAAGGTCATTGCACCTTCGATTAACATTATGGACATCCCTACCATCAATATGAACCTTAGTGGAATTTAAGGATCATACACACTTGTTTAGAATAACTTTATAAGGAAAGAACAACATGGACAACCTTAGTTTCTAGGAGTAGATCCGTTATGAATTAGCGTACCGTTTGTGTTCATATCACTTTAGATCATGCCAAAAGAAAGAAGTAAGTGCCTTAACATACCTTGTATATTCTTCCCAACCTCAAGATATACAATTTCACGGCTCCTTAGTCTACAATAAGAGAAATGACACTCTCGTCATCGTTTAAGCGTCGTAACTATTATGTATCGACCACAACCTATTTTATAATGAAACGGACAGAACCTCCCCTATATATATGACTTCACACTAGTCAAAACAATCACAAACAACCCAACATACCCCTATCACTTCATCCACAACACGACAACCATAATAGTGTCAACCAACCCAAAAATGTTACGACGAACGACCAACAAACAACCTTGATGTGGTGTTTCTCCACAACCTTCCTCCTCTCAACTCCATAAAAATAGTAGTAAAAGAGACAACCCAATACCAACACGAAACAACCCAAAAATATTCCCACAATTTCATCAACTCAAAAATAATATTTCAGTTTACTTAAATACGTTTCGACTTGTCTTTTCTTTAAAATTGGGAAATACAACCAAAAGTACATCATTATACCTCTTATCCAATAAAATAGCCATGAATCCAACTTAAAAATAAGTTTACAACCATCCAACCATTACACAAGAACAAACAACATACCATTCTTTCGAAACTAGCTAGGTCTATTCTTTACGATCGAGTTACAACTCGCAAACGCATAGATAATGGAAGGAGAAGCATAAACTTACCTTGTACTGAGTATAACCCACGAAACATGGTCCTTTTTCATCAAAAATAAGTTCCTCAACACGGCTACAAGAAGGAGAAAGAGAAACTAGCAAGCTGTCGGGACTTTTCAACACTAGAATCGCGTCGTAACACCCGGAATACCCTAGGGTTTGTGTGGGATTTTTGGGGAGGAGTTGCAGGGGTTAAATTAGGTTTTCTTGGTCTGAAATATAGGTGAAATAACCGAGTTTATAATCCCTTAAAATTCCCCTCTTGACCGACTTAGTTGAGGCCTCTCTTTTTGGCAAGTAGGTGATGCACCTACTTGTCACCTACTAGCTGCGCGGTCTCGCGAAAATGCGAATATCTCTATACTCCTAGATCGTATTGATAAACGGTTTAATAAGTTGAAAACTAAACTCATAGATATTAAATTCCATATGTAGATCATTTCTTTATTCAAAGTATGTTGGGAGAAAAGCTCAGCTACATTTAACCTAAGTTTCAACTCATTTTTGAATGTAACTTGTGATGACCTTTTCCAACTTTTGTTCCACAACTTACTTGACTTAAAAACATAACACACGACTATCATACGACTAAACTAACTCATAACATAGCCTCATCATCATGTTAATCACCCTTGTCTCACCCCAAAAGTATAGGTTATAACATTCCAAACTTGTCGACATTCGACGAAACTTATTTTCTTTAATTCATTTAGCGCCTAAGCTTTCCAACCCTTTTGGTACTCGTTATTCATGATCATAAAGATTTGTAACCTCCATTATAAAAGGGTTAACTTACTTTACGTACTTTCAAAGTTGATCTCATTTCTGAGCTTACATCAATTGACTTACGGATACTCTAACATACGAAAACATAGGGTGTAACACTTTACGTGTTTTCATACTTTCAGCCATTATTTATAATTGTTACTCACTGAGTCGGAGTACTCACGTTACTCCCTCCACCATGTGTGTAGATTCAGGCATCACAGAGTCCGCTCCTGAGTGTTGATTCTCCTAGTCCAGCCAGTGATTCAGAGACTATGAGGTAGCTATTGGCGTTCGCAGCCCCGTGCCTCCCTTATCTTCATTTTCATATTTGTTAGAACTATTGTATCGAATTTAGTGTTCAGTAGACTTGTATCCGAATTTCTTAGTTTCTCATGACTTGTGACACCTCGGTTTGGGCTGTGTCGGAATGGTTCTTACTAAGGTTATCGTTAATTCCGCAAATTATGGATATTATATCATGCTTTAGAACTATTTATGATATTTAACTATTTAAAGAGGTGATCTGTTTGGTCTGGCTTGCCTTGTCTTCACGAGAGGTGCCATCACGACCGGGTTTGGGAATTGGGTCGTGACACAATTAGGCGCCCACCTGGAGAACAAGGAGAAGGCAGTCCAAGTTTCGAAGGAAGACATTTCGAGTATTGGCAATCAGGCGCCTACCTTGAGAATAAGGGAATTCACTTTAGAATGCAATTCAAGGCAACAACAAAAGAACTTGCAGCAAGAATGCGAGTCAACAGTCCAAGATGATCAACGGAAGTTAGTCACAATCCAGAATAAAAAAATGAAAAAGAAAGAAGTAAATCCAAAATGCAGAAGTAGTTAAAGATGTGAATTGCTCAAGACATGGCTGAAATCACGAGCATTGTATGTCCGGTCTTGATCCGAAGAAGAATGAACTAGTACCTGCAGCTAGCAAACGTCAAGGTTCAAATCTAAAGTCTGTATGAAGAACCATTCAAGACTCAAGATCAAGCTTCAGAAGACTTATAGATAGGAATCTTGTAACTCATAGTTGACGGGTTTAGCTAGTATTTTTCATTTTTTTGATATTAGATGTAATAACAGGACCACGGACCGGAGACTCGGACGGAACCTTACTCGACTCTCTCACCCTCTTCACATACTCTATCACCTCATTCACTTCTGAACTACACATGGCCTGATTCCTTTATAGCCAATGATATGTAGGCAGCTCAGATACCAGGGCTCAGTCACATTCTCCTTTCTCTTAGCATTTGGTCTTTATAAATAAGGGTCGGGTCAAAAAAACTTGTCTTGTCGTTCTTTGTCTGAAAACTCTTCGTGTTTCCAGTCAAAGAGGGGCAGCTGTAGACATGTGATTTTTGATCCTCCCCAAGATTTTATATATTTTAGCGTGTAAATATTTAGTTTAGGCCTAATATAGTTATTTCAACTAATTTTGACTCTTTTACTTTATTTTATTACAAGAAAATGAAAATACAAAAAAATTAGTTTCACTAGTAGTATCGAGTTTTATATTAGTTTATTTTAATTTAGAGTGATTTTTACATTTTTATAGATACAATGTATTATTTGGTATTTTTAGCCTAAGTTCAAACCCAAAAGACATGGTCCAATCCAATTATCCTTAGCCGATTCTTCCCAACCCATTAGCCCACTTAAGTGCAAGATTTAATCCTAGTCGTCTATTTTCATTCTAATTCAATGGTCATCATCCCTTCCCACCTCCATATCAAATACCCGATTATTGAAACCCTACCCCAAGTTTTCAATGACTAGACCTAGACCTATACTAAAAATCGGCAGCTTCTTCCATTGAGATACACCGTTTTTATCCCTTTACTGTATATGTAATCTAGTACTAGGTCTATTCCTTGTTTTTCAAATGTAATTAGACTTACATACAATAGCTTTAAAAGGTGAAGTAGCTATTAATGACCTGGTGGGGTTGAAGCTATTTGCAAAATCCATGGCCTCTCCTATTCCAAAATTTCTCTTCACCAATCATTACTTTTACGGTAAAGACATCTTCATTGGGGAAATTGAAATGAAAAAGAAAAGAGAAAGGGGAAGGAATTTTTGGAAAAAGAGATAACAAAACTGAAGAAAACAAAAACAAAGAAGTTGAGAGGAATCAGAAGGAAAATAACGTTGAAAAGAGCAAAGAAAAGACTTTTTCAAAAGAAAGAGGAAAGATTGTTTTAAAAAGAAACAATTCTTGTGAGATTAAGAAAAGGAGTTTTCTGTTCGTGGATTTTGATTCGAGGTTTCGGTTCGCAATTTTGGTATCTCGGTCCAAGGATTGTTTCTTTGTTTAGCCCGAACGATTTATAATTTTAAGCTTTGTTCAACAATAAAAGGTCCATTTCTCAATTTTCATTCCTATTTCATTGTGCTATGATAGCTTGGTGCACATGTTGGTTGATTTGTGATTCTACGTTATTTTATTTAAATTGTTTTAATTAATTTTATTTCGATTGTGATGTATGTAGTCTTGGTTCTTGAAAAAATGTTTTAATTGGGTAGATGGAAAAACTGGAGTTGTTTCTTTCTTGGCGAGGAATAAGAATGGGCCATAAGGTGGGTTATGAACCATAAGGAATCTGGCCAAGTAATAGATCATGTTAGCTAGCCTATTTGCCCCATTAATATCTTGTTCATAAATTTGGCATCACAATAATCTTGAAGTAGCTTAGAAAGAAAATTACGAACATCGTAGTTTGCTTTAGGGACGCAATTAAATTATTACAACTACGGGTACGGTTCTCGTGGCGTGGTTGTGATACCCAATTTTAAATTAGATTAAAAATAGGAGCACCTTTAGTTTGCCTTTGAAATATATAACCCTTTTCTTGGAATAATTTGGGGCGTGTCATGCCAAATAAAACCTCTAAGCCCATGGCCCTCACAAAACTAGTTAGTTTTTTTTTAGAAAACTTGAGGTGTGACATTTTTATTAAATAACCCATGACCCTCATATAATTAATACTAACTCTTTAAAAATCGAGGAGTGCCATCAATTAAATTCTCCCTGGCCCTCACAAACCTTCTTATTAATTTAAACCTTCGTAGGCTTGGATGAGGATATTAAAAGGCGCTTTTGGGAGGGGTTGGATGAGATTGTGCGTAGTATACCGCCTTCTGAGAGGTTATTCATAGGAGGAGATTTCAATGGGCATATTGGGTCATCTGCAGGTGTGTACACTGAGGTGCCTAGCGGCTTTGGTTTTGGGGAGCGGAACGGAGGGGGCATTTAGCTGTTGGACTTTGCCAAGGCTTTCGATCTAGTCATTGCGAACTCGAGTTTTACGAAGCGGGATGAACATTTGGTTACTTACCAAAGTTCGGTGGTGAAGACTCAGATTGACTATCTCCTCCTCAGGAGATGCAATAGAAGGTTGTGCGAGGACTGCAAGGTTATCCCAGGCGAGACCCTCTCAACGCATCATAGGCTATTGGTGATGGACATTTGTATTAGGATAAGGAGGAAGAAAAGGTCAGTACAAGGACGCCCCAGGATTAGGTGGGGCGCCTTAACTAAGGATAAAGCTAAGGAGTTGGAAGGAAGGTTATCGGCAATGGGAGCTTGGAGAAGTAGTGGGGACGCAAACACAATGTGGTCGACGACAGCGGACTGTATAAGAAAGATGGCGAGAGAGGTGTTAGGGATATCTACGGGACACAATAGTAGCCACAAAGGAGATTGGTGGTGGAATGCAGTTGTCCAAGGTAAAGTGGAAGCAAAGAAGGTGGCTTACATGCGGTTAGTAGGGAGCACTGACGAGGAGGAGAAGAGAGCGAACAGTCAAAGGTATAAGGTAGCTAGGAAGGAGGCGAAGATGGCAATGACGGAGGCTAAGACGACAGCTTTTGCTCGTCTGTATGAGGAACTAAGGAACATAGGTGGGGAGAAGAAGTTATTCCGACTCGCTAAGGCGAGAGAGAGGACAACTCGGGATCTGGACCAAGTGAGGTGCATAAAAGATGACGACGACAAAGTTTTGATGGGAGATGACCAGATAAAGAGGAGGTGGCAGACCTACTTTCATAAACTTCTAAGTGAAGAAGGGGATCAGGATATTATACTTGGGGAATTGAGGAATGCCAACAGTCACCATGAATTAAGTAATTGTAGGGACATTGAGATCGATGAAGTCATGGAGGCAATGCGTAAGATGAGAAGGGGCAGAGCTACCGGGCCAGACGAAATTCCGGTTGAACTGTGGAGGTGTGTGGGTAGAGCAGGCTTGGAATGGCTTACTGCATTGTTTAGTGTTATATTCAAGACTAATAGGATGCCTGAAGAGTGGAGGTGGAGTACAATGGTCCCGTTGTATAAGAACAAAGGTGATGTCCAGAGCTGTAACAACTATAGGGGCATCAAATTACTAAGTCATACCATGAAAGTTTGGGAGAGAGTGGTAGAAATGAGAGTGCGAAGGACGGTGTCTATTTCAGACAACCAGTTCGGGTTCATGCCGGGGCGATCTACCACAGAAGCTATCCACCTTATTAGGAGGATGGTGGAACAGTACAGGGATAGGAAGAAGGATCTCCACATGGTGTTTATTGATCTGGAGAAAGCGTACGATAGGGTTCCTAGGGAGGTCTTATGGAGCTGCTTAGAGGATAAAGGGGTCCCGGTTGACTATATTAGGGTGATTAAAGACATGTATGCTGGAGCTAAGACTCGGGTTAGGACAGTAGGAGGCGACTCTGAACACTTTCCAGTTGTTACGGGGTTGCACCAAGGGTCTGCGCTCAGCCCATTCCTATTTGCCCTGGTGATGGATGCACTGACTCATCATATTCAAGGGGAGGTGCCATGGTGCATGCTATTTGCTGATGACATTATTCTAATTGACGAGACACGAGGCGGCGTCAACGAGAGGCTAGAGATTTGGAGACATGCTCTTGAGTCTAAAGGTTTCAAGTTGAGCAGGACGAAGACGGAATACCTCGAGTGCAAATTTGGAGTTGAGCCGACGGAAGCGGGAGTTGAAGTGAGGCTTGACTCTCAAGTCATTCCCAAGAGTGGTAGTTTCAAGTACCTTGGATCAGTTATTCAGGGCACCGGGGAGATTGACGAGGATGTCACACACCGTATAGGGGTGGGGTGGATGAAATGGAGGTTAGCGTCGGGAGTTTTGTGTGACAAGAAAGTGCCACCGTTACTAAAAGGTAAGTTTTATAGAGCAGTGGTTAGGCCTGCCATGTTATATGGAACTGAATGTTGGCCGGTAAAGAACTCACACATCCAGAAGATGAAAGTAGCAGAGATGAGGATGTTGAGGTGGATGTGCGGGCATACAAGGATGGATAAGATTAGGAATGAAGATATTCGAGAGAAGGTGGGTGTGGCCCCCATGGAGGACAAGATGCGGGAAGTAAGACTCAGATGGTTCGGGCACATTTCAGAGGAGGAGCACTGATGCACCGGTGAGGAGGTGTGAGCGACTGGCTGTAGTGGGCACGCGGAGAGGTAGAGGGAGACCTAAGAAGTATTGGGGAGAGGTGATCAGACATGACATGGCCCTTGACAGGGAATTATGGAGGTCGAGCATTAAGGTTGTAGGTTAGGGGAAACTTGTGAATATTTCTACAGCACAATAGAGTGAGACTAGCTAGTTAGGAGTTAGACTAAGAATCTCATTGGTCGTCTATTGATGCAGGGCTTTACCTGCTAGTTGTACTATACCAACCATCTATTTCATATTTCGTATTCTGTATTTCATATCTCTTATATGGCTGGTATTTTATTATGCATTTTTATGGTACTAATATATCAGCTCCTGTTGATTTTTTGAGCCGAGGGTCTCCTGGAAACAGCCTCTCTACCCTTCGGGGTAGGGGTAAGGTCTACGTACATATTACCCTCCCCAGACCCCACTTGTGGGATTATACTGGGTCGTTGTTGTTGTTGTTGTTGTTGTAGTTGTTTTAGGCGCGTTTTTTAAATTGATTTTCTTTAATTACTGATTTCGGGTGTGCATTTCATGTGACCCAGTTTCAATTCTTAACAACGTTAAATAGAACGTGTCGCGAATCGTGGGTGCATTTCATGTGGTGTGGTTCAAGACATGTTTTAAATAACGTTGAATCTTCCTAAAAGTATTTTAAAATAATTAAAAGCGGTTAATACGCTAAAAATGTACCATAGGTCAAAACATGTAATAAATCGGATAATAGGCCAATTTTAATAGTTTAAGCGATCGTGCTAGAACCACGGAACCCGGGAATGCCTAACACCTTCTCCCGGGTTAACAAAATCCTTATCTAGAATTTCTGGTTCGCAGACTTCAAAAGGAAAGTCGAATTTCCTCGATTTGTGATTTTAAAATAAACCGGTGACTTGGGACACCATAAATTATTCCAAGTGGCGACTATGATAATTAAATAAAATAATCCCATTTCGAATAATGTCACTTTAATTGGAAAAACTCCCTTATACCCTTTCGGGCGGGTAAAAAGGAGGTGTGACAACCATTGTACCGATGATCTTGGCGGAGATCTACCGAGCCTTGACTGTTTGCCGAGAAGGAGGAAAGTTTTTTGAGGGATGCAATATGCTTCTACAACTCTGGATGGAGGAACACCTGTGTCACCGCCCGGGGTACATAAACCTTGGTATGATCGGTCTTCAATGCATTGAAAAACATGAATAACGGGTGGAGGGCTATGAGTTTCCGTAGGGTACGGAAGCATGGTTTTCACAAGAGCTCTCTGACTAAAAACAAGATTGAATGGACATTCGGGTGGCTCTCGGTTAGTGAAGTCATTTATATGTCGACCGAGGTGTGTTTTCTTCTATTGATGGGTCTCCGGAGCATTCAGCCTTATGCCCCGCACAGAGTTCTACGTCAGTTAGGCAGGTACCAGACTATACCATATGATGAGGATTTGAGTCGGCGGGTGATCGAACTAGAACCAAAAGCCACTTTCCCAGAAGAAAGGGTACATAGGATTTGGCATCAATGTAGGTTCTTAGATCCAAAGACTCAGGTACGAGATCTATCCAGAGGCGAGTTGGAGCGTAGCTTGGTACGACAAAAGGTCTCAAGTCCATCAAGAGCCCGAACGGCCCGCAAAAAGGCCACATGTCCAATATTTCACTGACAGAGCGCTGGAGCAATGGGATTGGTTGGCAAAAGAGGCAAGCTACAGAGCCACCATAAGCAGATTGGAGGGCCAAATCCGAGATCTTAAATTTGACAAAAGTGTACAAGCCACTGCCGATGAAGGGGAGAAGAAGAAATTGGCTCAAGAAAACAAGGCCCTTCGAGCACATATCCAAAAAATGAAAATAGCTACTGAGAATCAAGAAAGGGGTTGAAAGGATGAAAAACTCATAAGTGGTCTTAGGAGAAAAATGGCTGAGTGTGAGGATGATCTGGAAAAATCCGAGGGTAATCTGGCGAGGGCTCAGGTACAGTTAGCGAAGAATGCAGAGGGACGAGTAGAGTTTGTCTGGAAGTTGAAAAGGAAATATGAGGGAACAGTCACCAATTTGAAGAAAAGGATAACTACCCTCGAAAATGAGATGGTAAAACAAGCTAAGAACTTTAAAGAATAAAGGGAACATTGCTATGCATTAATGTCCCAGCTAGAGGAAGATATGCAACAGTTCATCATGATGCCCAGGTGCTAGAAGCTAGGTCTCAGTAAATAGGGCGTTTGCTCCAAGAAAAGGGTATCATCAGGGAGAGGGTTAGAGCAATTGCTGACTACATCGTCATGAAATGCCATGAATGTGAAGACATGACTAGAACCACCTTCTTCACTGCGGTAATGACCTTTGTTCGCCAAATAATGAGTGACCTAGAGCATCTTCAAGGGGATCTTATGCATAGGCAAGTGGCAACCGACTGATGTCCCACGGGCCCCTTGAGCAGTTGAGGCATTGATGTATTCATGATTTTCATTCGAGTCTGTATTTTCATTTTCTTTGTTGGAGTCTTTTATTCTATTTTTGAGTCTGTATTTTCATCTTTCTGTTGGAGTCTGTTAGTCCCCCTTTTCGAGTCTGTTAGTTTTTATGATTAAATTCTGTAAGATGGGTCGTTGTAATCAAAACATTTTTATTTTATGAAAAATTTGAAAACCCCAAAATGTTTTTTTCCTTATTTATTTATTTTACACTTATCCCTAGAACTACGCTTGGTCTGATTCATGCGGCGTCATGATACATAGGCAATCCCCATAGGATTCAATCATAACCATAAAAAAAAAGAAAAAGAAGAAAAAGAGAGAAAACAAGAAAAATCGTGGAAGGAAATAATGGAAAAACCAGAGAGAAAAATGAGGGAATAAAAGAAAAGCAAGAACCGAGCAAAGAAAAGCAGGAATGAAAAGAAAAAGAGAGAAAGTGGCAAAATAAAAATTAGTGAAAGCTGGGATGATGCAAGCGGCCATTAAAATGCATACTATAAATGGGTAACTACTTAGGTGCATTACATCCCTAACGTGCGGTTGCCTATCTGTTAAGCTCTAATCGCTAACAAGTTTGTTTGTTGTCATCAAGTTCAGGCAGGTGGTTAGTTTGTTTGGCATTCTGGCAACTCACCCGTACAATACCAGGTCCAAAGACAAGTTGATCATGGCTAACCAAGAACTGGATGCAAATGTTATTGATCCGTCAAGAGAGGGGGAAGAGTCTGATGTTAATCTGAAAGAGGAGTTGTATAAGTTGAAACACCAGATGGCAGAGATGTACGAGGAATGGGTAAAAGGGCATCCACCACCATCCTACCCCGCCAACCCTACTTTCGTCCCACCGCTAGCCCAATCCCAAGAACCTCCCACTGTTTATTCATCTCTAAGCTTTCCCATTTACCACCACTACCAAGGCTCCATTTCCCAAACCCCACAAGCACCATCACCCAAACCAGTCCCATACCCTCCTCCACCATCCACCCCTATCTTCGTGGCACCCCCACCCACTACACTTCATCGATCCTCCGGTGAGCCCTTATTCCAGACCCAGGATAACCAGTACTATCCCTTGGAGCCTACTTTCAAGGCCCAGAGCATTACTCATACACTCCTCGTTTCGACCTCCCAGGTGAGATTGAAAACCCACCTAAAAACCCAGAACAGGAGGAGATGTTCAGGAAGGTTAGAAGTCTGGAATAGTAATTCAGAAACATGCAGGGATTGGGAGGCCAGATGAGCATAGCCTACAAGGATTTGTGTCTATTTCCCGATGTTTAGTTGCTTGTGGGATTTAAGATGTCGAAGTTTGATTGTATGATGGGCATGAAGACCCAGTGGCCCACTTGAGGGGATTCTGCAGTAAAATGAGAGGAGCAGGTAGGAAAGATGAGCTATTGATGGCATACTTTAGCCAGAGTTTGGGTGGTTCGGCATTGGAGTGGTACACTCGTCAGGATCACAGAAGATGGTATAGCTGGGATGATTTGGCCCAAGCATTTGCTCGTCATTTCCAGTACAACATTGAGATTGTTCCAGACCGTTTGTCTTTGACTAAGATTGAGAATAAGCCTAGTGAAAGCTTCAGAGAATATGGTTTTCGCTGGAGAGAACAGGCAGCAAGAGTTAACCCCCTGATGGAGGAGAGCGAAATGGTGGAGTACTTTTTATAGGCTGTGGAGCCCACCTATTTTGGCCATCTGATATCGACCATAGGCAAGTCTTTCAACGAGGTAGTGAAGATGGGTGGCATGGTGGAAGAAGGGCTTAAATCAAGCAAAATCATGATTTACTCGGCTATCAAGGCAACTACCCAAGCCATTCAGAACGGTACTGGGGGAGTGATTGGAAAGAAGAATAAGGAAGATGTGGCAAAAATTGATTCAGGATCATGGTTTGGACCCAAGGTCCCGTCACACCACTATACCCAGCCTTGACCCTATCACCGAACCTACACCCAACCCCCATATAGTCCACCCCAATACTACTTCCTATCACCAGAACCTTATATTTTTGTCCACCACTCCCAGACATATACTCAACCCCCTGCCTATGCATAATGGCGTGCCCCAACCCCACAAAACACCTACCCAGCTCCCCAAAATTCCTACCCACCCCCACGAGCCTACCGAAACCCTGCCGGCCCAGGTTTTCGACCCAAACCCGCATTCAAAAATGAGAGGTTGCAGCGGAAGAAAACTTTCACCCTGTTGGGGGAAATTTATACCAGTTTATTCCATAGATTGAGGCAGTTGGATATGCTGAGGCCAATTGAGTCGAAATTGGCAAACCCTCCTCTGAAGAATCTTGACTACTCTGTAAGCTGTTAATATTGTTCTGGTACTCTAGGGCATGATACGGAGAAGTGCTGGCACCTAAAAAATGCCATCCAGGAGCTCATTGACATAAACCAGATTGAAGTCCAAACTCTAGAGGCACCCAACATCAACCAGAACCCATTACCAACCCATCAGGAAACAAACATGATTGAGATAGTACATAAGTAAGGGGAACCCAAGAAGCCTTCATAAACCGTCATGATGATTCGGTCCAGTGAGGTCAAGTCAGTCAAAAAACCAACGGTTGAAGGATCAGTGAACAAGTTGAGCATGACAAGCGGTGAACCATCTGTGGCAGTCAAGAAAAGATCCCCAAGTGATGTTGCGGTGAAGTAAGATAAGTCAAAAGTGGTTATGCCAGGAATGGCAAACAAGCCTATCATAATTATAGATGGTGCTTGTACGGATCCTGTCATCATTAATCCTGTAACCCAGTTGCCGGTAATCAGCACCAAGGCCATCCCATGGAACTATGAACGAGTGATAGTGACTTATAAGGTAAAGGAAATAAAAGAAGAAATCAATGAGGCCTAGGGATTAACTCGTTCGGGGAGATGCTTTGCCCCGGAAGAGTTAAGGAAAGCTAAAACATCCAGAGATAACCCGGTTCTAGTGAAGAAAGCACTGACTGAAGAAGAGGCGAAGGAGTTTCTGAGAAAAATGAAGTTACAAGATTATTCCATCGTGGAGCAGTTGAGAAAGACACCTGCTCAAAATTCATTGTTGTCATTATTAATCCACTCAGACGAGCATCGTCGGGCCTTCATGAAATTTATGAACGAAGCTCACATTCCCAACAAAATTTCAGTAAACCAAATGGAAAAGATCGCCAACAAAATATTTGAGGTGAACAGGGTCACCTTCTCCGATGACGAGTTGCCTGTGGAAGGTACTGAACACAATAGAGCTCTCTATCTTACGGTAAAATGTGAAGATTCTGTGGTTACCAAGGTATTAGTTGACAATGGCTCCAGTGCAAACATCTGTCCTCTACTCTGAACAAGTTGAAAGTTGGCGATGAGAGAATTCACAAGAATAGCATATGCGTCAGAGGTTTTGACTGTGGAGGGAAGGACTCAGTTGGGGATAAGTGCTTGAATTAACAATAGGACCAGTGGAAGTCACCATGGAGTTCCAAGTGCTGGATGTAGCCGTCTCTTACAATTTGCTGTTGGGTCGACCTTGGATTCATGCCACCAAAGTAGTCCCATCCACTCTGCACCAGATAGTCAAGCTCGAATGGGATAGACAGGAAATCGTGCATGGTGAGGATAAATTGTGTGCTCACAGTGATGCCTCTATCCCGTTTATTAAGGTTGAAGATGACAAAGGGCCTTGGGTCTATCATGTTTTTGAAATAGTGCAGGTCGAGAAGGTTCCATAGGGGAAATGTGTTCCAACTCCAAAGATAACCTCCGCATCACTCATGGTGGCCTTTGAAATGCTGAAAAATGGCTTTGTGCCTGGTAAAGGTCTGGGTGCATCTCTGCTAGGTATCATACAGCCAGTGTCCCTCCCTGAAAATTCGAGTATGTTCGGTCTTAGGTTCAAACCTACAACGGCAGATGTGAAAAGGGATAAAAGGATGAAACAGAAGGTGTGGGCACTTTCGAAGCCTGTTCTGCGTCTCTCCAAGTTTTTTGTCAAGCCCGGTGCTAGGAAACACCTAGTGACGACAGTTCCAAATTATGTGGTCGATATTGATGATGAGTTAATTGAAAGGTTGCAGAGGTTGTTTGATGATGTGAACATGGTGGAAATTGGAGAAGGTTCTAGCAAAGAAGGCATGCAGTTCGTCGAGACGAATGTAAAGCTTAACAATTGGAAGGCTACTCCTCTCCCTACCCGGAAGGAGTCTTGGTTGTTTGTTTTGTTTTCCTTTCTATCTGGGTCATTCCAGGGTTGTGACCCAGATTTTTATTTTCCGCTTGTTGATGTACAAAGCCTGTTATCCTCTATTTTAATGAAATGCAATATCCCTTTCCATCACTCCTGATAGTTTTATTTTTTGTTTTCTTTTCCTCTCTGTACAATTCTTTTTATGTTGGTTTCAATGACATGACATGCATGAGGAATCTTCGGCCCAGTCTTAAAAGTAAATCTAATTCTGAAATAATAATCCAAAAAATAGAGTGTAATGATGAATCAGAATATGATGAGGATGAGGCCTTTGAAGAGATTAGTAAGGAACTGAGTCATTTTGAAGAAACACCCAAGCCTAATCTGAATGAAACAGAAGTAGTCAATCTAGGGGACCAGATAATGTCAGAAAAACTAAGATAAGTGTCCATCTTGAACCGCAAATCAGGGAAGAGATAATTAAAGAATTGTTTGAGTATATAGATATTGTGGCATGGTCGTATGATGATATGCCCGGTTTGAGTATCGATTTGGTGGTCCATAAATTGCCAATTGATCCAGCATTTCCTCTCATTAAGCAGAAGTTGAGAAGGTTCAAAACCGACATGAGTGTGAAGATTAAAGAAGAGATCACAAAGCAGCTTGATGCAAAGGTCATTCGGGTCATGCGGTATCCCACATGGTTATCCAATGTTGTGCCTATGCCAAAGAAGGATGGTAAGACTAAAGTGTGTTTTTATTACCGTGATCTCAACAAGGAAAGTCCAAAGGACAACTTCCCACTACCAAATATCCACATTTTGATTGATAATTGTGCCAAGCATGAGATTGGGTCTTTTGTGGATTGCTATGCGGGCTATCATCAGATTTTAATGGATGAGGAAGATGCGGAAAAGACGACATTCATCATGCCATGGGGAACATATTGCTACAGGGTCATGCCTTCTGGTTAGAAAAATGTTGGGGCAACTTACATAAAGGCAATGACAACCATATTCCATAACATGATACACAAGGAGATTGAGGTTTATGTGATCATAAAGTCCAGGAAGCAGTCTGACCATGTCAAAGATTTGAGAAAGTTTTTCCAAAGGCTCCGCAGATACAATCTTAAGCTCAACCCTACAAAGTGCGCATTTGGTGTTCCATCGAGGAAATTGTTGGGATTCATAGTCAGTCGGCGGGCCATTGTATTGGATCCGTCAAAGATCAAAGCTATCCAAGAATTGCCACCTCCAAGGAACAAGACTGAGGTGATGAACTTGCTTGGGCGATTAAACAACATCAGCAGGTTTATTGCTCAACTCACGACAACTTGTGAGCCTATCTTTAAGTTGTTGAAGAAGGATGTTGTGGCCAAGTGGATTGATGAGTGTCAAGAAGCATGTGATAAGATAAAGGGGTACTTGTCAAACCCACTTGTGCTAGTCCCACCGGAACTAGGGAGACCTTTGATTCATTACTTGACAGTCCTGGATAACTCATTTGGTTGTGTGTTGGGTCAACATGACATCACTAGCTGGAAGGAGCAAGCTATCTACTATCTCAGCAAGAAGTTCACATCTTATGAGGTTAAGTATACTCCCCTTGAAAGGACATGTTGCGCCCTGACTTGGGTAGCACAGAAACTGAAGCATTACTTGTCGTCCTACACTACTTACCTCATTTCCCGCTTGGATCCTCTAAAGTATATCTCTCAGAAGCCCATGCCCATAGGAAGGCTTGCAAAGTGGCAGATCTTGCTCACAGAGTTTGACATCGTATATGTGACTTGGACAGTGATGAAAGCCCAAGCTCTGGCCGATCACTTGGCCGAGAACCCGGTGGATGAAGAATATGAACCTTTGAGTACTTACTTCCCTAATGAAGAGGTAATTCATATCGACGAGGTCAAGAAGGATGAAAATCCTGGGTGGAAACTTTTATTTGATGGAGCTGCCAATATGAAAGGTGTTGGGATAGGAGCTGTACTCATTTCTGAAATAGGGCATCACAACCCTGTCACTGCTCAACTCCGTTTCTATTGCACTAATAACATGGTCGAGTACGAAGCGTGCATTTTGGGTTTGAGATTAGCTATAGATATGGGAATCCAGGAAGTCTTGATCTTGGGAGACTCGAACCTTCTGGTGCATCATATTCAAGGAGAATGGGAGACACGGGATTTAAAGCTTATACCGTATCGACAATGTCTGCACGATCTTTGTAAACGATTTCGATCTATAGAATTCAGGCACATTCCAAGGATCCATAATGAGGTCGACGATGCCTTGGCTACCTTGGCGTCAATGTTGCACCATCCAGACAAAGCTTATGTTGATCCTCTGCATATTCAAGTTCGTGATCAGCATGCTTACTGTAATGTGATTGAAGAAGAACTTGATAGTGAACCATGGTTTCATGACATTAGGGAGTACATCAGAATGAGGGTATATCCAGTACAGGCCATGGGTGATCAAAAGAGAACAATTCGATGGTTGGCAAATGGATTTTTCTATAGTGGAGGAATTTTGTACAAAAGAACTCCAGATCTTGGATTGTTAAGATGCATAGATGCTAGACATGCCATAGTTATCATGACCGAAGTACATTCCGGAGTCTGTGGACCGCATATGAGTGGGTATGTTCTGGCAAAGAAAATTCTCCGAGAAGGTTATTATTGGCTCACCATGGAGCGAGATTGCATCCGTTTCGTGCGCAAGTGTTATCAATGCCAAGTACACATAGATTTGATTCATTCTCTGCCACCTGAATTGCACACAATGTCCGCACCATGGCCCTTTGTTGCTGGGGGTATGGATATCATCGGACCAATTGAACCGGCAACATTCAATAGGCACAGGTTCATTCTGGTGGCCATTGATTATTTCACTAAGTGGGTTGAAGTTAAAACTTTCAAGTCTGTGACCAAGAAGGCAGTGGTCGATTTTGTTCATTCAAATATCATTTGTCAGTTTGGGATCCCAAAGGTGATCATCACAGATTATGGGGATAATCTTAATAGTCATTTGATGAAACAAGTTTGTCAACAGTTTAAGATCATGCATCGCAATTCCACCCTATACTGCCCCAAGGAGAATGGAGCAGTCGAGGCAGCCAACAAAAATACAAAGAAGATACTTCAGAAAATTGTGCAAGGTTCCAGTCAATGGCATGAGAAGTTGCCCTTTGCGTTGTTGGGTTATCGCACTACTGTTCGCACTTCAGTAGGTGCAACTCCTTATCTATTGGTGTATGTCACTGAGGCAGTGATACCCGCGGGAGTTGAAATTTCGTCCCTTCGGATTGTTGCTGAAGCCGGAATTGATGATGATGAGTGGGTCAAAACCCGTCTGGAGCAATTAAGTTTGAATGATGAGAAAAGATTGGCAGCAATGTGTCATGGCCAGTTGTATCAAAAGAGAGTGGCGAGAGCGTACAACAAGAAGGTGCGTCCCCGGAAATTTGAAGTGGGTCAGCAAGTATTGAAACGCATCCTTCCACATCAAGTTGAAGCAAAAGGCAAGTTCGGCCCTAATTAGTAGGGGTCGTTCATCGTAACGAGAGTGTTGTCTAATGGTGCTTTGTATTTAACAGATATAGAAGGAAAATGTGTAGATATGGCTATCAATTCTGATGTAGTCAAAAGATATTATGTATGATTTTTTGGTTTAAATTGTGTTTGTTTGTACTTGGCATGTTTTGAAGATTGGAACGACGACGGCATTTTATTCTGCTATATAAACACTTTATCCTTTGTTACCCTTTTGAGCCTTATTTATTTCTTTTCATACCCCTATTTTGGAATCAATAGCAAAGTTCAAAAAACACGAGCGCAAAAGGTGATTAAAGAAGAAAAAGATAAGAAAAGAGAAAAGAGAAAGAAAAGAATGGAAAAGAGTGAAAAAAAGGAAAAGAAAATAAAAGAAAAATGGAAAAGAGTAAAGAAAAGGAAAAAGAGTGAAAGAAAAGAAAAGAGAAAAATCACAAAAAACAAAGTAATTCCTATGACATGAACTACGTTCGACCTGATTCCTTTTAAGGATACGTAGGCAGCCTCACGGTTTGGTCCCATCAAAATAAAATTCAAAGGTCCCCAAGCAAAGAAACTGGAGCAGAAGTTGTGGTTGTGGTAAGAGATCTGATTCCAAAAGTTGTAATTTTGAACCCATCCAAGCTGTTGTGAGCCTTTGTGATACCTTTCATTCTAACCCTATCCAAAAGCCTACATTACGGTCCAAAGAAAGATCTTCCGATCAGTCTTTGAGAGATGCCAAGTCAAGCAAGTAGAGGTGATTCATGTCAGGGGAAACACTCCGCTCTGAGCAGGAAAAATTGAAAAAAGAGAGAGTTTTTTTAGTGAAAACCCTCACGGGCACCGTAAGGAGATAGTGAGTTGAGAGATGAACAAATGAGAGAGGTTTGTTAGTGAAAACCCTTCAGGGCACCGCAGGCCAAACAGGGTTAGTGATTTGGTGAAGAAATTGGATTTTGGAGATCTCAAGGTATAAAGTATGACAACTAAAAGGCGATTGGTTGAATAGGTTGGGCTGATTAATCCGAAATGCTTGTCATGATCATTGGTGCCAGTTGTTCCACTCAGATAAGTCTTTTTTCCTTTTCCTCTCTCAAACAATCATCCAGTTTTAGATTTTCTTCTATTCCGAACTCTCAAAGTCATTGCATTTCATTTATTTTGGGTTTATTTCTCTAAGGTTTTTTCCAATGTTAGCCTTGTTTAACCAAGTAAGAAAGGATTTCAAAGCTTACTACCAACTTCCTAATTGCACAAAGCAAAGTGCTGCCAAAGCATACCAGAGATATCATGATGTAAAGTGGGAAATAAGGTGTCAGTGAAAGTTCCATTGGTCAAATGGTTTAGTAATCTTGTGGGAGATACAAAGGTTCAGGTACAAGGGTCAGAAATGTAAAACAACGGTTTGGGTGTAGAGCACTCGGGTCATCTACGGTCCTGCAGTTGAGAGTCAGTCAGAAAGTCAAACGGTTCTCAGCCAGTTCAAGGCAACCAGTCAAAGCAAAGCACAGAAGCGGAGAGGCCACCTTCAGCAAGAATGCCACAAACTAACCACCACATTTTAAACTGACAAGATTTTTCTTTGATTTGAAACAGGGGCAAAAAAATTCGGTTTGTTTCGGAGAAACCTTCTGTAAAGAAAGCAAGTACTAGACAGGTTCGACAGTAAATTCTCAGGACCCTCCTGGACAATGGGACTTAGTTAAAATTCAAAACATTCATGAACTAACAAGATCTAGCATAGTCTCTACCTTGAGAAAATATAAGTTGGTTTTGAAGTTTTTGTTCTTAGGATGAGGTTCAATTTGAAATTTTCAAGACCTTCCTAAATAATGGGACTTAGTTTTAAGACCTCCATTAGATGATGAGATTTATCATAAATTTCACCTTTAGGGAGTTGAATTTAGCTCTGAAATTTTCACCCTTAAGATGAGATTTGATTTTAAATTTCAGGACCCTCCTAGATAATGGGATTTAGTTTTAAGACCTTCATAGATAACATGATTTAGCGAAATTCATACCTTTAGAAAATATAATTTAGTGTTAAAACTGATATTTTACTAGGTGTTTTCATGACCCTCCTAGATAATGCGATCTAGCTTTTAAATTCTTAGAGATATTGGGTAACACAATTCAATTAACACTTACAGATGTGCCCAACTACCAAACTGGGGCAGAAAATTTCCTTTGTTTTGTCTATTCTGTTGTAATCAGGCGTCCACCTGGAGAGCAAGGGAAAACAATACGAGTTTCGAGAATAGGAAGCAGTCCAAGATCAAGCAATCAGGCACCCACCCGGAGAAACAAGGGAGGACGATTAAAATGAAAAGAAGTTTCAAGAAAAGGACAATTTAGGGTCAAACAATCAGGCACCTACCTAGAGAAACAAGGGAGGACAGTTCAAAGTGAAAGTAGTTTTAAGAAAAGGATAATTCAGGTTCAAGCAATCAGGCACCCACCTGGAGAAACAAGGTAAGACAATGCAAAGGAAAAGCAGTCGCAAGAGGAAGTAGTTCAAGTTCAGCATTCAGGAACCCACCTAGAGAGCAGGGGAAAACAAATCAAGTCTCAAGGAATACAGTTAAAGTTTTGGCAATCAGGCGCCCACCTAGAAAGCAAGGGAATACAGTTAAAAGTTTTAGTAATCTAGCGCCCTCCTGGAGAACAAAGGAATATGGTTCAAACGTTGTTAATCAGGAGCCCACCTGGAGAACGAAGGGAAAATCAATTCAAGTGTCAGTAATCAGAAGCCCACATGGAAACGAAGGGAAAAGCAATTCAAGTGTTGGTAACCAGGAGCCCACCTGGAGAACAAAGGTAAAAGCAATTCAAGTGTTGGTAATCAGGAGCCCACATGGAGAACAAAGGAAAAAGTAATTCGAGTATCGGTAATTAGGAGCCCACCTGGAGAACAAAGGGAAAAGCAATTCGAGTATCGGTAATCAGGAGCCCACCTGGAGAACAAAGGGAAAAGCAATTCATGTTGGTAATCAGGAGCCCACCTGGGGAACAAAGGGAAAAGCAATTCATATTGGTAATCAGGATCCCACCTGGGGAACAAAGGGAAAAACAATTCAATTGTCGGTAATCAGGAGCCCACCTGGAGAACAAAGGGAAAGCAATTCAAGTGTGGGTAATCAGGAGCCCACCTGGAGAACATAGGAAAAAGCAATTCAAGTGTCGGTAATCAGGAGCCTACCTGGAGAACAAAGGGAAAGCAATTCAAGTGTTGGTAATCAGGAGCCCACCTGGAGAACAAAGGGAAGCAGTTCAAGTTTCGAGAAAAAATCGTATAAATGTTGGTAATTAGGAGCTCACGTGGTAAACAAAGGGAAAACAACAATATTTAAAGCAAGACGGTGCAAGTTTGGCAATCAGGCGCCCACTTGGAAAACAAAGGGAAAACAAGTCGAGTGTCAGAGGAAAGGAAGATAATTCAAATGTTGGTAATCAGGCGCCCACCTGGAAGAACAAAGGGAAAGCAACAATGTTCAAAAGAAGATGGTTCAAGTTCAGTAATCAGGCACCCGCCTGGAGAACAAAGGAAAAGCACCTCAGAATACAATTCAAGTCAGGAACAAAGGAAGTTCACCTGGAGAGTACAAGTCAACAAAACAATAGAGACTGCAAAATCAAGTGGAAGATATAGATAGGGTTCTTGTAATTCATAGATCATAATTTGGTCTAGTTTCTTTTATTTTGTCTTGGTATAATAAGGAGTTCAGCAAGCAGTAGCAGCATCATCAACAGTGAAATCACAGCTTCCGGGTAGTCCCAGCTACCAAAACTTTCCAAACAACACTGACCTGATTCCTTTATAGCCAAGGATATGTAGGCAACCTTGGAAGCAGGGTGTGGTCAAATCTTTCAAAAATGCTTCCCACGGAGTATCCAAGCGGGCAAAAATCGCTCGTATCCGCTCACATTATCTTTGCACGAAAACTCTTCGTGTTTTCGAGCAAAGAGGGGCAGCTGTGAGCACGTGATTTTTGCCTTATATGAATTACTCCCATAAATTCAAGAAAATAATGTTTTCCCATTATTTGCAATTTTTGTAGATTTTTCAAAGGACTTTTGTTAATTGTTTGTATTTGTCTGTTCATGTTTATTTTATTTAAATCATGAAAAATACAAAAATACTCTGCATTTGCATTTGGGGTTTATTTTTATAATTTTTAGGTTAATTAGTAAATTAGTTGTTTTATATAAAAATGAAAATCACAAAAATGGCTCACTTTTGCATATTAACCTTTTAATTTTAAATTAGTAATTTCTTTCTTTTAGGAGAAATTAATTTTTTCAAATATTATATTAGATAATCAGTTTAATTTTGTAAATTAATTTAGTTCAAGAGTCCAATCTAGGTCTTAATTAATTAAAAAGAAAACGAAAACATTTGAAAAAGAAAGAAAAAGAGAAGGAAAATCAGAAGAGTTGTTGCTTTTGGGCCAATTTGTCACAGCCCAAACGAATTCCCCCCCCCCCTCAACCTATAAATTCCAGGCCCAAACTTGAGCCATACCCGGTCCAAACCATTTAGGTATCAAAGCAATTAAAACGACGTAGTACTAAGGCAATACTACGTCGTTTTGAGTTCAAGTGTCTAAAAAGAGATCTTGGCCTTTCATTTTGTTTCATCCAACGGCTATGAAAGCCTTCCCCTTTTCGCTTAAAAGTGTCTGAAGGCCATCCAAACAACCTAGGACCCTGTTCATTTCCTCTTCATCTCTCCCAGTCCTAAAACCTAGAAGACCCGTCGCCCTAAAATTCCTAAGCCTCCACCGGCCGGCGGCGGGCTCCAAGTCACCCCAAATTAACATCACACCACCCCCTTTGTCCCCTCATACCAAATTCACAACCTATTTCCTTCAAATCGTCATCGAACTCTTCGAATATGAGATCGAAGGTTGAATCCTCGAACCCTAACCTACCCAAATTCGCCCAAATTTTCACCCTATAATCCCTATGTCTCCCCAAACACAAAATTTTTGGTAATTTTCCCAAACGAACCCTAGAATTTGTTGAATTTTAAATCTAGGGTTAAGCCTAGTTTCGGGGTTGGGTTTGTAGTGAAGTTTTCTGCTCACTAAGCTTGAAACTTGCCTTGACAGAGTATCCTTGACAAAGGTGCTCGTTAGGGTGAGTTTCAGGCTTTGATGAAGCAGTTCAAGTGTGGCCAATTGTTCATCTCTGCTTCTTTTGCCACTATTCGCCATGTTCTTTGGTTAGTCGTTCATTTTTTTTCCTTCTTTCTTTTGTTGCTATGTGCTTGTTTCTGTCTCCGCTTTCTCCTGGTTTTTCCTTTTTCTTTCTTTCTTTTCTTGTTCAAATCAATTGAATGCTTGCATGATAGGCCATATTAGTTTATCATTGGTTGATTTAGTAATATTAGTTAGCATCATGTTAATTTCACTTTTTGATTCGTCTCTTTTCCCTTATTCCTTTTCCTTGGATTTTTCTTTTTTTTCAAAAAAAAGAGAGAGAATGGGGTCTGGAACTCCTAGTGAGTTATTGGAGGTTGGGCTTGCTAGTTCAGAAGCCCAAAGGTTGTTAGAATCTGCTAATGCAGTAGCCCAAAGACATTTGGGCAATTTGGTTCAAGGTCTGATTGTTGAAGTAATTATTAAGCATTTAAGGGTTAGTTTAGGGAAAGGGATAGAGGGAATCTTTTATAACTTCCTAGGAAGCTACTAGGAAAGTGGGGAAAGGGGTTGGTTTAACAAACAGGTTAGAAAATCAAGGTCTAAAGTGAAAAAAACTAAAATTGGGGAAGGGGTAATTGATAAATGGTGAAACCATTTTCTGCTACCATAAGGTCCTCTATATAAGCCTTGCCTTCAATAAAAATTGAGGGAGGAGATCACTAAAAACTCAGAAACGGCTGAGGAATATACATTGCTAGAGTTTGGAAATTAACAAGGAAAATACAAAAAAGAGAGAGAAAATATTGTTACATTGGCTGATTTTCTGGATTTTGAAAAAGGGTCTAATATTTTGCTGGTTTTTGGATTCCAATGTCACGACCCCAGTTCTCCCTCCGTGAACTGTCGTAACGGTACCTAGTCTCTATGACTAGGCAAGCCTAACAAATGCGGTACATAAACAAAACTTGCGGAAGAAATAATCAAAAACCAAAATAACTGAATGGAAACAATAGTTATAATGCCGCCCGGCATATACAACACAACATTCTCAAAAACCAAGTACACTATCCCAAAACCCAAAAACTCGCATAACCACAAGCCTTTGGAATATCTAACAGTCTAACTCTAGAATATCTAACAAGAAAGAAAAATACAAAAGGGCAATGTTATACAGCTAGAATAGAAAGGGACTTCTCGGTCTGCGGACGCGGTAGATGTACCTCGAAGTCTCTAGAGCAGTCGCCTCCCTCAAGGATGGTAGGCCTGAGTAGCGGTACCTAAATCTGCACATGAAATACATGCGCAGAAGGGGCATGAGTACACCACAGTGGTACTCAGTAAGTGCTAAGCCTAACCTCGATCGGGTAGTCACGAGGAAGATCAGGGCCCTACTGAGGTTAAATAAATAATAAGATGATAGGATAAGATAAATAGTACAATTAAGAATCTACAGTAAGAATCTACACAGGATAACAAGGAGTACAATAACAAAAACAGAAATAAAGGCAAACGCTAGGAAGTACCACTCATAACAAGGATAATAGTCGGGGATCTCTTGGTATCCCGAGGATCTCTTGGTATCCTCAATATATGCTAGGGATCTCTCGGTATCCCGAGGATCTCTGGGTATCCTCAATATATGCTAGGGATCTCTTGGTATCCTCAATATACATGCCAGGGATCTCTTAGTATCCCGCACCTCAGTTTGGATCATAAATACTTACAGGGGATCTCCCAGGATGTCGTCATGTAGTCCCAAAGTAAAAACACACAGCAACAACACAAGAATACCGAATTAAGCTAAATTTCGTACCAAGTAAACAGTTAATTCTAGCCTAACATACTTCACATAATGCAATTAAGGCAATTTAAGCAAATAGGCAATTAAGTCAACTAAACATGCTTTTCTAAACAAGCAACAGGCTAAATTCGCAAGTAGAATAAAATAGGAAAAAAACTCAATTGAAATACTTAAGGAAAAACCAGATTTTCAACAATTAGCTCAAGTACGCGCTCGTCACCTCACGTACAAGGCATTTCAATTATCAAATATATCATATCCTAAGGGGAAGGTCCCCCACACAAGGTTAGACAAGCCACTTACCTCGAACCGGCTCAAAATTATCACTCAAAGGTCTCCAATCATACAAGCCCTAACCCCCCAATTACCACTAATGTTTCTTAATTTTTCATATTTAAATTGATAAAAATCATTCCAATAACGAGTTTAGGAACCAAAGACCTTACCCCAATGAACTCCTCTAAAAATCTCTCTTGAAAAGTGCTCCCCAAGCTTCTTCCTGTTTTGAAAGATGAAAATTGGCTAAATTTCACGAAGGCAAGAATTTATATGTCCTGCCTAGCGATATCCGCATTTGTGGCCCTGGGACTGCATCTGCGGTCCCGCTTCTGCGGAGCCAAGGTCACATCTGCGACTTTTCATTTAATGGGCAATTTCCGCACCTGCGGCCTCCAACTCGCAGATGCGGTTCCGCTTTTGCGGAAAATCTCCCGCATCTGCGGAGCCATTTGACCTCCCTAAATTTCGCTTATGCGGCCTGTTAGCGGCTTCTGCGGCGCCACACCTGTGGAACCCAAACCGCACGTGCGGTTATGATAGAACTAGCAGCTGAAGCTGCAACTTAAATTCCAAAATCTTTCCGTCAACCATCCAAAATCATCCCGAGGCCACTGGGACCTCAACCAAAAGCACCAACAAGTCACAACCCACTACCCAAACTTGTACCAATCCTTAAAACAGCTAAAACAATATCGAAACCTCGAATTAACTAGGGATTCAAGCCTAAGAACTCCAAAATTCTCAAAATACGCTTTCGATCAAAAAGTGTATCAAACCTCGTCCGAATGACCTAAAATTTTGCACACACGTCACATTCAACACTACGAAACTAGTCCAACTTCCGGAATTCCATTCCGACCCTCGGATCAAAATCTCACTATCGGACCGGAACTTCAAAAAATTCAACTTTCGGCATTTTAAGCCTAATTTAGCTACGGACCTCCAAAACACAATCCGAACACGCTCCTAACCTCGAAATCACCCAACGGAGCTAACGGAACCATCGTATTTACATTCCAAGGCCGTCTTCACACTGTTCTAACTACGGAAAACTTTCCAACACTTAAGCTCTCATTTAGGGACTAGACTACGGAAAACTTTCCAACACTTAAGCTCTCATTTAGGGACTAAGTGTCCCAAAACTCTCCTAAACTCAAAACTAAACATCCCGACAAATCAAAATGGCAGAAATAAACTCGGGGAAAGCAGTTAATAGGGGATTAGGGCGTAAATTCTTAGGACGATCGACCGGGTCGTCACATCCTCCTACACTTAAACATTCGTTCGTCCTCGAACGAGCATAAAGACATACCTGAAGTAGTGAAAAGATGAGGGTAACGGCTGTGCATATCTTGCTCGGTCTCCCAGGTCGCCTCCTCGACTAGCTGGCCCCGCCACTGAACTTTCTCGGATGCAATGTTCTTTGACCTCAGCTTTCTAACCTGCCTATCCAATATTGCCACTGGCTCCTCAACATAAGATAGATCTTTGTCCAACTGGACTGAACTGAAATCCAACATGCGTGATGGATCACCGTGATACCTCCGGAGCATCGAAACATGGAATACCAGATGAACTTTTTGCCAAGCTGGGAGGTAAGGCAAGCTCATAAGAAACCTCCCCAACATGCCTCAATATCTCAAAAGGTCCAATAAATCTCGGACTCCTCTAGAATTAACTCTCGATGCCCATCAACATCGGGTGCACAAATCCGACCCTGCATCCTCAATACCCCATCATGACCAATAGTCACATCTCTGGTATCACCGTGCTGACCTTTATCCTTGAGGACAAGCAAATGAGGGTCATCATACTGCCGCTCCCTGACACGATCAAATAAGGAAGACCAAGAAACCACGCAAGCTAGAACCCGACTAGGCTCCGAAAGATCCAATCTCACAAACTGGCTAGCTGAGGCCTGAATATCCATCGCCATAGGCCTCTTCGATGCTGGTAAATAAGCCAAACTCCCCAAACTCTCCGCCCGACGACTCAAAGCATCGGCCACCACATTGGCCTTGCCCGGGTGATACAAAATACTGATGTCATAGTCATTCAGCAACTCTAACAACCTCTTCTGGCGCAAATTTAGATCCTTTTGCTTGAATAGGTGCTACAAGTTCTGATGGTCAGTATAAATCTCACAAGGCACACCGTATAAGTAATGGCACCAAATCTTCAGGGCGTGAACAATGGCAGCTAACTCAAGGTCGTGAACATGGTAGTTCTTCTCATATATCTTCAATTGTCTGGACGCGTAGGCAATTACCCTACCGTCTTGCATCAACACCGTTCCGAGGCCAACCCTCGAGGCATCACAATAGACTGTATAAGACCCCAAACCTATAGGCAATATCAAAATTGGGGTTGTGGTCAAATCTGTCTTGAGTTTCTAAAAGCTCGACTCACACTCCTCCGTCTACTGGAATGGAGCACCCTTCTGGGTCAATCTAGTCATGGGGGCAGCAACCGATGAAAACCCCTCCACAAAACGACGGTAGTAACCCACCGAGCCAAGGAAACTGTGGAACTCGGTAGCTGAGAATGGTCTAGGCCAACTCTGCACGGCCTCTATATTCTTCGGACCCACCTGAATACCCTCACTCGATACCACGTGGCCTAAGAATGCCACTGAATCCAACCAAAACTCACATTTTGAGAACTTAGCATATAACTTCTTCTCTCTTAGAGTCGGAAGCATAATCCTCAGGTGCTGCTCATGATCTTCCCGACTCCGGGAATACACCAGAATATCATTAATAAAGATAATGATGAACGAGTAAAGATACAGTCGGAACACACTGTGCATCAAATGCATAAAGGTTGATGGGGGATTGGTCAGCCCAAATGACATAACAAGGAAGTTGTAATGACCATACTGAGTCCTAAAAGTAGTCTTCAGGATATATGGCTCACGAATCTTCAACTTATGGTAACCTGAGCACAAATCAATCTTAGAAAACAACCGTGCACCCTGAAGTTTGTCAAACAGATCATCAATACGAGGCAAAATGATAATGGTTCTTAACTGTCAGTTTGTTCAACTGGTGATAATCAATACATATACGCATAGAACCATCCTTTTTCTTCACAAACAAGACAGGAGCACCCCAAGGTGATACATTGGGCCGAATAAAAACCTTATCAAGCAATTCTTGTAATTGATCCTTCAACTCCTTCAACTCAGGATGAACCATACAATACGGAGGAATAGAAATGGGATGAGTGCTCTGCAACAGATCATGCGAAAATCAATATCTTTATAAGGCGGCATGCCTGGAAGATCAGCTGGAAACACATCAGGAAATTCCCGTACCACTGGAACTGAATCAACTGAAGGGGTATAATTACTGACGTCTCTCATATAAGCTAAATACGCGTCACACCCCTTATCCACCATACGCTGATCTTTAAGAAAAGAAATAACTATACTGGGAGTCCGATCTAAAGTACCCCTACACTCAACACGCGGTACACCTGGCATAGCCAACGTCACAATTTTGGCGTGACAATCAAGAATAACATAATGAGGCGATAACCAGTCCATGCCCAAGATAATATAAAAGTCAACCATGCTGAGTAACAATAAATTGGCTCTGGTCTCAAAATCACAAAGAGCAACCAAACACGACTGATAGATGCGGTCCACAACAAGAGAATATCCTACAAGAGTAGAAACATAAACAAGGGAACTCAAAGAATCCCGAGATACACCCAAATGCGGAGCAAAATAAGAAGACACATAAGAATAAGTAGAGCCTGGATCGAATACAGCCGATTCATCTCTATGGCAAACTAATATAATACCTGTGATGACAGAATCGGAGGCAACATCCTCGGTACGGGAAGGAAGGGCATAGTATTTGGCCTAGCCTCCCCCTCTAGGGCGACCTCTACCTCCCCGACCTCCACTTCTAGCTGGCTGAGCAGGTGGGGTAGCAACTGGAGCTGTAATCATAGCCTGAGAACTCTGCGGGGCACGTTGTGGATGAGAAGTTTGTGAAGGTGCACTCCTCCCAAGTCTAGGGCAACCTCACCACGTGGCATGTGTCACCACACGCAAAACAAGCTCTGGGAGGACGTGGCGGCAGTGACTGGATTGGATCAGGTCTGCTGGACTGACCTCTAAAAGCACCCTACGCAGGAGGTGCACTAGAAACCGAAGGTGCATAATAAGGCTCCTGAGGCCTAGGAGGAGCTGGAGCATTACTGGCTACTGGGAGAGCTGAATGAATAGGATGACTCATATAACCCCTACCATGATGACCTACAACTGGGGTACGAGCACAAGAATAATAGCCGGACTCTCGAGACTTCTTGGCCTCCCTTTCTTCTCTCTCCCTAGCATCATACCCTCAATCCTCCTAACAATGCTCACTACCTGCTGATAAGAAATATCCATCTCCAACTCACGAGCCATGCTAGACCTGATGCTGGGAATAAGGCCCTCAATAAACCGGTGAACTCTCTCGCGAACAGTAGAAACCAAGGCTGGTGCATGCCTAGCCAAACTAGTGTAACGGACAACATACTTTGATACAGTCATAGCACCCTAGTGTAAATGCTCAAACTCTGCGTGCCATGCGTCCCTAAGGCTCTGAGGAACATACTCTCTCAGGAACAGATTTGAAAACTGAGTCCAAGTTAGTGAAGCAGCCTCATACGGACTGTCTAACTCATAGGTGCACCACCACTCATAGGTGGCTCCTCGAAGCAGGAAGGTAGTGAAGGAAACCCCGATCGATCTTGATATACCCATGGTACGGAGAATACGGTAACTCTCATCAAGAAATCCCAAAGAATCCTCCGATGCTAGACCGCTGAATATAGGAGGCTTGTAATTTTTGAACCTTTACCATGTCCTCGGGCTGAACTGGCATAGCAGGGAGTACAGGAATAATCTCAGGGACCTGCTTAACATGAACTTGTTGCTCAGGAGTGCGGGCATAGGGAGTCTGTGCTCTTCCCCGGGCCTGAGATGTAGCTGCAGTAAGGGGAAGTAACCCTGCCTAAGCCAGAGTGGTGTACATGCTCATGAACTGTGCCAAAGTCTCCTGAAGAGCTAGAGTAGTGGTAGCAGTAGGCGTGTCAGGTGCACGGACTCTAGCTGGAACTGCTGGTGGTAGCCTGGCGGCAGCTCGTGCAGGTGCTCTGGCTGCACCACGTGTGCGTCCTCAGCCTCTACCCTGGCCCCGGCCTCTAATGGCTGCAGTAGGGGGCGCGGGTACCTGATCATCTTGTGTGGCGCATGTCCTCACCATCTATGAGAGAATAGAAGATAGAAGTTTAGAATTGTGATGTCAAAATATTGCACGACAAGGAAATCAAAAGAAGTGGAATTTTCCTAACAGTTACATAGCCTCTCATAGATAAGTACAGACGTCTCCGTACCGATCAGTGAGACTCTAATAAACCAGCTTGAGATCCATGACTCCTATGAACCTAGAGCTCTGATACCAACTTGTCACGACCCTAGTTCTCCATCCGTGAACTATCGTGACGGCACCTAGTCTTTACGACTAGGTAAGCCTAACAAATGCGGAACATAAACAAAACTTGCGGAAGAAATAATCAAAAACCAAAATAACTGAATGGAAACAATAGTTATAATGTCACTCGGCATATACAACACAACATTCTCAAAACCAAGTACATTATCCCAAAATCCAGAAACTCATGGAACCACAAGCCTTTGGAATATCTAACAGTCTAACTCCAGAATATCTAACAAGAAAGAAAAATACTAAAGGGCAATGTTTAACATCTAGAATAGAAAGGGGCTTCTCGGTCTGCGGATGCGGCAGATGTACCTCTAAGTCTCTAGAGCAGTCGCCTCCCTCAAAGATGGTAGGCCAGAGTATAGGTACCTGGATATGCACATGAAATACATGCATAGAAGGGGCATGAGTACACCACAGCGGTACTCAGTAAGTGCCAAGACTAACCTCGGTCGGGTAGTGACGAGGAAGGTTAGGGCCCTACTAAGGTTAAATAAATAATAAGATGACAAGATAAGATAAACAGTACAATTGAGAATCTACAGTAAGAATCTACACATGATAACAAGGAGTACAAAAACAGAAACAGAAATAAAGGCAAACACCAGGAAGTACCACTCATTACAAGGATGATAGTCGGGGATCTCTTGGTATCTCGAGGATCTCTTGGTATCCTCAATATATGCTAGGGATCTCTTGGTATCCCGAGGATCTCTTGGTATCCTCAATATATGCTAGGGATCTCTTGGTATACCGAGGAACTCTAGCTATCCTCAATATACGAGCCAGGGATCTCTTGGTATCCCGCACCTCAGTTCGAATTATAAATACGTACGGGGGATCTCCTGGGATGCCGTCCCGTAGTCCCAAAGTAAAAACACACAGCAGCAACACAAGAATGCCTAATTAACCTAAATTTTGTACCAAATAAACAATTAATTCTAGCTAACATATTTCACGTAATGCAATTAAGGCAGTTTAAGCAAATAGGCAATTAAGTCAACTAAACATGCTTTTCTAAACTAGCAACAGGCTAAATTTGCAAGTAGAATAAAAAGGAAAAAAGAACTCAATTGAAATACTTAAGGAAAAAATAGATTTTCAACAATTTGCTCAAGTACGCGCTCGTCACCTCACGTACAAGGCATTTCAATTATCAAATATATCATATCTTCAGGGGAAGGTCCCCCACACAAGGTTAGACTAGCCACTTACCTCGAGCCGGCTCAAAATCAACCTGAAATCACATTCTTGCCACGAGTATTCGACTCCAAATGGCCCAAATCTATTCAGTTCAATAGCATAATGTAAATAACACTTCAAGTAACTGATTCTACAATTAAATTCTAAGCTAATACGCAAAATTAGGTAAAATGACCAAAATGCCCCTCGTGCCCACATCTCGAAATTGGGTAAATTTATATTTCCAGAAACCTCGAACTTTTACGAGTTCAATCATATCAAAAGTACCAAAATTGGACTTCAATTTGTCCCTTAAATCATCACTCAAAGTCTCCAATCATACAAGCCCTAACCCCCCCAATTACCACTGATTTTCCTAAATTTTTCATGTTTAAATTGATAAAAATCATTCCAATAACGAGTTTAGGGACCAAAGACCTTACCCCAATGAACTCCTCTAAAAATCTCTCTTGAAAAGTGCTCCCCAAGATTCTTCCCGTTTTGAAAAAGATGAAAAATGGCTAAATTTCGCAAAGCCAATAATTTATATGTCCTGCCTAGCAATTTCCGCATTTGCGGCCCTAGGATAGCATCTGCAGTCCCCTTCTACGGAGCTAAGGTCGCATCTACAACTTTTCATTTAATGGCCAATTTCTGCACCTACGGTCTCCAACTCGTAGATGCAGATCTGCTTCTGCGGAAAATCTCCCGCATCTGCGGAGCCTGCTGAACTCCCTCAATTTTGCTTTTGTGGCCTGTTAGCCTCTTCTACGGTGCCGCACCTGCGGAACCCAAACTGCAGGTGCGGTTTTGATAGAACCAGCAGCTGAAGCTGCAACTTAAATTCCAAAATCTTTCTGTCAACCATCCGAAATCATCCCGAGGCCTCCGGGACCTCAACCAAAAGCACAAACAAGTCACAACCCACTATCCAAACTTGTACCAATCTTTAAAACACCTAAAACAACATCGAAACCTCGAATTAACCAGGGATTCAAGTCTAAAAACTCCAAAATTCTCGAAGTACGCTTTCGATCAAAAAGTTTATCAAACCTTATCCGAATGACCTAAAATTTTGCACACACGTCACATTAAACAATACAGAACTACTCCAACTTTCGGAATTTCATTCCGACCCTCGGATCAAAATCTCACTATCGGACCGGAACTTCAAAAATTCAACTTTCGGCATTTCAAATCTAATTTAGCTACGGATATCCAAAACACAATCCGAACACGCTCCTAACCCCGAAATCAACAAATGGAGCTAACGGAACCATCAGATTTCCATTCCTAGTCCGTCTTTACACTATTCCGACTACAACCAACTTTCCAACACTTAAGCTCTCATTTAGGGTCTTAGTGTCCCAAAACTCTCCAAAAGTCAAAACCAAACATCCCGGCAAATCAAAATAGCAGAAATAAACTCGGGTAAAGCAGTTAATAGGGGATCGAGGCGTAAATTCTTAAGACGACCGGCCGGGTCGTCACAGCCAAATATGGACTGAAATTGTTATTCTGTTGTTAACTACTGCTACTAAAATACTGTTGATCCTACCCTCTTCTTTTGAAATTTTATAGCTGTTTTTGGTTGTATGCAGGTACATTTCCGAATACTTGGAGTGTAAATGTGAATGTTGAATGAAAGATGGTGTTCCAATGTCTAAATTTCAGCCTCATCTTAAAGTCTGATCTTAGTAGTCTTGTTATGTCTTGATGTTTATCAATTAGTTTGTTTACAGTTTTATATGAACTTAGTATAATTTCAGTGAATGTTATGTAGTTGTTTGTAATTATAAATTTGGACTTTCAGTTTATTTCAGTAGCTTCAAGTGTATTCGAATGAATTTCTAGTTCATTATTAAGGGTCTAATGACATGACCTATTACTGCTTGATTCACTAGTTTCATGTACTGAAACCAATGTTATAATTAGCTTTGATGTACCTGTGCGTTGTATGTTCTTGAGGAACTAATGATTTTTGCCCAAATGATATTAGTTTAGGGGTTCTGAAGGTTGTCACCTTTGAGTGTTGGCTTGACTACCTTGCACTTAATACATTAGCATATGCAGAATAGGTGTATGAATGTTAGTGAAAGAAAGATTGTGAGTTTAATGTTAAGGGTTTCATAGAATTAGTCCATTATTGTCTTGGATCTAATGTTTGTAATTGGACAGAGTTGAGTCCATGTTAGTAATTGTATTTTTTTTGAAATCATGTTAATGTTTGGTTAGAAGTCATGAATTCTGTTATATTTTAAATAATGAGACAAACTGTGTAGAAGCTATTATAACATCAGTTATTGCATCTTCGTTATAGGATGTGATTTGGCATCAAAATACACTTTGCATCTGTTTAAAACTTGCAAGAATTGTCAGTACTTGTTTTAATCTCAAGATTTCTTATGAAAAAAATGTAATTTGCTTCAAGTAATTGCCATGAATCATGCAACTGGGCCTTTGCCATTGGCCCAGTTATGTCCAAAAACCCTTTGCTGATCCTATCCAGTTTTTGGCCTCACATTGAGCCCAATTCCCCTTTAATTATTTTCTATTGTTACTTATGTCTAGAATTCGTCTCCTTCCCAAATGTAGGCCAAAATAGTGTTCGTGTGACCCACTTTTAATTAAGCTTGACCTACTTTTAATTAGGTTGGGGTGTGCGATATTGAATAAGATCTATAATTTATGGCCCTCATAAGACTAGTCCAAGAAATCATTTGAAGAAATAGGCTTGAGGTGTGCCATACGCAAAATTAAATTATTTATGGCCCTCACACATGTCATAATTTAGGTATTAAATGAACTTCGTAGTTTTCTTTAGGCGCGTTGAATATATAATTATCATGGCTATTAAAATCTGGGGGTGCATTTCATGTGACCCAGTTCTAATTTCTAACAAGGTTAAATAGAACGTGTCGTGACTCATGGGTGCATTTCATGTAGCATGACTTGCGATGTGTTTTAAATAACCTTGAATTTTCCTTAAATAAATTAAAGTGGTTTAAAAGTTAAAAAATGCACATAGGTTTGAAAGTGTTCGAAAATCAAATAAATAGGCTAATATTAATAGTTAAGCGACCGTGCTAAAACCACAGAACCCGGGAATGCCTAACACCTTCTCCCGAGTTAACAGAATTTCTTACCCGAATTTCTGTGTTCGCGACCTGTAAAACAGATTCAATCTTTTCCTCGATTCAGGATTTAAACCCGTGACTTGGGACACCATAAATTAATCCAAGTTGCGACTCTGAACAATAAATAAATAATCCCGTTTCGATTGTCACTTAAATTGGAAAAAACTTCCTTATACTCTTTCGGGGTAGGAAAAAGGAGGTGTGACAGCACTGTAATTCGTTAGGTGGCGACTCTTCAAATACCCAATTCCAAAAAAACAACTAGTTATTACCCACATGGAATGTCGGAACCCGGACTTCCCCGTCAAGAAGGGAAAAAAGGGGGCGCGACACTTACTACTGTTCTAAGTTAGCCGGTTGCAAGCTAAGGCTAACTATTGGGTTCTCTTTCACTTTATGTTTACAATCTCTTTACTGGTATATTCTAATTTCAATTCAAGTCCCAAAACAATATGTTTCTCATACTACTTCAATTTGTCATATTTCTAATATGCTTCTATCTATGGTTTTGTTGTTCAACATGCAACTAATATGTCTACTTCACTGTCTTCTTTACAGCATGCTTATGAATATACCCCTTAGGATTAGCTTGCTCATGAATCCCTTTCTAGTACACCCCAATGTGACTATGTTTCTCTGATTTCTGGCATGCACCTTCCTGTGTAAAGTAGTTGGCTATCCTATGTCTGTTTGATTCTATATAAACTCTGAAGTTCATGTTGTACCTTAAAATCCCTTGAACCCCTTTTAAGGCTTCTCTGATTCTGTACCCATGTGCATCTGTGCTTACTAGGTGCCCTATACTTACCCCAAATCCCCCATTACCCCTAAGTGAATGTGTGTACCTGTTTGATTCCATGTATTGAAGTGCTGATGAACCTTTTCTAGCTCTGTATTTGGTTTGTTGATTATTGATCACCTTACCCTTTTCAAAATTGTCTTATAATTCCCTATGTGTTTTTTTTACAAAACTATTTCAAGCAAAACTCTTTTAACATTGTTTTCCTACTGAAACCCTTTCAAACTATGTCAAGCACTCTCACTCTACTCCTAAGTCACTAGGTTCTTCCCCCTCCAGTGTGTTTACTGCCTTGGGATCCTTTTGAGATTCCTCTGAACTATGTCACACTGAGGCTGGAACTTCCACACTACACTTACTCAATTTGGCTACAAAGTCTAGGTGTGAGCACTGCCCGGGATCCTTGAGATCCTTAGGGAACTCTGACTCACCTAGAAAATGATATTGTCTATGAAATTGGCATTTGAGGCTATTAGAGGTTTGGGAAATCACTTGGGACTGCTTCAGGCTCCCTATAGTGTAACTTCTTCTTTTTCTTTTATCTATTTATGTAATTCATTCATCTAGTTTGTAATAATTTGTAAACGAATATTGGGGTTATTAGTGAAAAAAAGGGCGGATAGTTACATAATTGTGGGATAATATGGGTAGAAACCATGCCTATAGGATTTTATATTTGCTATGTTTGCCTTACCATGTTAGAAATCATGCCTATAGGTTTCAGGTGGTTCCGATAATAGAAATCATGTCTATAGGTTTTCAAATCAACTTCACAAGTAGATACCATGTCTATAGAATGTGATCCAATTCAACTTCTGTTATAACGGGTAATTACATTTGTTTTCATTAAATATCATGCCTACAAGTTTCTAACATCACCTATTAACAACTAGATATCATGCTTATAAGGAAAAACATCAGAAATTCTGCCTATAAATCTAAAATCAGTTTAGTTCAAATAAGTCAGTTCAATTCATGTTAGTTTACTTCGAAACTAGTATAATCAGTGGTTTGTTTTCCTTAAATGAATTCTTCCGAGTACTGCCCTAATTTGCTCTTAGAAAGCATGCCTATAGGAATTCAAGAGTCTGCTTTTAAAATGTGTCCACTGTTTTACTATAGCGAACGTAGTTATCATGCTCTTGGGACACCATTATTCAGCGTTTAGGCAAGCCTATAGGGCGAGTTTAAATTCTGCAACTACAAAACTGTATTTCTACTAATTGAAGTTGTTTAGATTTAACAGGTCTAAACAGTAGGCTAGTTAAATAAGATCCTTCACATATTGGCCTAACTCGGTACTGTATAACCTCTGCTCACTTAGATATCATATTCCAAGATTTGTTTTCTTAAGTGTTTGAATGTGGTTTAAAGACATGCATTTATGTGATATGCTTGAGGAGGTAACTGTAAGCCTCTAACTTGCTTTATATGCAATCCTAAATTGTTCTTGCCTGTCGCCTAGAATTTTCTCCTTTTAAACACCTTAGGGGTGGTCTAGAACTGCCCAGCTTTAGAGGTCCTAAACAAACCTCCAGGACCACAAAGAAGGGACGGGTAGTGCAAGCGTAGGACATTGTCAAGCTTATTAGAATGCTTTAGGCTATGACCAAGGGGAGGGACTTGGGTAGAACGGGATATGATTACTACGCGCTAATGTCATGCGTATCCCCTCATTGAGGAGTGTTTACCGGACATTGCGTGGGATGATCCTGTAGGCTAACCAACCTAGGACCCCTCCTTTCCAAAAATCATTTTGCTTTACTTTTCTATATGTACACAACTTGTTCAAAATCTTTGTCTTACTATTTGAGTTATACAACGTCCAACGTGCTTTACTTGTAATTATTTGTTTCAACTACTTATTTGTTTATGGACTAATTCATATATATAAGTTCGGCCGTGTCACGACTCAGATTTCCCACCCTCGGGAGTCGTGATGGTTGTAGACATGTGATTTTTTACCCTCCCCATGATTTTTTATATTTTAGCATGTAAATGTTTAGTTTATGCCTAACATCGCTATTTTAATTAGTTTTAACAATTTTACTCTATTTTCTCACAAAAAACAAAAATTACAAAAAAATTAGTATTTATTAAGGTTTTGTAGTCATTTTTAATCTTGAAAAAATACAAAAAAATAGTTTTATTTTAACGGTTAGTCTTATTTTAATAATTATTTTTACTTAAGTAGGGATAATGAATATTTTTGGTAATATTTCTATATGGATAGATTTTTAGTTAATTAAGTTAATTTTAAGCAAAGCTAGTCATAAAAGCCCAAGTTTCTAGCGCATTTCTTGAGCCCAATACCCTTAAACCCAAATAATTCCTAGGTCCATACCCCCTAACCTAAATGTAACACTAAAACCCTAAACCTATAAAAAAGGGCTGACCTAAAACGCCTAAAATCTATCAGGAAAAGACACAAAAAATACGCCTAGAACTCAAAGACCCTAGACCTAGGAGATTATTAGAATCAGCGCCGCTGACACCCACAAAACCCCACCCTCCTCACTTCGTCTTCTCCAAATGACCCCCCCTCCCCCCCCTTATTCATCTTCTTTAGCGGCGTTCCAACAACCCTCTCCATTGGTTTCTTCTTCCTGTACACAACCTAACCTTCAACACCAATAACCCCTTTCTCTTTCAGCACATCCAGCGGACATGGCTTGAACCACACGACCACCCTGACCCCTTCTTCTTCAAGCGGCAAACTCGCCGGAAAATTCACATAACTAGACGCAAATCCCCACCTCCTCAACCAAAGAACATGACTGAAACAGCCACGAATATCTCCACCACCACCAACCCGTTTCAGCCATGAAAGGTTGTCCCTTAAGCACTGAAAATAAGCGACCAAAAATCCCCAACAAGATAGTAGATCATTGGATTGATGTACCCATGTAAATCTCCATTTTAATATCATGGATGTATTCATGTTAAGATAAGTTCGTGCTTCTCTGTTTGAGTCAAAATCTGGTTTAAAAAAATAGATTTCGTGTGAGATCAGTTCGGAGTTGACGAGCGAGGTTGTTGGTTCGAGGTTCATCGTGGTTGAATTGAGTTTGTCGAATTTCAGTTCGTTGGTTTTATTGCTAATTTCCCGTCTCTTAGCATTTTCAAGCTGTCAAACAATCATATTCCAGATTTGTTCAAGGTTTATTTCTCCCTTTCTGCTGCTATTTTGCCTTAGTTCCATGTTTCTGTTGTGTTGATCTTTTAGTTAAGGTTTCATTGTTGTTTATGATGTCTTAGTAGTGTTTGTGTATGTTTTCGTTGTTCTGATGATATAATGTTGTTGTCGAGTTGTTACTTGCTATTGAAGTTGAATAGGACAGTAAATGGACGTTTGGTTTTGGTTTGTGCTCAAAGGAAATTGACTGATTTCAAATAGCCATTTTTGTGGCCTTGTATTTAGAAATTGATTAGTTTTATCAAAATTAGACCCACGGGTACAAAGTTTAAAAGGTCTTGCATGCATTTTATTGATCTTCTGAAGGATAAGTTTTATTCCATTGCTAAATCGTAGATAGTAGTACTGTGTGTTAGTGATAATTGTGAAGATATGTTAAAGAGATATCACATTAGTATTTGCGGAATTCGATTGTGTTCGATTGTTATAGTTGAATACAAATCTCTGCTTTAAAGAAATTGAAGCACACCATTCACACAATTGAATTACATAGCCTATGGCCCTCATATTAATTTTACAATTAGTGTAGAAAGCACTTTGAATTCTCGTAGTTTGCTTTAGGCGCGTTAATTAATTAAAGTGTCATAGCTACGGGTATGGTTCCCGTGACGTAGTTGTGCCACACAATTTCCAAAAGGTGTGCGTTTCATATGACCCGACTTCAATTTCCAATAATGTTTAATGAATAAATATGTCATGGATCGCGGGCGTATTTCATGTAGCGTGGTTTACGACTAGTTTTCAAAAGCGAACAAGTGTATGACGATTATGAATTTTCCTAAAAAATATTAAAAGCGGCCAAAAAGTTAAAAGGGCACGTAGGTTTAAAATGTGCAATTAAATCAGACAATTGAGCCAATAATAATAGTAGAGCTACCATGCAAGAACCATGGAACTTGGGAATGCCTAACACCTTCTCGCGGGTTAGCAGAATTCCTTACCCAGATTTCTGTATTTCGCGGACCATAAATAGAGTCAAACTTTCTCGACTCGGGATTTTAAACTGGTGACTTGGGACACCATAAATCATCCCAAGTGGCGACTCTATTTTTAATTTAAATAATCCCGTTTCGATTGTCACTTAAATTGGAAAAAACTCTCTTATACTCTTTCGGGGTAGGAAAAAGGAGGTGTGACAGCTCTGGCGACTCTGCTGGGGATCAAACCCAGAATCTCTGGTTCAGGGTTTAGAATTTGAGCTTAGAATATCTGTTATAGTTGGCTTTATCTATTATCTGATTCTTACATGTTTGAACCTAATGTGCTAAATGTCATTTTTTTACCGCTTTGATATTGTTGAACTGTATATAAATTGTTACGAAACCCTCTTCTCTCTGAGTCTTCTAAATCATCTGAGAAGTGTGCAATTCGTGTGAATTCTCTTCTGTTAGAGTCATATCCCAATTTTAGAACGAGTTTCGGAAAAGTTGCAAAGCCGGTGAAGCTTCTTTATTCTCGGTATGCTGCCCCCCCTCGGCCCGAGCTGTCCGCTCGGGTAAGCCAGGTCTAGGAAAAATAAAATCAGGTTTTAAACATAGTGTAACATAGCCTCATGCCGAATCCCTAGTAGGAATGCTTGTTTGCATCACGTGCATTTGACTTTGGGGACTCAACACATGGGTTGAGTCCGTTTAGGGCAGGTGTACCCAAAATAACAGACCATCTTGATGCATCCTATATGCTACATGTTGCATTTCTTGAAGGGTAAAAGAGTCATTTGGCGGACCAATGATAGTTGAGGGTAAATAAAAAAAATAAGAACGAAAAGAGGGTGAAGTGTGAAAATAAAGCAAGTAGGGTCCAGTTATGTTTTTCTTTTACATTTTTTATAAGAAAAAAGACAAAAAATGAACATGGAAAAATCCAAAAAGATTTTGCATTTACCTTTATTTGTCAAAAAAAAGACGAAAATATGTTTACTCTTAATTAGTTGTTTTTTTATTATTTCTCGACCGTATCCAATCTGCCTGAACTACGCATACCTGATTCTCGTCTCTTGGGGCGTGATACGTAGGCAGAATCTTAGGTTATTGGCTTTGCGGAGTCTTAGCCAAATCTTTCACTTCTAGCCACCTTTTGGTCACATAAGCCATTTTGCTAAAATAGCCTCAATCATCTCTTGCATGCGTCCAATAGGGAGTGTTATTGTCTCACCTAGTGTTCGTTTGAGTTTTTTTTTTCATACAGGTGTGGATCTACTTACCGGAGTTTGAGCATGACAGACACCCCATGACCATCCAGTCAGGATCGCTCATTCAGGAGTTGCTTAAGGAGATTTGTTTTATTTTTTTTATGTTTGAGTCTGATCTTCATTTTATGTTGTCTTTCACTTTCTAGTTTTGTACAGTAATGTCGAGTCTTTTGTTATTATACTTTCTACTTTATATTTGAAAAAGTGTGTTGTAACTCAAAAATCCAAAAAAAAAGAGGTTTCGCATTTTATATTTCTGTTAGAAGTTTTCTTTAGAATATTAATTCTTCTAAGGTAGTTTTCCTTTAGGAAATTAATATCTAAAACTCAAAATAAAAAATTGCTGATATATTTCCTTTTAGTACATTAAGACTAAAAAATAAAAAATAAAAAGAATTTTCTTTTAGTACCTCTTTAAACGTTTTCTTTAAGATTTTAGTTCCAAAAATCCAAAAAGATTTTCTTTTGAGATTCTTCTTTGGGAAATTAACAGAAAATGAAAAAAAAATCTTTTTATTTCACTAGAACTTTAGGATATTGTACATAGAAAAAAAATATACTTTATCTTTTGTTTATTTTCAGAGTTTCTCCTTTAGATAATCAAAAACTGAAATCCAAAAAACAAAATTATCTTTTTCATTCCTTGTTTCGAAATCGTTCTTCAGGATATCAAGTGAAAATTCAAAATAGGTTTTTTTGGTTTATTCTTTAGATTTCCTTCTTAAAAAAAGAATCAAAAAATATTTTTCTCTTGTAGGGTTTTTTCCTTAATAATTTCCCATAGAGTATATGTTTCAAAAAAAGGGAAAAAATATATGCTCGTTATGCTTGAGTTTCGAATAAGTTATAAAATATTAAGTCGAGAAAATTAAAAAAAAAAAGGATTTGCTCCTTTCGTTTCTTTTTTCTCGTCAGAGTAGTCATTAAGGTAAAAAAAGAGGAATAAAAAAGAAAAAAAAGGAGAATGTTAGTTTGTTTACTTTATCCCGATCTTCCCGAACTATGCAAAGATCTGATTTATGTGGCGCCATGATACGTAGGCAACCTACATAGGGTTCGATCGAATCATTTTTAGATTAAAAGAAAAATAAATAAAAAAAGAGAAAAAGAAAAAGAAAAAAAAGAGATGAAATTATGGGATGTGAGAAATGAGAGGAAAGAAAAGAGTGATAATTAGAAGAAAAAAAAACGAAAGGAAAACAAGCAAGCAAGTGCTAGAAAAGAAAAGAAAAAAGATGACTGAAATGAACATATTGGGATGATGCCAACTGAACTTCGTACCCTCAAAGTCATTTTTGAACCGTTAATTGTTTCTAGGTGCATTGCACACAATGTGATATTTACAGTTGTTAAATGCCCTAACGCTAACGTGATGACCTTATTTTATTCCTGTTTGTTATCTCCATTGAGCAGAAGGGTGGTTGGTTTGTGGTTCTTAAGGTAATTCATTCATACAACACAAGGTCAAAGAGCAAGGTAGTCTTGACTGGCAAAGAGCTGGACACAAGGGTTATTGATCCGTCTAAGGGAATTGTTGAATCAGAATCTGAGATAAAAGAAGAGGTATTAAGGGTGAAAGGACAGATGACTGAAATATAGCAAGCCTGGATTAGTGGGCGTCCTCCACCATCAGTTCCCACTAACTACACTGAAAGCCTTGTCATCATTCCGCCACTGTCACAAATCTAGCTTCCTACTGCTACTGATGTCTACCTGCAACCTTCTCACACTCCACCCGCCAAAACCACCTCATATCCTGCTCCTTTGGCCACTCATGCTTTTGTAGCTCCTCCTCTAGCTACTTTTCCTCGATCCTCTAACGAGACGGTGTTCAAAGTCCTCGATGCCCAACACTATGCTCCAGAACCAACTTTCAAAGTGTCGGACCCAAACTCCCACGCTCCTCATTTTGAGGCTCCCGGTGAAACTGAAAAGCCTGCTAAGACAGTGGAGCAAGATGAGATATCCAGGAAGGTGAAAATCTTAGAGCAGTCTTTAAGAAACATGCAAGGGACAAGGAGCCAGATGAGCGTGGCTTACAAAGACTTGTGCTTGTTTCCTGACATCCAATCACCTGCTGGGTTTAAGATGCCGAAGTTTGATTTATATGACGGACATGGAGATCCCGTGACCCATTTGAGAGGTTACTGTAGTAAGATGAGAGGCGCCGGTGGGAAAGACACATTATTAATGGCGTATTTCAGTCAGAGTCTAAGTGGGGCAGCTCTGGAGTGGTACACCCGCCAAGATGCTAACAGGTGGTACACGTGGGACGATGTGGCTCAGGCCTTTGCCAAGCACTTTCAGTACAATATAAAAATTGTCCTGGATCGCATGTACCTTGCCAAGATGGAAAATAAGCTTAATGAAAGCTTTAGGGAATACGGGCTCAGATGGAGAGAGCAAGCTGCCAGAGTCAATCCCCCGATGGAAGAAAAAGAAATGGTCGAGTACTTTCTTCAAGCTCAAGAGCCAACTTACTTTGGGAATTTGATCACGGTCGTGGGTAGGCCTTTTAATGATGTGGTAAAATGAGAGAAATGGTAGAAGATGGGCTGAAGTCAAGCAAGATCATGAGTTATTCTACTTTAAAAGCCACAACACAAGCAATTCAGAATGACACATGGAGCTTGCTGGGTTAGAAGGAACATGATCATGTTGCCATGGTTGTCTCAGGATCAGGACATGGTTCAACGGGTCCGCCTCACCAATATACTTGGCCTCAACCCCAACTCCAAACCTATCCCTGAGCTCCACATAATCCACCTCAGTATCATCCTCCGAACAATATTTGGTCATCTGTCCAACAACCAGGTCACTCCTTATAGTGAGCGCCAGCACCGCATAATGCATTCTTGCCTTCACAACATTTTCGAGCACCCAACAACCCTAGAAAATAGGGGCAGGGAGGGGAACAAAGTCAAAGAAATAGTTTCATGCCAATCAAGGAGTCCTACACAAGCTTGTTTGAAAAGTTAAAGCATTCTGGCCTAATTGAGCCGCTCCTCGGCTATACTCCACACCCATATGCAAAAGGTTTTGATCCTACTGTACGATGCATGTACCACTCTAACATCCAAGGGCATAGCATTGAAGATTGTCGTGTTTTGAAAAGGGAAATAGAAAGAATGATTCAAGAAGGGGCAATTGTGATCAAGGATAGTGACAGGGAGCATGTGAATCCTCTTGGGAACTTGCTGACTGAAGTTAATGATATTGAAGTTGGTAATGGTCTTGACAATATTGATGTGAAACCCAGTGGCTAAGATGTTGTGCTTGGTAATTGGAAAGACGCTCTATCTCTTGGCTAGCTGGGGAGGAGTCTTGGTGGTTTATTTTGTTGTCATTTCTGTGTTCGGGTTATTTTCAGGGTTGTAATCCGGATTTTGTCTTGTGACTCAACCCCTTCTATCCTTTTATTTTGCCTAGTTTGTTTAGTCTTAGTAGCTCGTTTAGTGTTATCTAGATTTGTTCTAGGGTTGTAACCCCACTTTAGTTTGCTTATTTTGTTGTTCAAACTCTTTCACCATCTGTCTAATGCAATTTCCTATTTTCTGCTATTTTCTAGTCAGTGTTTGTTTAGTTCTCTTTCCCTTTTATAGTTCTTTTCCTGCTGACCCTAGTTACATGACATGTACGCATAATTCTCAGCCTGGTCTTAAAAGTTAGTTTAGTCATGAAGCTATGAAACAATTCTGAAGATAATAGGGACATTTGAAGGGAATAAGTAAAGGCATTTTGAGATCACTTCGAGCCCGAATTGTGTGAAACTGGGGAAGATAGAACATAAAGAAACACTATCGAAACGCATCCTGCCGCATCAGGTCGAAGCTAAAGGCATGTTTGCCCCAAATTGGTAGAGGTCGTTCGTGTTAGTGAGAGTGTTGTCCAATAGTGTTTTGTATTTAACAGATATAGAAGGCAAATGTGTAGATATGGCCATCAATTCTGATGCAGTCAAAAGATATTATGTATGATTTCTTTGGTTTGTCTAATTGTTGTTTGTACTTGGCATATTTTGAAGATTGGAATGACGAAGACATTTTATTCTGCTATCTAAACACTTTATCTTTTGAGCCTTATTTACTTCCTTTCATACCCCTCTTTTGGAATCAGTAGCAAAATTCAGAAATACGAACGCAAACGTAAGGACAAAAGAAAAGAGAAGAAGAGAAGAAAAGAAAAACGAAAAGAAAGAAAAAAGAGAAAAGAAATGGAAAAGAGAGAAAGAAAAAGAAAAAGAGAAAGTAACAACAACAAAGCAATTCCTATGTCATGAACTACGTTCAACCTGATTCCTTTTAAGGATACGTAGGTAGCCTCATGGTTTGATCTCATCAAAATAAAAATTCAAAAGTCCCCATGCGAAGAAACTGGGGCAGAAAGTTGTAATTGTTGTAAGAGATCTGATTCTAGAAGTTGTAATTTTGAGCCCTTTTAAGCTGTTTTTGAGACTTTATGATACCCTTTGTTTCTAATCCTATCCAAAAGCCTACAGTACGGTCCAAAGAAGGACCTTCCGATCAATCTTTGAGTAGTGCCAAGGCAAGCGAGTTAGAGATATGATTCACATTAGGGGCAACACTCCATTCTACACAAGGAAAATAAAAATGAGAGAGTCTTATCGGTGAAAACCTTCACAGGCACCATAAGGTGATGGTGAGTTGAGAGAAAGAACAAAATGAGAGAGTCTTGATGGTGAAAACCCTTTGGGCACTACAAGTGGAATAAGGACCATAAATCAGATAGGATAATCAGAGCATTGAAGCCCAGTTTCACAGCGAAGAGGTACAACAAAAGTTGAACATTAGACTTGCCTGACAGATTAGGCCACTTAATCCAAAGGTGCATGTCATTGTCGTTAGAGTTGGTATCCACATATGATAAGTTTCTACTTTGCGATTTTCTTGTTAGGTATCATCTCTTTCCATTGTCCCTTACTTTGTTCCTTTTGTCTTGTTTACTTCCTCTTCTTGAGTCTGTTTGGTCAAAACAAGTGAAAATGACTTTAAAATTTGCTACCAGCTTTCCAGTTGTACAAAGCGGAGTCTGGTTAGCACATCAAAGTGACATAAGTCAGGAAAGAGCAGTATACGCACTGAATGGATAACAATCGGCGTGCTTTGGGATTCATGAGAAATGCAAAAGTTCGGTAAATGGCAATTCATAAGCACAATGCAATAGATAAAGAGTATTGGGTTTGAACGGATCAGAGGTGTTTTCTGTGCTAAGGGTGACAGAGAAAGTTTTTAGCCAATGAACAAGCAATGTATTTCAAGTTGAAATCAAAGTTATCATGGCAAATGAAGGAGCAATCGTCGTAAAGTAAAGGCCACAAACCAACCACCATGTTTAAACTCACACGTTTTCTTTTTCTGAAACATGGACGGAAACTAGGTTCATATCAAAGCTTGGAAGCTTGAAATTTTCATGTGTAATGCCCCAATTCTGCTTACGCAAAGGCTATTGAGGAGATCACACATTCCCCCCCAGGAGAAACACTTCCTAGTCTGGGTTTTCAAGTTATATTTTGTTGTAGGAGACGCACTTCCTAAATTGAGATTTTATCCTTAGGAGACGCACTTCCTAGTTTGGATCAAATGAGTTTTAGTCATTGAAGTTTTCACCCCTAGGAGACGCACTTCCTAGTCTTGGTCATTTAAATTCACCCCTAGGAGACGCACGTCCTAGTTAGAGTCATTGAAATTTTACCCGTTAGGAGACACACTTCCTAGTAGGGATCTTTTAGATTATACTTTTTAAGAGACGCACTTCCTAGCTTTGGTCATTTAAATTCATTCCTAGGAGACGCACTTCCTAGTTTGGTTCATTCAAGCTTCACCTATAGGAGACACACTTCCTAAATTGAGAGTTCATTCATAGGAGACACACTTCCTAGTTTGAGTCATTGAAGTTTCATCTATAGGAGACGCACTTCCTAAATTGAAAGTTCATTCATAGGAGACACACTTCCTAGTTTGAGTCATGGAAATTCCACCCCTAGGAGACGCACTTCCTAGTCTGGGTTTTTCAGGTTATATTTTTGTTTTGGGAGACGCACTTCCTAAATTGAGATTTTACCACTAGGAGACGCACTCCCTATTTGGTTCATTTAAGTTCATTCATAGGAGACACACTTCCTAGTTTGAGTCGTTGAAGTTTCACCTATAAGAGACGCACTTCCTAAATTAAGAGTTCATTCGTAGGAGACGCACTTCCTAATTTGAGTCATTGAAGTTTCAGCTATAGGAGAAGCACTTCCTAAATTGAGAGTTCATTCGTAGGAGATGCACTTCCTAGTTTGAGTCATGGAAATTCCACCACTAGGAGACGCACTTCCTAGTCTAGGTTTTTCAGGTTATATTTTTATTTTAGGAGACGCACTTCCTAAATTGAGATTTCACCCCTAGGAGACGCACTTCCTAGTTTGAGTCATTTATGTTCGGCTCTAGAAGACGCACTTCTTAGTCTGGTTCATTGAAGTTTTACCTGTAGGAGACACATTTCCTAATCAAGGTCTTTCAAGTCATTCTTTTAGGAGACGCACTTCCTAAATTGAGAGTTCATTCATAGGAGACGCACTTCCTAGTTTGATTCATTCAAGTTTTAATTTTAGCAGACGAACTTCCTAGTCAAAGTTTTTTGGTTTTAGTCATAGGAGACGCACATTCTAGTCTAGTCTTTAGTTTATTCTCATCATTGCATCAATAGTATAAGTGGTCTATAATATTGCTAACAACTCACAGAAGTTCCCAATATCAAACTGGGACAAAAAAATTTCTTTTGTTTTGTCTATTTTGTTGTAATCAGGCGCCCACCTGGAGAGCAAGGGAATACAGTTCAAGTGTTGGAAATCAGGCTCCCACCTGGAGAACAAAGGGAAAAAAAATTCAACTTTCAGAGGAATCAGTTCGAGTTCGGCAATCAGGCACCCACCTGGAGAACAAAGGGAAAGCACCAGTTTCAGTTGAGTCAATTCAGATGTTGGTAATCGGGCACCCACCTGGATAACAAAGGGAAGCAGTTCAAGTTTCAAGAGAAAATAGTTCAAGTGTTGGAAATCAGGAGCACACCTGGAGAACAAAGGGAAACACTTCAAGTATCAAGGAAAAATAGTGTAAATGTTCGTAATCAGGCGCCCACCTGGAGAACAAAGGGAAGGCAACAATGTTCAAAGGAAGATGGTTCAGTTCAGCAGTTAAGTGCCCACGTGGAAAACAAAGGGAAAACAATTCAAGTTTCAGAGGGAAGGAAGACAATTCAAGTGTTGGAAATCAGAAGTCCACCTGGAGAACAAAGGGAAAGCAGCAATGTTCAAAGGAAGACGGTTCAAGTTCAGCAATCAGGCGCCCACATGGAAAATAAAGGGAAAACAAGGCAAGTTTTGGAGGAAAGGAAGATAATTCAAATGTTGGTAATCAGGCACCCACCTGGAGAACAAAGGAAAGCAGTTCAAATTTCGAGGAAAAGCAGTGCAAGTGTTAGAAATCAAACACCCACTTGGAGAACAGAGGGAAAGCAGCAATGTTCAAAGGAAGACAACAATCAGGAGCCCACCTGGAGAACAAAGGGAAACAGTTCAAAGTCTCAAGGAAAAACAGTGCAAATGTTGGTTATCAGGCACCCCCCTGGAGAACAGAAGGAATGTAGGTTCAAGTTTCAAAGGAAGACAACACAAGTTTCAAGGGAAAACGATTTAAGGTAACAAAGGGAATACAATTCAAGTTTGTTAATCAGACGCCCGCCTAGAGAACAAGGGAATATAGTTCGAATGTTGGCAATCAGGCGCCACCTGGAGAATAAGGGAATTCACTTCAGAATGCAATTCAAGTTAGCAACAAAAGAAGCTCGCGGCAAGAATTCGAGTCAATAATCCAAGATGATCAACGGAAGTTAGTCACAATCTAGAATAAAAAAAAAGGAAGAAAGGCAATAAGTGAATCCAAATGCAGAAGTTGATGAAAGATGTGAGCTTCTCAAGACATGACTAAAGTCACAAGCATGTTATGTCCAGTTTTGATCCAAAAAGCTGAAGAAGTATGAACTAGCACCTGCAACTAGCAAGCGTCGAGGTTCAAATCCAAAGTCTGCATGAAGAACCATTCAAGACTCAAGATCAAGCTTCAGAAGACTTATAGATGGGAATCTTGTAACTCATAGTTGACAAGCTTAGTTAGTCTTTTTCATTTTTTAATTTTGATGCAATAACAGGACCGCAGACCGGAACCTCGATGGAACGGCACCTCGATCGGTTCTCCAACTCAGTATACTCCATCATCTCATTCACTTCTAAACTACACGTGGCCTGATTCCTTTATAGTCAAGGATATGTAGGCAGCTCAGATAGTAGGGCTCGGTCACATTCTCCTTTCTTTTAGCTTTTGGTCTCTTTAAATAAGGGTCGGGTCAAAAAACCTCTCTAGTCGTTCTTTGTCTGAAAATACTTCGTATTACCAGTCAAAGAGGGGCAGCTGTAGACATGTGATATTTGACCCTCCCCAAGATTTTTTATATTTTAGCATGTAAATGTTTAGTTTAGGCCTAACATCGCTATTTTAATTGGTTTTAACCATTTTACTCTATTTTCTCACAAAAAACGAAAATTACAAAAAAATAGTATTCATTAAGGTTTTGTAGTCATTTTTAATCTTGAAAAAATACCAAAAATAATTTTATTTTAACGGTCAGTCTTATTTTAATAATTATTTTTACTTAAGTAGGATAATGAATATTTTTGGTAATATTTCTATATGGATAGATTTTTAGTTAATTAAGCTAATTTTAAGCAAAGCTAGTCATAAAGGCCCAAGTTTCTAGCCCATTCCTTGAGTCCAATACCCTTAAACCCAAATAATTCCTAGGCCCATAACCCCTAATCTAAATATAACCCTAAAACCCTAAACCTATAAAAAAGGGCTAACCTAAAACGCCTAAAATCTATCAGGAAAAGACACAAAAAATACGCCTAGCACTCAAAAGACCCTAGACCTAGGAGATTATTAGAACACCCACAAAACCTCACCCCTTGACTTCGTCTTCTCCAAACGACCCCCTCCCCCCCATTATTCATCTTCTTCAGCGACGTTCCAACAGCCCTCCCCATCTGTTTCTTCTTCCTGTACACACCCTAACCTTCAGCACCAACGGCCCCTTTCTACTTCAGCACATCCATTGGCCATGGCTTGAACCGTACGACCACCCTGACCCTTCTTCTTCAAGCGGCAAACTCACCTAAAAGCGCACAAAACCAGATACAAATACCCACCTCCTTAACCAAAGAACGCGACCGAAACCGCCACGAATATCTCCACCACCACCAGCCTGTTTCAGCCACGAAAGGCTGTCCCTTCAGCTATGAAAACGAGCAACCAAAAAGCCCCAACAAGACAGTATAACTTTGGATCGATATACCCACAAAAATCTCTGTTTTAATATCATGGATGTCTTCACATTAAGATCAGTTCGTGCTTCTCTGTTTAAGTCAAAATCTGGTTTCAAAAAAATAGATTTCATGTGAGATCTGTTCGGAGTTGACCGGCGAGGTTGCTGGTTCGAGGTTCGTCATGGTTGAATTTAAGTTTGCCGAATTTCAGTTTGTTGGTTTTATTGCTAATTTCCCGTCGCTTAGCATTTTCAAGCTGTCAAACAATCATATTTCAGATTTGTTCAAGGTCTATTTCTCCCTTTCTCCTACTATTTTGCCTTAGTTCCATGTTTCTGTTGTGTTGATCTTTTAATTAAGGTTTCATTGTTGTTTGTGATGTCTTAGTAGTGTTTGTGTATGTTTTCTTTGTTCTAATGATATAATGTTGTTGTCGAGTTGTTACTTGTATTTGAAGTTGAATAGAACAGTAGATGGACGTTTGGTTTTGGTTTGTGCTCAAAGGAAATTGACTGATTTCAAATAGCCATTTTTGTGGCCTTGTATTTAGAAATTGATTAGTTTTATCAAAATTAGACCCGCGGGTACAAAGTTTAAAAGGTCTTGCATGCATTTTGTTGATATTCTGAAGGATAAGTTTTATTCCATTAGCAAATCGTATATGGTAGTACTGAGTGTTGGTGATAATTGTGAAGATATGTTAAAGAAATAGCACATTAGTATTTGTGGAATTTGATTGGTTTCGATTGTTATAGTTGAATACAAATCTCTGCTTTAAAGAAATTGAGGCGCGCCATTCACACAATTGAATCACATAGCATATGGCCCTCATATTAATTTTAAAACTTAGTGTAGAATGCACTTTAAATTCTGGTAGTTTGCTTTAGGCGCGTTAATTAAATAAAGTGTCATAGCTACGGGTACGGTTTCCGTGACGTAGTTGTGACACACAATTTCCAAATCTGGGTGTGCATTTCATGTGATCCGACTTCAATTCCCAATAAGTTTAATAAATAAATATGTCGTGAACCGTGGGCGCATTTCATGTAACGTGGTATACGACTTGTTTTTAAAAGCGAACAAGTGTATGACGATTATGAATTTTCCTAAAAAATATTAAAAGCGGCCAAAAAGTTAAAAGGGAATGTAGGTTTAAAATGTGTAATTAAATCAGATAATTGAGCCAATAATAATAGTTGAGCGACCGTGCTAGAACCACGGAACATAGGAATGCCTAACACCTTCTCCCGGGTTAACAGAATTCCTTGCCCGGATTTTTGTGTTTTGCGGACCATAATTAGAGTCAAACTTCCTCGACTCTGGATTTTAAACTGGAGACTTGAGACACCATAAATAATCTCAAGTGGCGACTCTAATCTTAATTTAATCCTGTTTCGATTGTCAGTTAAATTGGAAAAAAACTCCCTTATACCCCTTAAGGGTAGGAAAAAGGGGGTGTGACAATGGCTCCTACTAATGAAAGCTAGGAAAGCCAACTGTTTAAACAAATTACCTTTTTCCCATTTTAATCCTTTAACAATTATGAAACAATAGCTTATAGACAGCGGAATTTAAACAAGCGAAAGAAACAATAAAACCATTTAAATATATCCAACACAACTTCTTAAACAAAGACTACCCAGAACTGGTGTCACAGCTTCACAGACGGTCTAGGAATACTACAAACAAGGTTCGAAAAGTAAATGAAACACTATTTCTGAATTAATAAATAAAACAGCGAGAAAGGATAGAGGGAGATGCCAGGGTCTGCGGACGCCTACAGGACTACCTTGGATCTCCGTATGGACTGAAGGCAGCCACCCAAAAGCTAAGGTCCAAAAGCTACTACGCTGGGAACTGCACACAGTGTAGAGTGTAGTATCAGAACAACCGACCCCATGTGCTAGTAAGTGCCTAGCCTAACCTCGGCAAAGTAGTGACGAGGCTAGGACTAGACTACCAAATAAACCTGTGCAGTTAAATCATATACAACGAAAAATAGAAACATGAATATACAGTGAAGGATGGGAGGGGGAAACATGCTGCGGGGAAACATCAATTAAAAATAGAAAGACAGCAAGTAAATACGAGGAACACCATATCTCAATTATCAACAAGAATAAGAAATCAAACAAGTGCACGACATCACCCTTCGTGCTTTTACTCTCGTCCTCACCATAAGAATTAATATATACTGCAAGGCATCACCCTTCGTGCTTTTACTCTCATCCTCACTGTAAAGTCAATATAATCGGCACAGAATTATACATCGTGCGGTACGACATCACCCTTCATGCTTTACAGTCTTCCTCACAAAATCATACACGGCATCACCCTTCGCGCTTTAACACTCTCTCACCAAAATAACAATCACAAGCAATAGGGCAAGGAAATAAATGAAATTATAGTAAAATCCCGGCAAGGGAACAATAGTTCAACAATCAAATCTCGGCAAGGGAACAATATCAAAAACATCAACATCCTGGAAAGGGAGATAGTATTAAAAGCAACAACATCCCGGCAAAGGAGACAATATAATAATTCTCTTATCTTTTTCACTTTTTCTTCGCAACTCACTTCACAGCTTGAGCCAATGCTCTATAAGGTTCAATTTCCAATTATACTTCCACACTTCATTATACAACTTGAGCCAACGCTCCTCAATGTTCAAATATCGCTGTTACCTCCACGGATTTTCCCAACAATAGAAATCATCACAAAGGGCATGAACAATAATAATGAAGTCACAATAATCATAATATAAGACCCACGGGCATGCTTGACACCAACGTATAGATACTCGTCACCATGCCTATACGTCATACTCAACAAATAGCACATAGCAAATAGGACACAAATCCTAATCCCTCAAGCTAAGGTTAGACCACACACTTACCTCAAAGCCACGAACACAATTAAGCCTCAACTACCGCTTTACCTCTTGATTCCACCGCCAACTCGCTTGTATCTAGCCACAATTTACTTAATGATTTCAATAAATGCTAAATGAATCAATTCTAATCCATGAAAATAGGTTTTATGAAGATTTCCTCAAAAAGTCAAAAATCGACTCCGGGCCTCCTTGGTCCAAACCCGAAATTTAGACCAAAACTCGATTACCCATTCACCCCCGAGCCCGGATATATAATTGGTTTTGGAATTCGACCTCAATTTGAGGTCTAAATCCCTAAATTTCAATATTCTTAAGTTTTACACAAAATTCCCAATTTCACCATGAAAACCCTAGATTCTAGGATGAAATCTTGTTAAAAGAAGATAAGAGCGAAAGAAATAAGTTAGAAATCACTTACTAATGTTTTGGAGAAGAAAGAGTGTTTGGAAAATCGCCTATTATATTTTTAGGGTTTTGAAAAGTGAAAAATAATTGAAAGTCTCGTTTAAATATACACCTCTCAGACCCTCTCCGCGGACCGCACAAAAAGGACTGCGGTCGCGGAGCTCCACCACGGAGAATGTTGACTGTTGTGACATGATTTAGTATTTTGGACATAACTTTATCTATAGATGTCTAAATTATGGTATCATTATCTTTATAGAAACTAGACACGAAGAGCTACAACTTTTATTTTTTGAATTATTTCAAAATTCCTTCTAGATAGAAAGATATAGGCTCCCGAAATCAGACTAGTGAACCAGTAGATTCTTCCTCATCGCGGACCGCACAAAATCGAGTGTGGCCGCAAAGTCCCTCCACTGCGGTCCGCATAAAATCCTTTGCGGCTGCAAAGGCCCCTCCGCGGTAGCACAAAATCATTGTGGACCGCACTGGCGGGTTCAGAGATGTACAACTTCTCTGAACCTGCAACAGCTATGTTTTAAGCCTAAAACATCCCGTAACCTATCCAAAACTCACCCGAGACCTAGTGACTTCAAACCAAATTTGAATGCTAACTCAAAAACATCATATGGACCTACTCATGCAATCACATCATCAAAATAACATGTAAAACCATGAATTAAACATCAAAACTCAACATTCTAATCAAGAACACTCAAAATTCATAACTCTTCAACTGAAAGTCCAACTCACATCAAATAAACTCCGTTTTTTCACCAAATTTCACAGTTATTTTTGAAATACTATAACAAGTTTGTACCAGGCTCCGTAACCAAAATACGGGCCCGATACTAATGGTTTCAAACATTAATTCTTTTCTTCATTTCTTAGATAATTCAGCAAAATAATTTCTTTCAAAAATTGATTTCTAAGGCTTGAGACCTCCGAATTCATTTCCGGGCATACACCCAAGTCCCATATTTTATTGCAGATCTCCCGGGATCACTGGAATATGGATCCGGGTCCGTTTGCTCAAAATGTTGACCAAAGTCAACCATAATCAAATTTTTAACTCTAGAAATTTCTATTTCTCATATTTCCACATAGAAGGCTTTCCGAATATATGTCTGAACCACGCACGCAAGTTGAGGTGAGGTAAAAAGAGAGGTTTGAAGGCCTCGGGACACTGAATTTACTTGTAACGGAAGGGATGATCTTTTGGGCCATCACATTCTACACCTCTAAGATAATCGTTCGTCTTCGAACGGGCATAAGAAGGAAGTACCTGAGTCGGGAAAAAGATGGGGATAACGGCTCCGTATATCGGACTCGGACTCCCAGGTTGATGCCTCAGCAGGCTGACCTCTCCATTGAACACGAACAGAAGGGAAACTTTTCGATCTCAACTGACTAACCTACCGGTCTAGAATAGCTACCGGCTCTTCCTCATATGACAAGTCCTTGTCCAACTGGACAGTGTTGAAGTCCAACATGTGGGATGGATCACCGTGATACCTCCGAAGCATGGACACATGAAACACTGGATGTACGGCTAATAAGCTCGGTGGCAACGCAAGTCTGTAAGCCACATCTCCCACTCGATCAAGAATCTCAAACAGGCCAATGAACCTAGGGATAAGCTTGCCCTTCTTCCCAAATCTCATCACGCCGACACCCGAAGCAATACCCGCTCACCGACCATGAATGCCAAATCACGAGCCTTACGGCCGGCATAACTCTTTTGCCTGGACTGAGCTGTACGAAGTCTATCCTGAATGATCCTGACCTTGTCCAAGGCATCTTGCACCAGATCCGTGCCCAACAATTGAGCCTCTCCCGGCTCAAACCTTCCAACTGGCGACCGACACCGCCTACCATACAACGCCTCATAAGGAGCCATTTGGATACTCGATGGGTAGCTATTGTTGGAGGCAAACTCCCCTAAAGGCAAAAACTAATCTCATGAGACTCCAAAGTCAATGACAGAAGCTCGGAGCATATCCTCCAAAATTTGAATAGTGCGCTTGGACTGCCCATCCGTTTGAGGATGAAATGTTGTGCTCAACTCAACCCGCGTGCCCAACTCACGCTGAACTGCTCCCAGAAATGCGAGGTAAACTGTGTACCTCGGTCTGAAATGATAGACACAGGCTCACTATGAAGACGAGCAATCTCCCGGATATAGATCTCAGCTAACCTCTCGGAAAAATAGGAGACTGCCACAGGAATGAAATGCGCTAACTTGGTCAGCCTATCAACAATAACCCATACTACATCGAACTTCCTCTAAGTCCATGGAAGTCCAACAACGAAGTCCATAGTGATATGCTCCCACTTCCACTCAGGAATCTTAATCTTTTGGAACAAACCACCAGGCTTCTGATGCTTGTACTTAACCTGCTGACAATTCAAACACTGATCCACATACGCAACAATGTCCTTCTTCATCCTCCTCCACCAATAATGCCGCCGCAAATCTTGATACATCTTTGCGGCACCCGGATGAATAGAGTATCGGGAAGTATGGGCCTCCTCTAAAATCAACTCCCGGAGACCATCCACATTAGGCATACAAACTCGACCCTGCAGCCTCAAAACTCCATCATCTCCTAAGGTAACCTGCTTGGCACCTCCGTGCTGCATCGTGTCCCTAAGGACACACAAATGAGGATCATCATACTGCCGATCTCGGATACGCTCCAATAATGAAGAACGAGCCACAGTGCAAGCTAACACACGGCTGGGCTCAGAAACATCCAACCTCACAAACTGATTGGCTAGAGCCTGAACATCCAAAGCAAGCGGTCTCTCACCGACCGGAATATATGCGAGACTACCCAAACTGGCTGACTTCCTACTCAAAGCATCGGCCACCGCGTTGGCCTTTCCCGGGTGATATAAGATGGTGATATCATAGTCCTTTAATAGCTCCAACCACCTTCTCTGCCTCAAATTTAGCTCCTTCTGCTTGAACAAATACTTCAGACTTTTGTGACCCGTGAACACCTCACATGCCACGCCATACAAATAATGCCTCCAAATCTTCAACGCGTGAACAATGGCTGCTAACTCTAAATCATGAACCAGATTGTTCTTCTCATGAATCTTCAACTTTCGTGAAGCATAGTTAATGACCTTGCCATCCTGCATCAACACTGTACCAAGTCCAATACGTGATGCATCACAATAAACTGTATAAGGTCCTGAACCAGTGGATAAAACCAACACCGACGCCGTAGTCAAAATTGTCTTGATCTTCTAAAAACTTGACTTACACTCGTCCGACCATCTAAACTGGGCACCATTCTAGGTCAACCTGGTCATTGAGGCTGCAATAGATGAAAACCCCTCCACAAACCGACGATAATAGCCCGCGAATCCCAAGAAACTCTGGATCTCTGTAGGTGATGCGGGTCTAGGCCAGTACTTGACTACCTCTATCTTCTTTGGATCTACCGGAATACCCTCTGCTGAAACAACATGACCCAAGAAAGAAACTGAACTTAACCAGAACTCACACTTCGAAACCTTAGCATACAACTGTCTATATCTCAAAGTCTGAAGAGCCACTCTCAGATGTTGCTCGTGCTCCTCTCGGCTGCGGGAATAGATCAAAATATCGTCAATGAAGACTATCATGAACGAATCCAAGTAAGGCCTGAACACTCAGTTCATCAAATCCATGAAAGCTTCTGGGGCATTTCTCAACCTGAATGACATCACCAAGAATTCATAATGCTTGTACCGAGTGTGGAAAGAAGTCTTAGGGACATCAGATCCCCTAATTCTCAACCGATGGTAGCCAGATCTCAAGTCAATCTTGAAAAACACTTTGGCATCTTGAAGCTGGTCAAACAAATCATCAACCTCGGTAATGGATACTTATTCTTGATTGTAACCTTGTTCAACTGCCGGTAATCTATACATATTCTCATCAATCCATCCTTCTTCTTATCAAACAACACTGGCGCACCCCAAGGCAATACACTAGGTCTAATGAAGCCCTTTTCAAGCAAGTCTTGCAACTGCTCCTTCAATTCCTTCAACGAAGGCGGGGCCATACGATACAGCGGAATAGAAATAGGCTGAGTGCCCAGAGCCAAATTAATGCAGAAGTCAATATCCCTATTGGGTGGCATACTCGGCAGGTCTAAAGGAGATACCTCAGGAAACTTACAAACAATAGGCACAGAATCAATAGAAGGAACCTCGGCACTAGAATCACGAACATGTGCCAAATAGGCCAAACACCCCTTCTCAACCATACGCCGAGCCTTCATATATGAGATAACACTACGGGTAGAATGACCAGGAGTCCCTCTCCACTCTAAACGAGGTAAACCTGGCAAGGCTAAGGTCACAGTCTTGGCATGACAGTCCAAGATAGCGTGGTAAGGTGATAACCAGTCCATCCCCAATATGACATCAAAATCAACCATGTCCAGAAGTAACAAATCTACACGAGTCTCAAGACCCCCAATCACAACTATACACGAACGATGGATTCGATTTACCACAATAGAATCACCCACCGGTGTAGAAACATATATACAGGGGCACTCGAGGAATCACTAGGCATGACCAGATACGGTGCAAAATAAGATGATACATAGGAGTATGTAGACCCTGGATCAAATAGAACTGAAGCATCTCTACTACAAACCAGAACAGTACCTGTGATAACTACATCGGAAGCCTCAGCCTCGGGCCTGGCTGGAAGACCATAACATTGAGGCTGGGCCCCACCACCCTGAACTACATCTCTGGGACGATATGCTGTTGGTTGGCCTCCACCTCTAGCTTGCTGACCTCCACCTCTAATACCTCTACCTCCACCTCTAGCACCTCTACCTCCACCTTTAGTTGGTTGAGCGGGCTGTGGAACACTCGGTGCTTGAACTATAGCATGGGAACCTGGAGGCTGGGAGCTGCTCGATGCTTGAGGACAAGATCTAGCAATGTGAACCATATCACCATAAGTATAACAAGCCCTCAGCTGCTGAGACTATTGACCCTGACAACATGAATGACCACCCCAAAAACTCTGGAGCGGTGGTGCACTGATAGGAGTTGGTGGTGCACTGTAGGACTGCTGATGAGAATACTGCATATGAAAACCACGACCACCTGAAGCACTGTGAGAAACATGAAGTGTTGACTGAAAAGGCCTAGGAGGATGGCCTCTACCATACGAATCCCTACCTCCAAACGAGGTACCACTAAATTTGCCTGAATGACGAGGCCTCTTGTCAGACCCCTGACCATCTCCCTATGATAGAACCATCTCAACTCTCTTGGCCATATTGGCCGCCTCTTGAAAAGAAATCTCACTCCCTGTCTCCTTAGCCATCTAAAGTTGAATAGGCTGAATAAGTCCTTCAATGAACCTCCTCACCCTCTCTCTCTCGGTGGGAAGTATGATAAGAGCATGACGGGCCAAGTTAATGAATCTAGTCTCGTACTGAGTAACAGTCATAGAACCTTGCTGGAGATGCTCAAAGTACCTTCGATAGATCTCTCGCTAAGTGATAGGGAGAAACTTCTCTAGAAATAGCTGAGTAAACTACTCCCAAGTCAAAGTTAGTGATCCGGCTGGTCTAGCCAAACAATAATCTCTCCACCAAGTCTTGGCGGATCCAGACAAGTGGAAAGTAACAAAGTTGACCCCATTAGCCTCCACTATCCCCACGTTCCTGAGAACCTCATGGCAGCTGTGTAGAAAATCCTAGGGATCCTTAGAAGATGCACCGCTGAAAGTAGTAGTGAAGAGCTTGGTGAACCTGCCCAACCTCCACAAAGCATCGGCTGACATAGCTTCTCCATCATCGGTCTGAGCTACCACACCCAGCTGAACTACTCCAACTGGCTGAGTGGCTGGAATCTGAAACTGGGGAGCCACCTGCAATGGAGTGCGAGTAGTAGGAGTCTGGGCTCCTCCTCCGGCTTGAGAGACGGCTGGTGCTACAGGAAGAAAGCCTGCCTGGGTGACACTCTCCATAAGGCCTACTAGACATACCAGAGCATCCTGGAGTACTGGGGTAGCAATGAATCCCTCTGGAACCTGAGCTGGGCCCACCAGAACCGCCTGGGTCAGAACCTCATCATCAAAGTCAACCTGAGGATCCGCCGCTGGTACTGCTGCTCTAGGCTGAGCTCTGCCCCTACCTCGGCCTCTAACTCGGCCTCGGCCTCTGCCCCTCGTGGGAGATGCTGCTGGGGGCTCGGGCTACTGATCGGTGAATGAGTAAGCGTGTGTTCTCGCCATTTGTGAAAGAACAGAGTAGAAGTTCAATTAGCATTGAGAAACAAACCAGCACGACAAGTAAGAATAGATGTGAAATTCTTCCTAACCTTGTAGCCTCTGGGGTATAAATACAGACGTCTCCATACCGATCCCTCAGACTCTACTAAGCTTGTTTGTGAATTGTGAGACCTATGCAACCTAGAGCTCTAATACCAACTTGTCATGAGCCGGATTTCCCACCCTCGGGAGTCGTGATGGTGCCTACTAATGAAAGCTAGGCAAGACAATTGTTTGAACAAATTACCTTTTCCCATTTTAATCCTTTAACAATTATCAAACAATAGCTTATAGACAACGGAATTTAAATAAGTGGAAGAAATAATAAAACCATTTAAATATATCCAATACAACTTCTTAAACAAAGACTACCCAGAATTGGTGTCACAGCTTCATAGATGGTCTAGGAATACTACAAACAAGGTTTGAAAAGTAAATGCAACATTGTTTATGAATTACATAAATGAAACAGGGAGAAAGAATATAGGGAGACGCCAGGGTCTGCGAACGCCTGCAGACTACCTTGGATCTCCGTATGGACTGAAGGCAGCCACCTAAAGCTAAGGTCCAAAAGCTACTGTGTCGGGATATGCACACAGTGCAGAGTGTAGTATCAGCACAATTGTCCCCATGTGCTGGTAAGTGCCTAGCGTAACCTTGGCGAAGTATTGACGAGGCTAGGACCAGATTACCAAATAAACATGTGCAGTTAAATCATATACAGCAGAAAATAAAAACAGGAATGTACAGTAAAGGATGGGAGGGGGAAACATGCTGCGGGGAAACATCAATTAAAAATAGAAAGACAGCAACTAAATAAGAGCAACACCATATCTCAATTATCAACAAGAATCAGAAATCAAACAAGTGCACGACATCACCCTTCGTGCTTTTACTCTCATCCTCACCATAAGAATCAATATATACTGCACGGCATCACCCTTCGTGCTTTTACTCTCATCCTCACCATAAAATCAATATAATCGCCATGAAATTGCACATTGTGCGGCACGGCATCACCCTTCGTGCTTTACACTCTTCCTCTTAAAATCATACACGGCATCACCCTTCGTGCTTAAACACTCTCTCACCAAAACAACAATTACAAGAAATAGGTCAAGGAAATAAATGAAATTACAGTAAAATCCCGGCAAGGGAACAATAGTTCAACAATCAAATCCCGACAAGGGAACAATATAAAAAACATCAACATCCCGGCAAGAGAGATAGCATTAAAAGCAACAACATCCCGGCAAGGGAGACACTATAATAATTCTTTTCTCGTTTTCACTTTTTCTTCGCAACTCACTTCACAACTTGAACCAATGCTCTATAAGGTTCAATTGCCATTTAAACTTCCACACTTCATTGTACAACATGAGCATACGCTCCTCAATGTTCAAATATCGTTGTTACCTCCACGGATTTGCCCAACAATAGAAATCATCACAAAGGGCATGAACAATACAAACGAAGTCACAATAATCATAATATAAGACCCACGGGCATGCTTGACACCAACGTGTAGATACTCGTCACCATGCCTATACGTTGTACTCAACAAATAGCACATAGCAGACACAACTCTTAATCCCTCAAGTAAAGTTAGACCAAACACTTACCTCAATGCCACGAACACAATTAAGCCTCAACTACCGCTTTACCTCTTGATACCACCACCAACTCGCTTGTATCTAGCCATAATTTACTTAACGATATCAATAAATGCTAAATGAATCAATTCTAATGCATGAAAATTGTTTTTATGAAGATTTATTCAAAAAGTCAAAAATCGACCCCATGCCCGCTTGGTCCAAACCCGAAATTTGGACTAAAACCCGATTACCCATTCACCCCCGAGCCCGGATATATAATTGGTTTTGGAATCCGACCTCAATTTGAGGTCTAAATCCCCACATTTTAATATTATTAGGTTTTACCGAAAATTTCCAATTTCACCATGAAAACCCTAGATTCTAGGATGAAATCTTGTTAAAAGAAGTTAAGGAGTGAAAGAAATAAGTTAGAAATCAGTTACTAATGTTTTGGAGAAGAAAGAGTGTTTGGAAAATCGTCTCCGCGGACCGCACAAAAAGGACTACGGCCGCGGAGTTCCACCATGGAGAATGTTGACTGTTGTGACATGATTTACTAATATGGCTATAACTTTCTCTACAGATGTCCAAATTGTGATTTCTTTACCTTTCTGGAAACTAGAAACGAAGGGCTACAACTTATGTTTTTCAATCATTACGCATTTCCTTGTAGATCAAAGATATAGGCTCCCGAAATCAAACCAGTAAACCTGCGGATTCTTCCTCACCGCGGTCCGCACAAAATCCTTTGCGGCCGCAAAGGCCCCTCCGCGGTAGCACAAAATCATTGCGGACTGCACTGGCGGGTTCAGAGATCTGCAACATCTCAGAACCTGCAACAACTATGTTTTAAGCCTAAAACATCCTGAAACCTACCCGAAACTCACCCGAGCCCTAGGGACTTCAAACCAAACGTGCATGCTAACTCAAAAACATCATATGGACCTACTCGTATGATCACATCATCAAAATAAGATGTAAAACTATGAATTAAACCTCAAAACTCAACATTCTCATCAAGAACACTCAAAGATCATAACTCTTCAACCGAAAGTCCAACTCACGTCAAATAAACTCCATTGTTTCACCAAATTTCACAGTTGTCTTTTAAATACTATAACAAGTTTGTACGGGGCTCCGGAACCGAAATACGGGCCCGATACCATTGGTTTCAAACATTAATTCTTTTCTTCATTTCTTAGATAATTCAGTAAAACAATTACTTTCAAAAATTGATTTCTAAGGCTTGGGACCTCGAAATTCATTTTCGGACATACGCCCAAGTCCCATATTTTACTGCGGACCTCCCAGGATCGTCGGAACATGGATCCAGGTCCATTTGCTCAAAATGTTGACCAAAGTCAACCATAATCAAATTTTAACTCTAGAAATTTCTATTTCTCATATTTCCACATAGAAGGCTTTCCGGTTATAGGTCCGGACTATGAATGCAAGTCGAGGTAATGTAAAAAGAGAGGTTTTAAGGCCTCGGGACACTGAATTTACTTGCAACACAAGTGATGACCTTTTGGGTCATCACAGGCCAGGACCCACAGTTGTGGACCAAGAGGGGTGCCTAACACCTTCCCCTCGAGGTTATTTCGGGCCCTTACCCTAAATCTCTGGTAATGCAAACCAATCCAAGAGTTAATCGCTCTAGGTGACTTAACGCACCATAATTCGTTAGGTGGAGACTCTTCAAATACCCAAATCCCAAAGGGAAATGAGTTATTACCCCCCATAAATGTCGAAAACCTGGACCTTTTCCTCCCCAAAAAAAGAGGAGAAAAAGGAGGCCCGACATGGGATGTAACATCTCATTTCTGAGCTTATATCAATTTACTTATGGTGTACTTCCACGTACGAAAACATGGGGTGTAATAAATAATTGACTAGATTCGGTGGTTTAGAGGTTTGTTCTAAAGGGAAGGCCATGTTGGATTGTTGATCTTGTCCCGAAAAGAGGTAAGTGTCTTGGTTAACCTTGATTTGAGGGAAATAGGGTATAATCAAGTCTATTTGCCACGTGATCTATGTATGGGGGGAGGCGTAACGACTCGACCGATCGTTTTGAGCTCTAGCATGTCGTTTGGCAGAATCCCGACATGTTTATCTTAGAATATTTTAGGAATCCGAGCACGTGGGCCCGAGAGTTGACATTGTTGACTTTTCGAACGAAGTTGAGAATTATTATAAATGAAAAAGGGCCAAATATACCCCTCTACTTTCAAATATTGTTCACCTGTACCCCTCATTATACTATTGGGCTATCTATACCTCTACCGTCATACTAATGGGTTATCTATACCCCTACCGTCACACTTTGAAACAAAAATACCCCTATTTTTAATGGAGTGCGAGATTAAAACGACTCATTTCCTTTTTTTATCAGACGATTTTAAAAAAATCCCAACCCGACCCCTATTTTCATTTTTTTCTAGTTTTTTTTTTAAAAAAAATTAGTTTTTAAAAAGAGAAAATATTTTGTTAAAAAATGAAAATATTTTTTTCTGTTTTAACAAAAAAAATCAGTTTATACAAATTTGATTTTTTAGTTTTTACAAAAAGAAATTCTTTAAAAAAACTAGAAAAAAAAACATTTTCAAAAACGAAAATATTTTGTTGGAAATATTTTTTTCAGTTTTTAAAAAACGAAAATATTTTGTTAAAAAATGATTTTTTTTCTTTCAGTTTTTACAAATATGTTTTTACAAAAAAAAAATATTTTGTTAAAAAAATGATTTTTTTCAGTTTTTACAATTTTTTTTGCAAAATCTTTTCAGTATCTATTTAGTTTAAAACAAAAATATTTTGCAATTTTTTTAAGTTTTACAAAAAGAAAATTCTTTAAAAAAATTGAAATTTGAAAATATGGTTCGGGTTGTGGGTTTTTTGTAAAACGGATTGGGTAAAAAAAAGAAATGGGTCATTTTAATATGGTGCTGCACGTGGCACTCCATCCAAAAAGGGGGTATTTTTGTTCCAAAGTATGACGGTAGGGGTATGGATAGCCCAATAGCATAACGAAGGATACATGTAAATAATATTTGAAAGTAGAGGGGTATATTTGGCCCTTTTCCGTATTATAAACTGATTAACTATGATTGTTAGAGCATATTTTTATTGGTTTGCATGTTATTTGACTAGTTTTCGGATTGATGGGCATCGGTTTGAGGTGTTAGAGAGGCATTAGAGCCGGTTATTGAAATTTCGGAGCGAGGTAAGTCTCATGTCTAACCTTCTGAAGGAAAAACTACCCCATAGGTATTATAAATTGTTATGTGCTACTAGTTGTGAGTGCTACGTACGCACGAGGTGACGAGATTCCGTACGTAGCTAAAGCATGTTTATGTTTGGGTAGACCTAGGACTTTATCCTGTAATATTTGAATTAATTGAACTTATAACTGAAATTGATTTGGGAATACATTAGGCCGATCTTTATCACCTTGAGTTGTTTGGTGGGATATTTGATAAATGGTAAAAGTTATGATTTACTTTATGCTCCTGTACCTATGTTATGAGCATGTGACTCGTAACTCGATAAGTTTCTTCCTTTACTGGGGATCGGGCCGAATGCCTTGGAGTATATTGATATGCATCTCTAGTTCGCACTGGTCGACTCTCAGCAGTGTACACACCACTCCAGATCGGGTTGTATGACCTCAGCATAAATCATGTGTGATACTGCTAGGAGTCCGAATATTTATGAGATTCCCCTTTTCATTGAGACCTGGCACTTATACGATACTCTTTATCCATTAGAGATTACACTTGATATTTCTGATGATAGCATATGACATTTGAGAGAATTATATCGTCAAAAGAAATGTTGGAGGATTATGATAGTTACCATTTTTACCTCACTATTATTGTTGTGCTTTATATTTTTTCATGATTTATCATATTAATTTATTGCACCACTAGTAAGTGTCGAGTCTACCCCTCGTCACTACATCTTTGGGGTTAGGTTGTTGCTACCTAATTTTTTCCTACATATTTTCAATATGCAAAATAACTTCAAAATAGCATATATATATATATATATATATATATATATATATATATATATATATAAGAATGGACCAAATGTTTTATTATTTTTTCACAATTTTTAAGGGTTTAAATTGATTTATTTTCTCCTTTTTTATCCATAAAATCTAAATAATTATTTCCAAAATTATTATTTTGATAACTCATCTATTGCATTTTTATATTTTATACCAAAATATGGCCAAAGTGATTTTTACATATTTTTAAAATTTTATTTAATATTTTTAAAGCTAAATTGCACATAATTGCAATATTGACCCTTTTAAGGTTTAATTATGTGTGATACGCATAAAATTGGGTCCTATATTTTTAAATTGTTATTTATGTGTTATAAATCATTTTAGTACTTTCAATTTATTTTCATAAAACTATTTTCTAATTTTTACAAATTAAAAAGGGAAAAGTGGCTATTAAACTCGTAGCCACATTTGGCTTTCAATTATAACCAAATTGAACCCCAATTTCCCCCAGCCCGATTTTAATTTTAACCCGACCCTAACACTTTTAAAACCAACCTAAACCCGGATCCCCCCTTCCCCATTTAATCTAGGTCGTTGATCATTCTGATCAACGGCCACCGTTTCACCTTACCATTTTTAACCCAAAATGACCCCTAACCTAATTCATTTGTTACCAACCCGCCGCCCTTGAATCCCCTCTCCTCTCAAACTTTCACTGAAACCTAAGGTTAACCCTAGCCGCCGCCACCCAAATCAACCCTAATCCCCTTTGATTCTTACTTAACCCATGGATTCCAATGGCTGTTTGAGACATGTACTCGTCTCATATGTTTCCTTGTGGCATGTTTTCGTAATTCCATGGAAAGATCTCAAAGATATCTATTCCAGATCCTGCTCGACTTCTGTCTATGGTCTTTTTCCGGCCGTCCATGGCCGATCGAGTCAGATCCATGGCTTTTTCGGCTAGATCGGTAACTTTTCGAAGTTTTTCGCACTTTTCTGGGTTCTCTGAAACCCTAACCTTTAAGATCTTTCAATTTTATTTCAGATATATCTTAGAATTGTGTATGTTATGAACCTCTTAAGTGTTTTCCTCAAAGGTTTTCCAATTTTTTTCAAAGCAACTCTCCGTCTTCAAAAATTAGGGTTTCTTAAACTCATTTTAAAAGATCTCTTCTCCGATTTTCAGTGTTGTTTTAGGATTTCACTATGTTTAAATTGTTTGCATATGTTCTTCTTCTACCTTGTTCATCGTGTTTAAAACCCTAAGTATTTTGGTTTCATCCGAGTTTTGGAAACTGTCTTTGTTTGTCTTGTATGTATACTAGTTTCGACTGAGTTCTTTGTGTTTAGATCCATTTCTTTGTTTAACTTGACTGATTCTTAAGTTCTTACCTTTTTAACTCAGCTCTGTTAAAACCCTAATTTACTGAAAATTCTTCTCACTTGTTACTAAGAGTTTTTAAAAAGATCTCCTTCACCTGTTGCTATGTGTTAGACTGTTTCCTTCATTTTTGGTTCTATGTTACCACTTGACTATGCTGACTACTATGTTTCGAGTAGGTTCTTTTACTGCTGAGCCCCAGCCTACTCCTGTTACTACTGTATGTTTGTGTTGCTTCTTTTGTCAATATGGTTAGCCTTGCATGACTGATACTCTTGTTCATTCTTCTCTATTTATATGGTGAAGTGCAGAATCATGATTCTTTCTTGATTGATTGCGAAGGTTTTCTGATAAACCCCTAATTCCACCCGTTTGTGTGAATTGATTGATTCCTTTCCTTTATTTGTTGTGATATTGTACCCCTGCTGAATCCTTTCCCTAATTAAGTATATTTTGTACTTAGACTCAATTTATTTACTCTATACTTTTAATATCCCCTATATGGTCAGAAATCAATCTTTCTCAAATTGGTTTTTTTCCTTAATTATTCCAGTCAGTATCCGTTTGAACAGTAATTCGTTGATTAAAGGAAAGTACTTGTATTAATTGATTCTGATTGTGATTATTTCCATGTTTGTGTTAAAATATTACTTGTTACCTTATTTTCTACTCGTTTTCAAAGCTATAAATACCCTACCCTCTCTTCTCTAAAGACACGAACAACTAAGTTCAAGACACACACTTATACACTCAAAAATCTCTCTTTCTCTACTGCTACTTGTGCTACTGCGTTGTCTAGCCTGCGGAATCCTACTTTCTTTACCTTTATGCACTTTGCTTTCTCAACTGGTATGTCCTAGTTTAATGTTAAAGCTTCAACAACAACATGCTTCTTTAATTGTTTCAGTTTCTCTCATTCTTGTCTACTTCTGCTTGTGATTCTATTGTGAAACCTGCAGTCAAGTTACATTACCAGCATGCTATAATGTCTCCCTCCCTATTTAGATTAATGCACTCCCCTATGTGTGTTTCAAGGCATACTCTGTCAGTTACTTATTGTGTACTTCCCATCCCAAGTCCCTATCCCTTCAATATGCTTATGTTATTTCTGACTAGCCTGTGATCATGCCAGTATTAGCTATTATTGTGCATGTCTAACTAGTCCTAAGACCCTTGATGGGGTTATGTGTTTACAGTCAAATGTATGTGTGTCCCAAACCCCTTGACCCCTTGTGTGACTACTGATTTTATGTGTGACCCCAATTTGGGAGTTTTGAGTTTTGTTTACTACTACAACTGATTTTAATCACCTCTGTTACTGATTGCTTTCAAAAATGGACTATCAGTCCAGCTTTTAAACAAATCCCTTTCAACATGAGTTCTGCACTTCCACTATACTCTTAAAATCCAGGTTCTTCCCCTTTTGTGTGAGCCTTGCCTTGAGACCCTTAAGTTCCCTCTGAACTTGGACACATAAGAGCTGGCCCTTCCATACTACACTCACTCTCTTGGTTATGCAGTCTGGGTATGAGCACTGCCCGGGATCCTTTGAGGTCTTTAGGGAACTCTGACACACCCAGATATAAGCAAGGCTTTAGAACAATATTGGCATTGAAGTGGTTTATTACATAACTCAGAGAGGAAGTCAGGATCAGGTTTCCTATGGGGTTGGCTAGTGAAAAGGTATGGGAAATATGCATGTTAGCTATCAAAAGTGTAGAAAATATGTTATTAGGTTTATATTCCTACTTGCGCAATAGAAACCATGCTTAGGACTCATTTTATACATTAGAGATCATGTTCCCTAGGACTTACACTTACTATTTTCAGCATGTCCATTTTACTATCATATCACTTAGAAAATCCTGCGTTAAGTGTGTTAATAACTGGTGTATTCTGCGTTCATGTTCCTACTACCATACACATTTAGAGATCCTGTTTTAGGCTAAACAACACTAACAAATATATCATCTATGCATATTCTGGAAATCATGTTTTAAACGCTGTAATATTTGTGCATATAGAAATCCTGCTTAGGATTCTGCATAAACATCATTCTGCATCTCTGTACATTAGATACCATGTCTTTAGGATTTCATTTATATTCACTTAAGCACGCTTAGGCTAACTACTAATTCATAAAAGGAATAAAACATTTTTACTCCATTTTTTTTACAAGCAACTGGCCATAATTCTGTGTGTTGAACACCTAGAACAACATGTTTTAGGTAATATAAATAATCTCCAAACCATTTTAATAATTACTAAATATTTCTTACGCCTAGGCAAGTCTTAGGTAATTACTTAAATAAAATTGGAGCTGCCTTTGTTTAATTATCAGCTGCTACAACCAGCAGGCAGGCCTAATTCGGACTTCTTTTCTGAGTTATATAACGAATTTAGTTCTTACTTAAACACCCTGCTTTAAGATTTTAAAATTCAGACCTTAACTGTGTATGAGTCGTGATGTCTATGTGCATTGTTTGCGGAGGTATAACTGAGCCTTCTATTTGCTTATATGTTTCCCCTAATTGCAGGTTTATATGTTTTGTATGTCGCCTTATCATTTTACCTTTGAACCTAAGGGTCAGCCTAGAACCTTCTTTTTATAGGAATAGGAGTCCTAAATTTCTCCGGGACTGATAGGAATGGGACGGGTAATAGCATTCAATAGAGGTCGAGACCAACCCTCGCTTTAATTACCTTCACAGAGCAGGAAAGGGTAGATATGGATATGATGACCGGTGCGCTAATACCACGTGTATCCCCTCTTCTGAGGAGTGTCATATCGCGTATTGCATTGATGTGATCCATATAATAAACAAACCTAGGACACCCCTTTATTTTTATAAGTATGCTTAGACTATAACTCTTTTCAAAACCTTGCTTTTATTGTTTTTTTTCAAACACTTGTGTATTTAAACTCAAAATCCCCTATTATTTGAGCCTTTATTTGTTTATTTGCTAATTGCACAAATTCACAAAAAATTGTCTGGCCGGGAACCACACTAGTGGATCCTGAGGGGTGCCTAACACCTTCCTCTTAGGATAATTTCAAACCCTTGCCCTATCTCTGGTTATCAAACATAGTTGTAGTTGGACCTTATAGGTGCCCTAATGCACCTTAAAATCGTTAGGTGGAGACTCTTCAAATACCAAATTCCCAAAAGGAAATGAGTCATTACACCATATGAACGTCGAAACCCGGACTTCCTCTCCGCGGAGGGTAAAAAAGTGGGGGCGACAGCATGGCGATTCTGTTGGGGAATTTTTAGACTTTTACTATTTCAGATTGTTCTTGTGAATTTGTACCTCCCTATGTGCAATTACTTGTTTAAATTTCTTTAAGCATTTAATTTTTTCTTCAAAAGCAAAACTAATATATCTTCCTTGTTTCTTTCCTTTATTGTTGCTTAAAATTATGAAACTGTTGTATTTATCGCTTTCTTAACGTGCAAATACATGTCAACATGTTTTTTTTAATTATTGCATAATCATGTTCAACATCACACTCCACTTATGCCAAAAAAATACTATAGCAATGCTTGTTAAGTTGTTGCGCTCTTCCCATATCATTACCCCCTAAATTTAGAAAGACATATTTGCAGTAAAACTAGTCGATCAGCGGTACAGTCAACGGTTCCGTGTCTTCCCCCTTGAGTTGTCCGCTCAAGGGTACCAGTCTAAAACCTCATAGAACCTTACTCTGTTAAATTGTGCATGCATCATGGCCCAACCTAGCCGGGTTAGTTATGTTATCCATATAATGATCCTTTAATATAGCCTTGCCCAAAGTCCCCTGGGTTTCCCTAAACCTAAACAGACGTAATCACATTCTGTGCATTTATTTGGAGAACTAAATGCTTTATGCTAATTATTGATGTTAAATAGTCGAGTCCGGTGGAGGGGTATGGTCTAACCCTTTGTTTTGTAGAAAATGAGGCACGAGGTCCCCAATTTTAGTACGGTTAGCATGCCCCCACTCTTGATGGACTGGTGGAGGAGTCTTCCATCAAATGACCAAATCCATGAATGGAAAGAGAGGGCCGCCAAAGCTAGCGAAAAGTTGGAATATCTGGAGTACAACCTGCTGGAATTGTAAGGAAAAGTGAGGAAGAGAGTCACCGACTGACAGAACGCTGAAGGAAACGAAGGAGAACACCTGGCAAAGGCATTTTTACTAGTGAACCTACAAGAACTGGAGTATTTGATTAACGAGAGCATTCAACTTTAGGAATGTCCTTCTGGACCAAATAGATAGGAATTTGCTTTTTCGCTTTATGAATGTAATAAGGCCAATGGCCATTACTGACTTTTACTTCTTCCTTATTTAGTGTCGTTTTGGGATTCATCTATTTTAATCAATAAAATTAGGCATTTAGCATTCTAAGTTCTCCAAATCAATTTGCCGCTAGGCCTACCTCGGGCACAAAGAGGTTCGCAAATTAAGACATGTTTTACATTCCCGCACTATGTGTTTAAATATTGCAATACTTTTTATAATCCTTACTGACTTGATTACCTTTTCTTTTATAATCCTCTAGCATTATCATCTTATTTCACAAGATCCAGGGGCCCTCCACCCACTCCCCCTCTTAGTCCCTCTAAAGGCAAGAACAAAGGCAAGTATGGAAGATTTAAACAACAATAGAAAGGAGAACACAACTGAACAAGTAGAGGTCACTGATGGCTAGGGTATTCGGGTTCCTAACGAGAATGTGTCACATCTGGAACAGAACAAGAAACATGATACTACCTTTGGTTTGGGATATGATTACACCTGGGAAGAATTCAACAACTGGTCGCCACCATGGCGCGGTCCTTACTATCCACTAGAGCAGATAATACCGCATCTGGAGCAGACTTTCCAACAGGCCGACATTGTTTGTGGGTCAGATGAAGAAGAAGCGCTTGCGGCGGTAAAAAACTTGTTTCTGGAAGACAGTGATATGGACTGTTGTGTTGTTCTTGAGGAGGAGGGGGAGGAAGGCCTTTCCATACAGGCTGTGAGCCGAGGGGCATACATCAAGAATTGGACCATCAGGACAACCAAAGCCCGACGTGCCTCGAGGTAGCAAGGCTAAAATAAGCATTATTCATTGTTTTTGCTAAATGATTTTCTTTTCGCGCTTTCAATTCCTGCAATAAGATCTTCAATGTTTAAAGAAGTTGTTCAATTTATCAAAAGCATTTCTGATTTTTTATGAATTAATATTTCTTGCTATCATTTTCTTTCCCTACTTTACCAATATAGCATTACTATTACTTATCTTGATGAACCAACAGCTGTGACATGCAATGAGACAATGCAACAAACGGACATTGATTCAGAAGAAGATGGCATACCTAACGAGATTATCAAAAAAGTTGAGAAATTTGAGAACAAACCTAAGTCCAACCTGGACGAGACCAAAATTGTCAACCTGCGAGATACATAAAAAGTTAAGGAAACGCGAATTAGCGTTCACCTATCGCCATCAAAAAAGAAAGAATACACAGAATTTCTAAAGGAATATGAGGACATATTCGCCTGGTCGTATGATGACATGACTGGTCTGAGTATGTCTATTGTGGCTCACAAATTACCAACTGATCCAATGTGTCCTCCAGTAAAGAAAAAGCTCAGAAAGTTCAAGCCTGATAAGAGTTTGAAAATCAAGGAAGAGGTCAACAAGCAGATCAAAGCTAAGGTTCTCAGGGTAGTAGAATACTCGACATGGTTAGCCAACATTGTGCTAGTGCCAAAGAAGGATGGGAAGGTCAAAGTCTTCGTCGACTACCGGGATCTCAACCGGGCCAGTCCGAAAGATGACTTCCCTTTGCCGAATATACACATCCTGATTGACAATTACGCCAAGCATGAGGTGTAGTCATTTGTAGATTGCTTCACTAATTATCATCAGATCTGGATGGATGAAGAAGATGATGAGAAAACGGCTTTCATTACGCCGTGGGGAATGTACTGTTACAAGATAATGTCATTCGGCCTAAAAAATGCAGGGGCCACCTACATGAGGGCCATGACTACCATTTTCCATGATATGATACACAAAGAGATAGAGGTATATGTAGACGATGTTATTATCAAATCCAAGAAGGCCACTAACCACATGGAAGATCTGAGGAAGTTCTTCAATAGACTGCGGAGGTACAACCTGAAACTAAACACCGCAAAGTGCGCATTTAGGGTTCCTGCTGGGAAATTGCTTGGGTTTATTGTGTGTCGCCGAGGAATAGAACTAGATCCATCAAAAGTTAAAGCCATTCAAGAACTTCCACAGCCAAAGAACAAGAAGGATGTTATGAGCTTCTTAAGGAGGCTCAACTACATTAGCCGATTCATAGCACAGTCTACAGTTATCTGTGAACCAATCTTTAAGATGTTGAAGAAGGACGCTGCTACCAAATGGACCGATGACTGCCAAAAGGCCTTCGATAGAATCAAGGAGTACCTATCAACACCACCAGTCTTAGTCCCTCCTGAGCCATGTAGACCCTTACTACTCTACCTCGCAGTGTTAGATGGAGCTTTCAACTGCGTTCTGGGACAGCATGATGAAATGGGGAGGAAAGAGCAGGTCATTTATTATCTCAGTAAGAAGTTCACCCCGTACGATGCCCGATATTCTCTGTTGGAACGGACCTGTTGTGCCTTGACTTGGGTAACTCAGAAGCTGAGACATTACTTCTGCGCCTATACTACATATCTCATATCGAGAATGGATCCTTTGAAGTACATCTTTTAGAAGCCCATGCCCACCGACAAGTTAGCCAAGTGACAAATCCTGTTGAGTGAGTTCGACATTGTTTAAGTAACTCGGAAAGTGGTCAAGGGACAGGCACTAGCAGACCACCTTGCTGAAAACCCCGTGGATAGAGGATATGAACCCCTGAAAATGTATTTTCCTGATGAAGAGGTATCATTCATAGGAGAAGACATTGCAGAATCCTATGACGGTTAGAGAATGTTCTTCGATGGAGCGGAAAACTTCAAAGGAGTTGCCATATGAGTAGTCCTAGTATCAAAAACCGGTCAGCATTATCCGGTGTCTGCCAAACTCAGGTTCCCGTGCACCAACAATATGGTCGAGTATGAAGCCTGCATCTTAGGACTCAAAATGGCTATTGACATGCACGTTCAAGAGTTGCTAGTATTTAGAGATTTAGACTTACTTATACATCAGGTACGAGAAGAATAGGCAACCAAAAACTCCAAGATACTCCTGTATCTGCATCACGTACAAGAATTGACAAAGAGGTTCACAAAGACGGAATTCCAGCATGTTCCCAGAGTCCAGAATGAGTTCGCCGATGCATTGGCTACCATGTCATCCATGATACAGCATCCAAACAAGAATTTCATTGATCCTATTCTAGTGAAGATCCATGATTAGCCAGCTTACTATACCCATGTTGAAGAAGAAGTAGACGAAAAGCCTTGGTTTCATGATATCAAGGAATATTTGGCAAAAGGAGAGTACCCGGAGCTTGCTAATCCTATTCAAAAACCACACTTCGGAGCTTATCCAAACTTCTTCTTTCACATCGGAGGAATCCTGTATAGGAGGACTCCTGATTTGGGATTCTTAAGATGTGTCGACGCTAAATAAGCATCCAGGCTGCTAGAGGAAATTTATGCTGGGACATGCGGTCCACATATGAATAGTTTTGTCTCAGCAAAGAAGATACTCTAGGCTGGTTACTTTTGGATGACTATGGAAACAGACTGCATCCTATATGTCCGGAAATGCCACCACTATCAGATACATGCAGACATGATAAAGGTACCTCCAAGCGAGATTAACACAACAAGCTCACCGTGACCATTCGCCGCCTGGGGAATGGACATTATTGGACCAATTGAGCCTGTCGCCTCCAATGGATACAGGTTTATCCTAGTAGCCATCGACTATTTCACCAAATGGGTCGAAGCAGCATCTTACAGAGTAGTGACTAAGAAAGTCGTGGCAGACTTTATCCGCGACCGCATTGTTTGTCGATTCAGGATTCCACAGTCAATCATTACTGATAATGGATCCAACCTCAACAGTGACTTAATGAAAGCTATGTGCAAAACTTTCAAGATAAGACATAAGAATTCCACAGCCTATAGGCCTTAGATTAATGGAGTTGTAGAAGCTGCCAATAAGAACATCAAGAAGGTATTGAGGAAAATGATAGAGAAGCATAAACAGTGGCACGAGAAGTTATTATTTGCTCTACTGGGTATCGCACCACATTCTGCACATCAACCGGGGCAACCCCCTATATGCTAGTTTACGGTACAGAGGCTGTCATTCCCGTGGAGGTAGAAATTCCTTCCCTAAGGATCATATAGGAAGCTGAGCTCGACGACGCAGAGTGGGTGAAAAGTCGTTATGAGCAACTAGCCCTTATAGACAGAAAGAGAATGAATGCAGTCTACCATGGTCAACTCTATCAGAACAGAATGTCCAGAGCCTTCAACAAAAGAGTCAAGCCGAGACAGTTCACACCGGGGCAGCTGGTGTTAAAGAAAAAAATTTCGCATCAAAATGAAGCCAAAGGGAAGTTCTCTACAAACTGGAAGGGTCCATACATGGTTCATCGGGTTCTGACAGGAGGAGCCCTCATATTTGCAGAAATGGACGGAGAAGTCTGGCCAAAGTCGATCAATTCAGATGCAGTCAAGCATTACTATGGGTAATATTTATGCTTTCCTTATATGATGTAAATTGAACTATGCCTGAACTGATTCCCGTTTAAGAGGGGATATGTAGGCAACACTATGGGTTCGGTCACAATTTAATAAAATTTTCATTTTCCCCGCAAATTGGAAACTGGGGCAGAATTTTGTGGAGGACCCTCTAAATTCCGAAGTAATTTCAGTCGATCGACGCACGAGAAACAACCAGAAATGTCAACCCATCAAACTGGGGCAGAATTTTGAGGAGAACCCTCAAAATTCCGTTAGCAGGAGAGGTTTCAATGTCTTAAACTACGTCGCGGTCGTCGGTTCATCTAAAAAATTATTTTAATTATAAACTTATGTCACACTCTTACAAAATCATGCATGATTACCCTATTGAAACTGCTTTGTTTTGCAGCGCTACCCCAATGATATAGACGATATTACCGGACCGAAGCCAAGCAAGTCAAGCAAAGCCAGCGGGGATACGAACTAACCTTCCCCTTACAAAACTCACAATTTTTCTTTGGATGCAGGCACTAGGATTGCAAAATCATTAAACATATCGTACACCCATGGAACAAACATTGTTCAAAGAATACGACTCTCCGAACCGTCGCACTTGCTATCAGCACACACAAGTAATGCTTCATAGTCACAATGCTCCCAGTAATCACAATGCCTCAATTTGCTATCAGGTAAGAAAGCTCTACTATCATTCGTTATTTTATTCTTGCATAAGGCTACCATTCTGTCTTCCAAGTTTAAGCTCTACGTCCATCTGCATTCACATTGCATAAGGCTATCATTCTGCCTTCCGAGACTAAACGATGTCTCCATCTGCATTCGCATTGTATAAGGCTACCATTCTGCCTTCCAACTTGCATAAGGCTACTATTCTGCCTTCCAACTTTCATAAGGCTACCATTCTGCCTTCCGAGACTAAACGCTATCTCCATTCTGCCTTCCAAGACTAAACTTTGTCTCCATCTGCATCTATATTGCATAATGCTACTATTCTGCCTTCCAATTTGCATAAGGCTGCCATTCTGCCTTCCAATTTGCATAAGGCTACCATTCTGCCTTCCGAGACTAAGCTCTGTCTCCATCTGTATTCTTGCATAAGGCTATTGTTCTGCCTTCCGAGGTTAAGCTATACCTCTCTCTGCATTTATACTTTTGCATAAGGCTATCATTCTGCTTTCTCTGCCCTTCAATTCGCAAGACTAAGCTTTATCTTGTCCGCATCATACTACTGCATCTTTCATGGGCTGAAATATCACCAATTCATCTAAAGGCATCATCGTTCGGAGGCACCATCTTCATAGACCGAGAACACCATGTCATGGCCTAAGGATCTCTCTCAATTCTTCGCATATCATTATTCAAAGGCGTCATGGTTCGGATCCACCATCCTCATAGCCCGAGAACATCATTTCATGGCATGCGAATCCTTTATCATACGCTACATGGCCCAGGACATTATGGTCATAGGACTCCATTCTTAACCATCCAAAGACAACATTCATGGTCCGATGGGAATTTGCATCATACTTAAATTTATGAACAATATACGCTTGTATTGTTTCTAATTGCAAGTAAACCGGCGAGCAACGGCAAACCCGGCAGGAGCGGTTCCGCTCCAGTTCCCTCAGCCATATCAAACCTCAACCATTCCTGTAAATCGTTCACTTACCTAGCCCTAGATAAGTAATTTTTCCCTATATATTTTCAATATGCAAAATAACTTCAAAGTAGCACACACACACACACACACACACACACACACACACACATATATATATATATATATAATCATGTCCAAATATTTTATTATTTTTCCATAATTTTTAATGGTTTAAATTGATTTATTTTCTCCCTTTTTATCCATAAAAGCTTAATAATTATTTCCAAAATTATTATTTTGATAAGTCATCTATTGTATTTTCATATTTCATGCCAAAATATGGCCAAAATGATTTTTAAATATTTTTACAATTTTATTTAATATTTTTAAAGCTAAATTGTACATAATTGCAATATTGGCCCTTTTAAGGTTTAATTATGTTTGGTACGCATAAAATTGGGTCCTATATTTTTAAATTGTTATTTATATGTTATAAATTATTTTAGTACTATCAATTTATTTTCAAAAAACTATTTGCTATTTTTTACAAATTAAAAAGGGAAAAGTGGCTATTTAACTCGTAGCCACATTTGGCTTTCAATTATAACTAAATTGAACCCCAATTTCCCCCAGACCAATTTTAATTTTAACCTGAACCTAACCCTTTTAAAACCAACCCAAACCCGGATCCCCACCTACCCCATTTAATCTAGGTCGTTGATCATTCAGATCAATGGCCACCGTTTCACCTTACCATTTTAACCCAAAATGACCTCGAACCCAATTCATTTGTTACCAACCCACCGCACTTGAATCCCCTCTCCTCTCAAACTCTCTCTGAAACCTAAGGCTAACCCTAGCCGCCGCCACCCAAATTAACCCTAATCCCCTTTGATTCTCACTCAACCCATGGATTCTCGTGGCTGTTTGAGATGTGTACTCATCTCCTATGTCTCCTTGTGGCCTATTTTCGTGATTCCATGGAAAGATCTCAAAGAGATCTAATCCAGATCCTGCTCGACTTCTATCTATGGTCTTTTTCCGGCTAGATCGGTAACTTTTCAAAGTTTTTTTCACTTTTCTGGTTCTCTTAAACCCTAACATTTAAGATCTTTCAATTTTCTTTTAGATCTATCTTATATATGTGTCTGTTATGAACCTCATAAGTGTTTTAGCTTTTCAGATTTTTTTCAAAGCGACTCTCCGTCTTCAAAAATTAGGGTTTCTTAAACTCTTTTTAAAAGATCTCTTCCCTGATTTTCAGTGTTGTTTTAGGATTTCACTATGTTTAAATGGTTTGTTTATGTTCTTCTTCTAGCTGGTTCATCGTGTTTAAAACCCTAAGTATTTTGGTTTCATTCGAGTTTTGGAAACTGTCTTTGTTTGTTTTGTATGTATACTGGTTTCAACTGAGTTCTTTGTGTTTAGATCCCTTTCGTTATTTAACTTGACTGATTCTAAAGTTCTTACCTTTTTAATTTAGCTCTGTTAAAACCCTAATTTACTAAAAATTCTTCTCACTTGTTACTGAGATTTTTTAAAAAGATCTCCTTTACCTGTTGTGATGACCCAAAAGGTCATCACTTGTGTTGCAATTAAATTCTACGTTCTAAGGCCTTAAAAACCTCCCTTAGCACCACCTCGATTTGCATGCGCAGTCCGGGCGCGTAGACGGAAAGCTTAAATGTGAAAATTAGTAAAAATAATAAGTTTTGACTGTAAAATGAATAAATTTGACTTCGGTCAACGTTTTGGGTAAACAGACCCGGACCCGTGATTTGATGGTCCCGTAGGGTCCTTAGGAAAATATGGGACTTGGGCGTATGCCCGGAATCGAATTCCAAGGTCCCAAGCCGGAGAAATGAATTTTTAAAGGAAATTATTTTCTGGAATTATTTAAGGAAAATTAAAATGAAATTTGCTTAGAACATGATGGTATCGGGCCCGTATATTGGTTCCGGCACCTGGTATAGGTCTTATATATGATTTAAGACGTTTCTGTGGAATTTGGTAAAAAACGGATGTCATATGACGTGATTCGAACTTAAATCGCAAAGTTGATGTTTAAAGAAGTTTTGAGAAAATTTCATTGATCTCGAGATCTAATTTGATGTTCATGATGTTATTTTGACAATTTGATTGCACGAATAAGTCCGTAGGATATTTTTGAGGTTTTGTGTGCACTTGGTTTGGAGTTCCGAGGGCTCAGGTGAGTTTTGTGTAGGTTTCGATATGTTTTAGGCTTAAAACAGAAGTTGCAGGCCTATGAACCCGCAAGTGCGGTCCGCGGTCAGCCTTATGTGGTGCGTGGTGTAGGGATGTGCGGCTGCAGTCGACTTTCACTGTTGTGCGGCCGCAATCGACTTTGTGTGGTCCCCACATGGCACAGGACCGCAGTACCCTCAGGAAGGCTTGTGCGGCATTTTTCAAAATCATTGTGCATTTTTCAAAATCATTGTGCGGACAGGATTTTCAGTCATTATAAATTTTTCAAAACCCAAAAAACATAAGAGACAATTTTTCAAACAGCCTTTCTTCTCCGAATCAATTGTAATTCGTTTTTAACTAGTTTTCTCCAATCATTAATATCTTTTAACATGATTTCAACTTCAAATCAATGATTTTATGGGGGAAATTGGGTGTTTTGGGTAGAACCTAGGTTTTTCAAAAATTAGGGATTTGGACCTCGATTTGAGGTCCAATTTCAAAACAAATTACATATTTGAGCTTGTGTGGGAATGGGTAATCGGTTTTTGGTTCGAACCTTGGGTTTTGACCACGTGGTCCCGGGGGTGATTTTGACTTTTAGGGTAAAACTTTGGAAAACTCATTTTCATGCATTCAAATTGATTCATTTAGCGTTTATTGATGTAATTAAGTAACTTGTGGCTAGATACGAGCGAATTAGCGGAGGAATCAAAGGGTAAAGCTATAATTGAAACTTGAGTTGTGTTCGAGGCATCGAGGTAAGTGTTTGGTCTAACCTTAGCTTGAGGGATTAGGAGTTGTGTCTTATTTGCTACATGTTAATTGTGGAGTACGACATATAGGCATGGCGACAAGTATCTATACGTTGGTGTCAAGCATGCCCGTGAGTCTTGTATTATAATTGTTATGACTCTGTTGTGGTTTATTGCGCTTCCTATGTTATTATCACCATTGTTCCCTTACCGGGATGTTTGTTTGATATTAATGATCCCTTGTCGGGATGTTTGTTTTGATAATATTGTTCCATTACCGGGATGTTGTTGAAATATCATTGTTCCCTTGCCGAGAAGTTGTTATATTACTCTTGTTCCATTGCCGTGATTCCTTGTGATTATTGTTGGCTTGTAACTTAGAGCGGGTGGTACGCCTACCACAAGATATAATAAAATGGGAGCGAGTGGTATGCCTACCACAAGATATAATGAAATGGGAGCGAGTGGTACGCCTACCACAAGATATAATGAAATGGGAGCGGGTGGTACGCCTACCACGAGATAAATAAAATGGAAGCGGGTGGCACGCCTTCCACGAGATAATGAAATGGGAGCGGGTGGCACGCCTACCACGAGATACAGGAAACGGGATCGGGTTGCACACCTGCGACAACATGTCAAAAGAAAGTGAAATCTGCCTTTGTTTTCCTTATTCTTGTTAGTGGTTGGATTTTGATTCCTTTGTAATTCTCTTGATATTCTGTTTTTACCTGTTATTCCCCCGAAGCATGTTTTCCCCCTTCCCATCCTTACTTGTTTATTCCTGTTTTACTTTTCGCTGTATATTATATAACTGCACAGATTTATTTGGTAGTTTGGTCCTAGCCTCGTTACTACTTCGCCGAGGTTAGGCTAGGCACTTACCAGCACATGGGGTCGGTTGTGCTGATGCTACACTCTGTACTTATGTGCAGATACAGAAGCAACGCTGGGTCAGCAGCAGTAGCTTGGGAGCCAGCCTTCAGTCCACCGAGTTTCCGAGGTAGTCCTGCAGGCGTTCGTAGGCCCGGTGCCTCTTCTATTAGTTATTTTGTTTTATTATCATTGTATCCAAGACAGACAGTGTTCCTTCTTTCAAACGTTTGTATGTAGTAATCATAGATAGTTCATGAATGTTGTGACACCAGTTTCTGGGTAGAGGCATATGTTGATTTCCGTATTATTTTGGTTTATTTTGTTTAAGTCTTCCGCTTAATCTCATAATTCGCTATTATTTAAATGTTTATCACCTATTAAAGCAAGTTGTTAAAAGGATTAAAACAAAGAAGTAAAGAATTTTCTAAATTTTGTGGCTTGCCTAGCTTCTACGAGTAGGCGCCGTCACGACTCCCGAGGGTGGGAAATCTAGGTCGTGAAAAGTTGGTATCAGAGCTCTAGGTTACATAGGTCTCACAATTCATGGACAAGCTTAGTAGAGTCTGAGGGATCGGTACGGAGACATCTGTATTTATCCCTCAAAGGCTACAGAGTTAGGAAACTTCACATTTGTTCTTTCCTGTCGTGCGGTTTTGTTTCTCAATGCTAATTGAATTTCCACTTTGTTCTTTCGCAGATGGCGAGAACACACACTTCCTTATCCACCGCTCAGCAGCCCAAACCCCCAACAGCAGCTCCCACGAGGGGCAGAGGGAGAGGCCGAGGCCGTGCTAGAGGCCCAGTAGGGGCAGAGCTCAGCCCCGAGCAGCAACACCAGTGACGGAGCCTCAGGTTGATTTTGATGAGGAGGTTCCAGCCCCAGCAGTTTCAGTGGGCCCAGCTCAGATCCCAAAGGGGTTTATTGCTACCCCAGTTCTTCAGTATGCTCTGGTCCGATTAGTGGGCCTCATGGAGAGCATCACCCGGGCAGGCTTGCTTCCTGTAGCACCAACCGTCTCTCAGGCTAGAGGAGGGGTCCAAACTCCTACTAATCGCACTCTGGAGCAGGTAGCTCCCCAGATTCAAACTCCAACGGTTCATCCAGTTGGAGCAGATCAACCGGGTGTGGTAGCTCAGACCGGCGATGGAGCTGCTATGTCTGCCAATGCTTAGTGGAGGCTGGATAGGTTCACCAGGCTCTTCACTTTTACTTACAGTAGTGCATCTGCTGAGGATCCCCAGGATTACCTAGACAGCTGCCATGAGGTTCTCAGGAACATGGGTATTGTTGAGACCAATGGGGTCGATTTTGCTACGTTTTGCTTGTCTGGATCTGCCAACACTTGGTGGAGGGATTATTGCTTAGCTAGACCAGCCAGATCGCCAGCCTTGACTTGGGAGCAGTTCACACAGCTATTTCTGGAGAAGTTTCTCCCCATTACTCAGAGAGAGGCCTATCGGAAGCAGTTTGAGCGCCTCCGGCAGGGTTCCATGACTGTTACCCAGTATGAGACTAAGTACATCGACATAGCTCGCCATGCTCTTGTCATACTTCCTACCGAGAGATAGAGGGTGAGGAGGTTTATTGATGGTATTATTTAGCCGATTTGTCTTCAGATGGCTAGGGAGACTAGGAGTGAGATATATTTCCAAAAGGCGGCCAATGTGGCCAGGAGAGTGGAGATGGTTCTGTCACAAGGAGGTGGTCATGGGCCGGATAAGAGGCCCCATCATTCAGGCAGATTCAGTGGTACCTCGTCTGGAGGTAGAGATTCATATGGTAGAGGCCATCCCCCTAGGCCTTTCCAGTCAGCACTTCAGGTTTCTCACGGTGCTACAGGTAGCCGCGGTTCTCAGATGCAGTATTCTGATCATCAGTCCTACAGTGCACCACCAACACCTATTAGTGTACCTCCGCTTAAAAGTTTCCAGGGTCGTCAGCCCCAGCAGCCAAGGGCTTGTTTCACTTGTGGTGACACGAGGCACATTGCTAGGTATTGTCATCGAGCTTCAAGTAGTTCTCCGCATCAGGGTTCCCCTGCTATGGATCAGGCACCAGGTGTCCCACAGGCCGCCCAGCCAGCTAGAGGTGGAGATAGAGGTGTTAGAGGTAGAGCTCAGGCCACTAAAGATGGAGGCCATCCAGCTAGAGGTGGAGGCCAGCCAGCTAGAGGTGGAGGCTAGCCAGCTGCAGGCCATCCCAGAGATGTATTTCAGGGTGGTAGGGCCCAGCCCCGATGTTATGCTCTCCCAGCCAGGCCCGAGGCTGAGGCTTCAGATGCAGTTATTACAGGTACGGTTCTATTTTGTGATAGAGATGCTTCAGTGTTGTTTGATCCAGGGTCTACATACTCGTATGTGTCATCTTATTTTGCACAGTATCTGATCATGCCTAGTGATTCATTAAGTGTTCCTGTTTATGTGTCTACATCGGTGGGTGATTCTATTATAGTTGATCGAGTCTATCGTTCTTGTATTGTGGTGATTGGGGGTCTTGAGACTCATGTAGATTTGTTGCTTTTAGACATGGTCGATTTCGATGTTATATTGGGGATGGACTGATTATCACCTTACAATGCTATCTTGGACTGTCATGCCAAGACTGTGACCTTAGCTTTACCGGGTTTGCCTCATTTAGAGTGGAGAAGGGCTCCTGGTCATTCTACCCATAGTGTTATCTCTTATGTGAAGGCTCGGTGTATGGTCGAGAAGGGGTGTTTGGCCTATTTGGCATATGTTCGTGATTCTAGTGCCGAGGTTCCTTCTATTGATTCTGTGCCCATTGTTTATGAGTTTCCTGAGGTTTTCCCTTCAGACCTGCCGGGTATGCCACCCGACAGGGATATTGATTTCTGTATTGATTTGGCTCCGGGCACTCAGCCCATTTCTATCCTGTTGTATCATATGGCCCCGCCTAAGTTAAAAGAGTTGAAGGAGCAGTTACAAGACTTGCTTGAGAAGGGTTTCATTAGACCCAGTGTTTCGCCTTGAGGTGTGCCGGTATTGTTTGTTAAGAAGAAGGATGGGTCGATGAGAATGTGTATTGATTACCGGCAGTTGAACAAGGTTACGATCAAGAATAAGTATCCATTGCCGAGGATTGATGATTTGTTTGATCAGCTTAAGGGTGCCAAGTTATTTTCAAAGATTGACTTGAGATCTGGCTACCATCAGTTGAGGATTAGGGCATCTGATGTCCCTAAGACAGCTTTCTGCACTCGGTACGGGCATTATGAGTTCTTGGTTATGTCATTCGGGATGACAAATGCCCTAGCAGCTTTTATGGATTTAATGAACCGAGTGTTCAGGCCTTAGTTGGATTCGTTCGTGATAGTCTGCATTGATGATATTTTGATATATTCCTGCAGCCAGAAGGAGCACGAGCAACATCTTAGAGTGGTTCTTTAGACCTTGAGGGATAGTCAATTATATGTTATGTTCTCGAAGTATGAGGTCTAGTTGAGTTCAGTTTCATTTCTGGGTCATGTTGTATCAGTATAGGGTATTCAGGTTGATCCGAAAAAGACTGAGGCAGTCAAGAACTGTCTTAGACCAGCATCAGCTATAGAGATTCGGAGTTTCTTGGGATTGGCAGGCTACTATCGTCGGTTCGTGGAGGGGTTTTCATCTATTGCAGCCCCGATGACCAGGTTGACCTAGAAGGGTGTCCAGTTCAGATGGTCGGACAAGTGTGAGGCGAGCTTTCAGAAGCTCAAGACAGCTCTGACTACGGCATCGGTGTTGGTTTTGCCCACAGGTTCAGGACCTTATACAGTTTATTGTGATGCATCTCGTGTTGGGCTTGGTGTAGTGTTGATGCAGGATGGCAAGGTCATTGCTTATGCTTACCGGCAGTTGAAGATTCATGAGAAGAACTATCAGGTTCATGATTTAGAGTTGGCAGCCATTGTTCACACATTGAAGATTTGGAGGCATTATATGTATGGTGTGGCATGTGAGGTATTCATAGATCACAAGAGTCTTCAGTATTTGTTCAAGCAAAAGGAGTTGAATTTGAGGCAGAGGAGGTGGTTGGAGTTGTTGAAGGATTATGATATCACTATATTATATCACCCGGGAAAGGCCAATGTGGTGGCCGATGCCTTGAGTAGGAAATCAGCCAGTATGGGCAATCTTGCTTATATTCTGGTCGGTGAGAGACTGCTTGCATTGGATGTTCAGGCTTTGGCCAATCAGTTCATGAGGTTGGATGTTTCTGAGCCTAGTTGGGTGTTAGCTTGCATGGTTGCTCGTTCTTCTTTATTGGAGTGTATCTGTGATCGGTAGTATGATGATCCCCATTTGTGTGTCCTTAGAGACATGGTGCAACACGGAGGTGCCAAGCAGGTTACCTTAGGTGATGATGGAGTTTTGAGATTGCAGGGTCGAGTTTGTGTGCCTAATGTAGATGGGCTCCGAGAATTGATTTTAGAGGAGGCCCATAGCTCCCGGTACTCTATTCATCCGGGCGCCACGAAGATGTATCAGGATTTGCAGTAGCATTAGTGGTGGCGTAGATTGAAGAAGGATATTGTTGCATATGTGGCTCGGTGTTTGAATTGTCAACAAGTTAAGTACGAGCATCAGAGTCCTGGTGGTTTATTTCAAGGGATTGAGCTTCCCGAGTGGAAGTGGGAGCGGATCACTATGGACTTTTTTGTTGGACTCCCACAGACTCAGAGGAAGTTCGACGCAGTATGGGTCATTATTGATAGGCTGACCAAGTCAGCGCATTTCAATCATGTGGCAGTCTCCTATTCTTCCGAGAGGTTAGCTGATATCTATATTTGGGAGATTGTTCGTCTTCATGGTGTGCCCGAGTATATCATTTCGGACCGAGGTACGTAGTTTACCTCACATTTCTGGAGAGCAGTTCAGCGAGAGTTGGGCACGCGGGTTAAATTGAGCACAGCGTTTCATAATCAGACGGACGGGCAGTCCGAGCAGACTATTCAAATTTTGGAGGATATGCTCCAAGCTTGTGTCATTGACTTTGGAGGCTCATGGGATTAGTTTTTGCCCTTAGCAGAGTTTGCCTACAACAACAGCTACCAGTCGAGTATCAAGATGGCTCCTTATGAGGCTTTATATACCAGTCGAGTATCCAGATGGCTCATTATCAGTTTTTGACCCGGGAGAGGTTCGGTTGTTGGGTACGGATCTGATTCAGGATGCTTTGGACAAGGTCAAGATTATTTAGGATAGGCTTCGTACAGCTCAGTCCAGGCAAAAAAGTTATGCCGACCGTAAGGTTCGAGATTTGGCATTCATGGTCGCTGAGCGTGTATTGCTTCGAGTGTCGCCTATGAAGGGCGTGATGAGATTCAGGAAGAAGGGCAAGCTTAGCCCTAGGTTCATTCGCCCGTTTGAGATTCTTGATAGAGTGGGAGAGGTGGCTTATAGACTTGCGTTGTCGACGAGCTTATCAGTCGTGTATCCAGTGTTCCATGTGTCCATGCTTTAGAAGTATCACGGTAATCCATCCCACGTGTTAGATTTCAGCACTGTCCAGTTGGACAAGGACTTGTCTTATAAGGAGAAGCCGGTAGCTATTCTAGACCGGGAGGTTCGTCAATTGAGATCGAAGAGTTTTCCTTCTATTCGTGTTTAATAGAGAGGTCAGCCCGCTGAGGCATCGACTTGGGAGTCCGAGTCCTATATGCGGAGCCGCTATCCCCATCTTTTTCCCGACTCAGGTACTTCCTTCTTATGTCCTTTGAGGACGAACTGTTGTTTTAGAGGTGGAGAATGTGATGACCCAAAAGGTCATCACTTGTGTTGCAATGAAATTCTACGTTCCAAGTCCTTAAATCGCTCCCAAATCACCACCTCAATTTGCGTGCGCAGTCCGGGCGCGTAGCCGGAAAGCTTAAATGTAAAAATCTGTGAAAAATAATAAGTTTTGACTATAAAATGAATAAATTTGATTTCGGTTAACATTTTGGGTAAACGGACCCAGACCCGTGATTTGATGGTCCCGGAGGGTCCATAGGAAAATATGGGACTTAGGCCTATGCCCGGAATCGAATTCCGAGGTCCCAAGCCCGAGAAATGAATTTTTAAAGGAAATTGTTTTCTAGAATTGTTTAAGGAAAATTAAAATGAAATTTTCTTAGATCATGATGGTATCAGGCTCGTATTTTGGTTCTGGTGCCTAGTACAAGTCATATATATGATTTAAGACGTTTCTGTGGAATTTGGAGAAAAAGGATGTCATATGACGTGATTCGGACTTAAATCATAAAGTTGATGTTTAAAGAAGTTTTGAGAAAATTTCATTGATCTCGAAATCTAATTTGATGTTCATGATGTTATTTTAACGATTTGATTGCACGAATAAGTCCGTAGGATGTTTTTGAGGTTTTGTGTGCACTTGGTTTGGAATTCCGAGGGCTCAGGTGAGTTTTGTGTAGGTTCCGGGATGCTGTAGGCTTAAAACCAGAAATTGCAGGCCTCTGAACCCGCTAGTGCGGTCCGCGGTCGGCCTTGTGCGGTGCGCGGTGTAGGGCTGTGCGGCTGCAGTCGACTTTATGCGGTCCGCACAGGGGCGCTGTTGTGCGGCCACAGTCGACTTTGTGTGGTTCGCACAGGGCATTGGACCGCAGTACCCTCAGGAAGTCCTGTGCAGCATTTTTCAAAATCATTGTGCATTTTTTCAAAAACATTGTGCGAACAGGATTTTCAGTCATTGTGCTTTTTTCAAAACCCAAAAAACATAAGAAGCAATTTTCAAACAACCTTTCTTCTCCAAATCAATTCTAAGTCGTTTTTAACTAGTTGTCTTCAATCATTAACATCTTTTAACATGATTTCAACTTCAAATCAATGATTTTCATGGGGGAAATTGGGTGTTTTGGGTAGAACCTAGGTTTTTCAAAAATTAGGGATTTGGACCTCGATTTGAGGTCTGATTTCAAAACAAATTACATATTTGAGCTCGTCGGGGAATGGGTAATCGGGTTTTGGTTCGAACCTCGGGTTTGACCACGTGGGCTCGGGGGCGATTTTGACTTTTAGGGTAAAACTTTGGAAAACTCATTTTCATGCATTCAAATTGATGCATTTAGCGTTTATTGATGTAATTAAGTAACTTGTGTCTAGATACGACCGAATTGGCGGAGGAATCAAGGGGTAAAGCTATAATTGAAACTTGAGTTGTGTTCGAGGCATCGAGGTAAGTGTTTGGTCTAACCTTAGCTTGAGGGATTAGGAGTTTTGTCTTATTTGCTACATGTTAATTGTGGAGTACGACGTATAGGCATGGCGACAAGTATCTATACGTTGGTGTCAAGCATGTCCGTGAGTCTTGTATTATAATTGTTATGACTCCGTTGTGGTTTATTGCGCTTCCTATGTTATTATCACCATTGTTACCTTGCCGGGATTTTGTTCGATATTAATGATCCCTTGCCGGGATGTTTGTTTTGATAGTATTGTTCCCTTTCTGGGATATTGTTGAAATATCATTGTTCCCTTGCTGGGAAGTTGTTATATTACTCTTGTTCCCTTGTCGGGATTCCTTGTGATTATTGTTGGCTTGTAACTGGGAGCAGGTGGTACGCCTACCACAATATATAATGAAATGGGAGCAGGTGGTACGCCTACCACAAGATATAATGAAATGGGAGCGGGTGGTACGCCTACCACAAGATATAATGAAATGGGAGCGGGTGGTACGCCTACCACGAGATAAATGAAATGGGAGCGGGTGGCACGCCTTCCATGATATAATGAAATGGGAGCGGGTGGCATACCTACCACGAGATACAGGAAATGGGATCGGGTTGCACGCCTGCAATAATATGTCAAAACAAAGTGAAATCTGCCTTTGTTTTCCTTATTCTTGTTAGTGGTTGGATTTTGATTCTCTTGTAATTCTCTTGATATTCTATTTTTACCTGTTATTCCCCCAAAGCATGTTTTCCCCCCTCCCATCCTTACTTGTTTATTCCTGCTTTACTTTCCGCTGTATATTATATAACTGCACAGGTTTATTTGGTAGTCTGGTCCTAGCCTCATCACTACTTCGCCGAGGTTAGGCTAGGCACTTACCAGCACATGGGGTTGGTTGTGCTGATGCTACACTCTGCACTTATGTGCAGATACAGGAGCAGCGCTGGGTCAGCAGCAGTAGCTTGGGAGCCAGCCTTCAGTCCACCGAGATTCCGAGGTAGTCCTACAGGCATTCGCAGGCCCGGCGCCTCTTCTATTAGTTATTATATTCTGTTATCATTGTATCCGAGAAAGACAGTGTTCCTTCTTTCAAACGTTTGTATGTAGTAATCATAGATAGTCCACGAATGTTGTGACACCAGTTTCTGGGTAGAGGCATATGTTGGTTTCCGTATTATTTTGTTTAAGTCTTCCGCTTAATCTCATATTCTACTATTATTTAAATGTTTATCACCTGTTAAAGTAAATTGTTAAAAGGATTAAAACAAAGAAGTAAAGAATTTTCTAAATTTTGTGGCTTGCCTAGCTTCTACGAGTAGGCGCCATCATGACTCCCGAGGGTGGGAAATCCGGGTAGTGTCACCTGTTGCTATGGGTTAGACTATTTCCTTCATTTTTGGTTCTATGTGACTACTTGACAATGTTGACTACTATGCTTCGAGTAGGTTCTTTTACTACTGAGCCCCAGCCTACTCCTGTTACTACTGTATGTTTGTGTTGCTTCTTTTGTCAATATGGTTAGCCTTGCATGACTGATACTCTTGTTCATTCTTCTCTATTTATATGACGAAGTGTAGAATCATGATTCTTTCTTGATTGATCTTGATTGATTGCGAAGGTTTTCTTATAAACCCCTAATTTTGCCTGTTTGTTTGAATTGTTTGATTTCTTTCCTTTATTTGTTGTTATATTGTATCCATGCTGAATCCTTTCCCTAATTAAGTATATTTTGTACTTAGACTCAATTTATTTACTCTATACTTTTAATATCCCCTATATGGTCAGAAATCAAACTTTCTCAAATTGGTTGTCTTTCCTTAATTATTCCTGTAAGTATCCGTTTGAACAGTAATTCCTTGATTAAAGGAAAGTACTTTTATTAACTGATTCTGATTGTGATTATTTCCATGTTTGTGTTAAAACTTTACTTGTTACCTTATTTTCTACTCGTTTTCAAAGCTATAAATACCCTACCCTCTCTTCTCTAAAGACACGAACAACTGAGTTCAAGACACACACTTATACACTCAAAACTCTCTCTTTCTCTACTGCTACTTGTGCTACTGTTTTGTCTAGCCGGCTGAAAGCCAAGGCTAGACTGCGGAATCCTACTTGCTTTACCTTTCTGCACTTTGCTTTCTCAACTGGTATGTCCTAGTTTAATGTTAAAGCTTCAACAACAACATGCTTCTTTAATTGTTTCAGTTTCTCTCATTCTTGTCTACTTCTGCTTGTCATTCTTTTGTGAAACCTGTAGTCAAGTTACATTACCAGCATGTTATAATGTCTCCCTCCCCCTTTAGATTAATGCACTCCCCTATGTGTGTTTCAAGGAATACTCTGTCAGTCACTTATTATGTACTTGCCATCCCAAGTCCATATCCCTTCAATGTGCTTATGTTCTTTCTGACTAGCCTGTGATCATGCCAGCATCTACTATTGTTGTGCATGTCCAACTAGTCCTAAGACCCTTGATGGGGTTATGTGTTTACAGTCAAATGTCTGTGTGTCCCAAACTCCTTGACCCCTTGTGTGACTACTGATTCTATGTGTGACCCCATTTTGGGAGTTTTGAGTTTTGTTTACTACTACAACTAATTTTAATCACTTCTGTTACTGATTGCTTTCAAAAGTGGACTATCAGTCCAACTTTTAAACAAATCCCTTTCAACATGTGTTCTGCACTTCCACTATACTCTTAGAATCTAGGTTCTGCCCCTTTTGTGTGAGCCTTGCCTTGGGACCCTTGAGTTCCCTCTGAACTTGGACACATAAGAATTGGCCCTTCCACGCTGCACTCAGTCTCTTGGTTATGCAGTCTGGGTGTGAGCACTGCCCGGGATCCATTGAGGTCCTTAGGGAATTCTGACACACCCAGATATGAGCAAGGCTTTAGATCAATATTGACATTGAAGTGGTTTATTACATAACTCAGAGAGGAAGTTAGGATCAGGCTTCCTATGGTTGTAACTTCTTATTTTTTCACTTCTTTTGTAATTCTATCATTTGGTCTGTAATAATTTGTAAACAAGTATGGGGTTGGCTAGTGAAAAAGGATAGGAAATATGCATGCTTTAGCTATCAAAAGGGTAGAAAACATGTTATTAGATTTATATTCCTACTTGCGCAATAGAAACCATACTTAGGACTCATTTCATATGTTGATACCCAATTTTTCTCTGTATATTTTATATATTCAAAATACTTTCAAAATAGCATATATATGCATATATAAGTATGCCCAAGTGTTTTAGTATTTTTTTCTAATTTTTGAAGATTTTTAAATCAATTTATTGCCCTATTTTAACAGTACAAAAACCAATAATTGTTCCTCAAATTATCATTTTTGGTTATTAATGTATTTTATTCTCATATTTATACCAAAATATAGCTAAGGTAATTTTTTCACATTTTTACAAATTTATTTAGTATTTTTAAGGTTAAATTGCATATAATTACAATTTTAGCCTATTTTAAAATTTAATTGCATTTTATACTTATGAAATTGGTTCCAGTATTTTTAATTTGATATTTATATATTAATAATTAAGTTAGTACCTTTTAATTTATTTTCAGAAATTATTTTACTATTTTTTATAAAATAAAAGGGAGAAAGTGGTTATATAAATGCTAGCCCTATTTCATTTCAATTATAGCCTGGATCAACCCCCCCCCCCCAATTAACCCAATTTCAAATCCCAAATTGACTAGCCCAATTTCAATTTAACCCGCCCCTGACCCAACTAATCGAACCCGCCCGGCCTCCCCTTTTGATCCAGACCGTTGATCATTTTGATCAACGGCCACAATCATTCCTTTCCTTTTTTAATTCACATACACCCAACCCTAAAATCATTTTCCCCTAACCCGCCGCCTCCTAAATCCTCTCCTCTCTCAGACTCTCTCGAACATTCCCTAACCCTAGCCCCTCTCACCGTCTTCAAACCTTGAAACCACCGGAATCCATGGCCTCTCAGGCCATGGGAGTCTTAAACTCACCTCCATTTGCTCTTATACTTGAAGATTTGAGGTCTGACTTCGAAGGTTTTCTCTCAGATCTCCGCCGATTCAAGGTTCTACGGCCATCTCCGGCCTTGCTCCGCGTACAATGGTGATTCGAGCCTGGTTCTGACTTTTTCGACTCAGATCGGACCTTTTTCCCAAGCCTTTCTCATTTCTAGGGCTCTTCTGAAACCCTAACTCTTCTAGGTTTTCTCCGATCTTTTTAGATCTGTTATGTATCTATGCTCTACTTGAGTTTTCAAATGATTTTCCCAACTTTTCTTTTAAAAATTACTTTCAAAATCACTTCTTTCCGATTTAGGGTTTTCTGAAAATGCTTAAAGTGTTTCTCTGACTTTTTCTTTTCCTTTCCCTTTGTGTATGTGTGTCTCTACTATGTTCTTATGTTCTTCTTTTACCATGCATGTTCTTCTACGGTGTTTCTACGTTATGTGCCTGTATGCTTTTCACTAGGCTTTACTATTTTCTTCCACTACGATCTGATATGCTTCGCCTATTTCTTCCTTCTACCATGTTCTTAAGCGTTCTTACTATTGTACCTTGTTTAAGTTTTTCTAAAAAACCTACTTAAGCATGTTTTGCTTCTACTGTTTCTTCTACTATCAGTTGTTCTTTCATTATGCCTCAAATTAGTCTCTTCACTCTGTTTGTTTGGACCTTTTTACTTGTTTGCATGTTTTCTCATGAGTTTCTGAAATAAACCTCTGAGTATGCTTCGACTACTTGCCTCCTCCTCTCTCTATCTGATTCAAGGTGGAAACCCTAGAATTTGGTAATTCCGCCGAGGTTTGATTATGTGAACTAGGGTTTTATTTTATAGAACCCTTAACTCTTTCAGACTGATTTTTTGAATCTTTGAACTGCGTTTGGACGCCTTTGTTTTCATACAATGTTGAACCTTTTTGCTAAACTCTTCTACATTGGATTCTTTCGACTAATTTTGCAAGGGCATGACAAATTTCTTTCATGTTTCAACGTGTCTGTATGCTTTTTATATATGTGTGATTGATTCAGAATCCATTTTTAATAGGTCTAATCGATTGTTACTGATTTTCCTTAAGCTAAAACCTTTTCTACCTTTCTGACTTGGTTCATTCATACAAAATCTATGATCTCTGATTTCCTGGTTGTTAACTGATTTCCTTGCCTTATTTGCAAAAACCGTGTATTGTCAAGAGCATGTCCTTAAATAACCTTTATGTATTTGCCTCTAATTTACTACTTTGCACAAAGTGTTTGACTACTTTCTTTCCTTAATTAGTTTTACTCGTTTGAATCTGAATCCCTTAATTAAGTAAAACCTTGTGTAATTGATTAACAATCAGTCTTCAAACTATTTTTTACCTTATTTTTGCTTGCTTTCTACATTATAAAAAGCACAACCCCTTTTCACCACTACACACTTCAGACTTCATAAGCTCACAACCTCTTCTAAATTCATACTTAGAGTGTTCTTGCTTCTTGTCTGCACTTTGGCTTTTACAAGACTACTGCTTTCTTCTTTACTTGTCCCTTTGAAACTGGTATGTCCTAACTTAATTTTCAGCATCACCCCAATGTGTTTACTTACAGTCTTTGTATTCATGTCTACTTTATTATTTTTTGTAAAGTTTAGCATTTAACTTAATATGCTTATGTGCTATTGCTTGCCTCTTTATGTGAACACTTGCTCCCTATCCCATTACCCCTATGTGTTTGTAAGTCGAGACTTAGGGCATGGCAACAAGGATTGTTGTCTATGAACTGAGTTTTGAACCCCTGAGGTCTTAACCTCTAAGTAGGATGGAGGGTGTGCCAGTATGTCTCAATGCTGGGTATGCCCCTTTGCCTGCTCTTCCTGCAAATTCCCTACTCCCCTATACCTCTATGTGCACTAGTTTTAAGTTGCTTCCTTCTCCTTTCACCCTCTCAGAACTCTGCACTTGCACTCACTCTTAGCTTCTAAGTTCTGCCCCCGTCCTGTGAGTATTGACTTGGGACCTTGAGTTCCCTCTGAACTTGGACACTTGAGGGTTAGCCCTTCCACACTGCACTATGACTTAATCTGCAATGTATTTGGATGTGAGCACTGCTTGGAGTCCATATGAGACTCTTAGGGAACTCTGACACATCCAAATGAGATAAAGGCTTTGGGTTTTGATCTTGGGAGTTGGTTTACTTCATACTTCAGACAGGAAGTCTGAGCAGGCTCTCCTTGGTTGTAATTTTCAGTTTTCTGATGTATTTTCTCTATTTTATTTTTGGATTGTAATAACTTTGTAATAAACTTTTGGGGTGATTAGTGAAAATGGAGGGATAACCATGCATGCAAGGGGTTGATGTCCTGCTCATAGGGTTTTCTGCACTTCTGCATTTATACAGATACCCTGCCTATAGTTTCTGCACTTCTGCATTCATGTAGATGTCCTGCTCATAGGGTTTTCTGCACTTCTGCATTTATACAGATATCCTGCCTATAGTTTCTGCACTTCTGCATTCATGTAGATGTCCTGCTCATAGGGTTTTCTGATTTCTGCACTCACGTAGATAACTTGCCTACAGGCTTATTAATTTCTGCATTCACATAGATAACTTGTCTATAGGAATTTCTGTATTTCTGCATTTATGAAGATAACCTGCCTTTATGAATTTCTGCATTCATGTAAATAACTTGACTATAAGAACTTCTGCATTCCCATTTAGATACCATGACTATATGAATCTCTGCATTCGTATATAGATACCATGTCTATAGGATGCACATGCATGTAGATAATATGCCTATAAGTCCTTTCTGATTCTTGCATACTCGCCTCTCATTAGGCAAACATGTTATAGGTTTTAACAACTAGTGAAATCAGATATCGCATTCGTAATAAAATGTTTCACCTAGATAACATGTTTAAAGTTAACAAACACATAGAAAGTTTGCCTTTATGGGTTCTAATCAAATCTGAATCGCTTCACTCGCTTGTAAGTTTAAACTGTCAGTAGTAACGCATTATCGATTGCAGAACTTGTTTTATTCTGTTAAACTGGTAACCTATCTGTAATCCGTTTACCTCTTCATTTCTAAAATCAGTAGATAGCATGCCTATAGGTCTTCGTCTAACACTTAGGCAAGCCATAAGGTAAACTTGTCAGATTTTTTACAACCAGCAGGTAGGCCTGATTCAGATTTCTTATCTGAAATATGTAATAAATTAGTCTGCCTCAACCTTTTAAGTTTTAATCAGACCCTAAGTAGTATGTGCAAGACATGCTAAACTATGTGCTTTTCTTTGGTTTTAAGGAGGTATGTTGAGCCTTATTTGTTTATGTGCTTTCTCCCCAAACTTGCTACATGTGGTTTTTGTTTGTCTTTGAAACCACAAATAAGCCAACTTTTCCGCCCTTTTAGGATTAGTAGTCCCAAGTACCTCCAGGGCTGATAGGATTGGGGCGGGTAATAGCATGCAATAAGTAAACGAGACTATTCCGCGCTTTAATACCTTAACGGGGTGGGAAAGGATAGATATGGATATGATGACCACGCGATAATATCTCGTGTAGCCCCTCATTAAGGAGTGATTGCCGGATGTTATGTGGGGTGATCCATATTATTTGTAAACCTAGGGCCCCTATTCCTTTACTTGTTTATTTCATTGTTTACTCTCAAATTTCAAATTATTTTCTCAAAATTCAGCTTTTCTTTTGTTTTCTTTTAATTTCACCTATTTGTAACCCTTATGTGCAAATCCCCTGTTATTTGAACTCTTACTCGCCTTCATGTTATTTGTACTTAAAGTCACAACCTTAGCCTAGCTGGGAACCACACTAGTGGATCTTGAGGGGTGCCTAACACCTTCCCCTCAGGATAATTTCAAGCCCTTACCCAATCTCTGGTTTCTTAAATCAAATTCTTCTTAGTGTCCTAATGCACTCAAATCATTAGGTGGCGACTCTTAAATCCAAACCCAATTCCCAAAAGGGAACGAGTTGTCCTCTCAAATGTCATGAACCCGCTTCCGCGAGGAAAAAGGGGGCGTGACAGCATGGCGACTCTGCTGGGGATATCTTTTAGGCTTCTACCATTTCAAGCTATTACTGTGACTTTACATTTCTTATGTGCCTTATTTGTTTAATACCTTAAAGCATTTAATTCCCTCTTCTACTGCAAAAAACTAACTTGTCTCTTGCTTCTTTCCCTTGTTTCTTTCACTGCTTTCCTTTACTGCACTCCTTTATTACTGTTTTAAATTATTGTAATTATTACTTTATGAAAGTGCAAATACGTGACAACTTGTTTTAATTATTGCATAAGCATGCTTTCAACATCATATTCCACTCGTGCCAAACAAAAACCATAGCAACGTTTATAACGAGTGGTTGCGCTCCTCCGATATTCTCACCCTTTAAATCCAGCAAAGGCGTATTTGCGCTAAAACCAGTCGATCAATGGTGTAGTCAACGGTTCCGTGCCTTTCCCTCTTAAGTTGTCTGCTCAAGGGTACCAGTCTAAAACCCCCATAGAAACCTTGCTCTATTTAATTGTGCATGCATCATGGTCAAACCTAGTCGAGCCAGTTATGTTGTCCGCATAATGACTCTTTAAGATAGCCTTGTCCAAAGTCCACTGGGTTTCCCAAAAACCCAAGCGGAAACTATCATGTTTTGTGCATTTATTTGTAGAACTAAATGCTTTTATTCTAATTGTTGATATTAAATAGTCGAGTCCGGTAGGGGTATGGTCTTAACCCTTTTGTTTTGCAGAAAATGAGGAACGAGGTCCCCAATTTCGGTATGATTAGCACACCCCCACTCTTGCTAGACTGGTGGAGGAGTCTTCCATCAAATGATCAAATCAATGAGTGGAAAGAAAGGGCCACCAAAGCTACCAAAAAGTTGGAATATCTGGAATACAGTCTGCTGGAATTGGAAGGAAAAGTGAGGAAGAGAGTCACCGACTGCCAGAACGTTGAGGGAAACAAAGGAGAACACCTGGCAAAGGCATTTTTACTGGTGAACCTACGTGAACTAGAGTATTTGATCAACGAGAGGATTCAACCTAAGGAAGGTCCTTTTGGGACCAAATAGATAGGAAAATACTTTTCGCTTTATAAAATGTAATAAGGCCCATGGCCACTAGTAATATTTTATTTCCTGTTATTTAGTGTCGATTTGGGATTCGTCTACTTTTTATCAATAAAATGAGGCATTTAGCATTCTAAGTTCTCCAAATCAATTTGTCGCTAGGCCTACCTCGGGCACAACGAGGCTCCCAAATTAGGACGCGATTTATATTCTTGCACTATGTGTTTAAATATCGCAACACTTCCTTATAATCCCCACTGACTTATTACCTTTTTGTTTTTACTTTTTGTTTATTTACTCCCCTCCCCAAAGGTTAGTTCGTGCACTCTAGCATCGTCATCATATTCCACAAGATCAAAGGGCCCTCCACCCACTCCTCCTCCTAGTCCTATCAGAAACAGGAACAAAGGAAAGATGGAAGATTTGAACGACACTAGAAAGAAAACTCCACTGAATGGGTAGAGGTCACTCATGGTGCTCAGGTCTCCAAAGAAAGTGCGTCCCAACTCGAGTAGAAACTGTTGAAATTTCAGGAGGAAGTTAATTAGGTTCGGAATTTGGCAAACTTGTCATTTTCCCTCACCACTCCAAATATCAATTTTCCTAACGTTCAGAACCCCACGCCTCCACAAAACATCCCGAAACCACAAAACCACCCCGATCCTCACCACCACTGCAATACATGCCATATATCCAGCAATACTCCACTACTCATCCCAGAACCTCTGAATTCCACAAATGATCATTTTCACGCCCACCATAACACCCCCATCTATGTAGAAACCAAGCCACACTCTACCCAACCTATCTCAAACACACCCAAACCTGATGATAAAGACTTACTTATCAGGAACCTGGATGCGGAACTCAAGAAATTGACTAGTCGAATTCAGGGTGTCGAAGGAAGCAAGGGGATTATAGGGTTGAACTACGAAGATCTTTGCATACAACCGGATGTCGAACTTCCTGAGGGGTACAAACCTCCTATGTTCGAGATGTTTGATGGTATAGGGGATCTGAGAGTCCACTTGAGAACATACTGCGACAAGCTGGTCGGAGTAGGGGAAAACGAAAGGATTCGCATGAAGCTTTTCATGAGGAGTTTGAGAGGAGATGCTCTGTCTTGGTACATTAGCCAAGACTCGAAGAAATGGTCAAACTGGGTAAGTATAGCGTCCGACTTTATGGACAGATTCAGGTTCAATACAGAAAATGCACCAGATGTGTTCTACATTCAGAACCTAAAGAAGAAGCCCACGGAAACATTCTGTGAATATGCCACTCGTTGGAGATCAGAAGCTGCTAAGGTCAAACCTGCTTTAGAGGAAGAACAAATGAACAAGTTTTTTGTCCGGGCTCCGGACCCGCAATACTATAAAAGGTTGATATTGATCTAGAGCAAAAAAAAATTCGACATCATCAAGCTAGGGGAAAGGATCGAGGAAGGCATCAAAAGTGGTATGGTTACGAACTTTGAAGCTTTGCAAGCTACCAATAAGGCTTTACAGTCTGGTGGTACGCCCAAGAAAAGGGACATAGGTGCCATAATGGTTGCACAAAGAGCTAAATCCCCTATCAAATACCAAGCCTATCTGATACCTCCACTCACATATCAGCCTACCCCGAATTACCGATCACCCTCACCCTCTTACCAAATTCCACCACCTACTTACCAATCACATCTACCTCCTACATATCAACCTACCTCACCCAGATATTCCCAACCCGCACATGTCTACCAAGCCTACAATGCTCAGCTATCCCACTATCAATCACCTCCCACACATCAAAACTTTCCTAGACCTCGACCAAATTTCGACCGCAGACCCCCAAAACAATATACCGCCATTGCTGAACCAATTGACCAGCTATATGAAAGGCTCAAAGCTACCGGTTACGTCACCCCTATCCCGGATATAACCCCTGAAAACCCTTCTCAGTGGGTTAATCCGAATAAATACTGTGCATACCATTCCGGCATGAAAGGGCATACTATTGATGAATGCCGCTCTCTGAAAGACAAGATCCAGACTCTGATTGATAACAAGATCATTGTGGCAAAAGAGCCTACTCCGAATGTTCGCAACAACCCTCTGTCGGACCATAAGGGTGGAGGTGTTCACATGATTGAAATAGAGGATGATTGGGATCCCAAAGGATCAGTCGGTTTAATCATAGAAGGTGATGAACCAAAAAAGCCAATAGTCACCCGTAATCCAATTGTAGTCCAGACGCAGCCTTCTGGGGATGCCGAGGTAAACATGTCTGTACCACTTGAGTTAGAAGCACCACCCCCTGCAAAGATGCCAACACCAATTGAGGTCGAGTTTGGGTCTCCAGCAAATGCACCCGCATCGTTTGAAATTGCAGTTTTACCCTCCAAAATGCATGCTTCGTTCGGGGTAAAGGTGCCCATTCCAGTAGCAATGTCGGTCGTAATACCGTTCCATACAAATTCCATACATTGGGATTACACAGCCGGGGCAAGAAGAAAAGGGAAGGTCAAGTTCAGAGAAGTTGTTGCGGCACAGGGTATGACAAGAACCGACAGGGTTTAAACTCCGGAGCATTTAGCTGAGTCGAGTAAGCAGGCCTCTGGTCGGCCGACCATCACTGAAACCGGGCCTGATGATCTCTAGAGAAAGATACAAGCCAAGGAATACTCAGTCATTGATCAGCTAAACAAAACACCAGCACAGATTTCTATCCTAGCTTTGCTGCAAAGTTCTGACGTACATAAAAATGCCTTGTTGAAGGTGTTGAGCGAGGCATATGTACCAAGCAACATCACCGCAGGAGAAATTGAAAACATGGTAGGGCAGGTATTGGAAATTCACAAGATGACTTTTCATGAAGATGAGCTGCCACCAGAAGGGTTGAGTCACAACAAAGCGTTGCACATTACTGTGCAATGCGAAGATTATTTTATCACTAGGGTCCTGATTGATGGAGGGTCCAGCCTCAATATTTGTCTATTGGTAACACTCAGAACATTGGGAAAAGGTCTACATGAGATCAAGGATGGGGACATCAACGTCAAAACTTTCAACGGCTCCCAAAGATCTACCATTGGCGAAATTAGTTTGTGCTTGCAAATGGGGCCTACTTGGTTTGATGTCGATTTCCAAGTAATAGATGTGCCGACATCTTATAATCTACTAATGGGATGGCTGTGGATTCATTTCGTTGGGGCCGTAGCATCAATACTGCATCAGGCGGTGAAATTTGAATGGAACCACTAAGAGGTGATCATTCACGGCGACGGTAGCAATCCTATATACAGTCGCCAAACCATCCCAGCGATCGGAGGAAGGAGAAAGATAGGCGGGGAATCCTATCACCACATCGAGCGAGTCAACGTCGTTGACAAAGACAAATGGTGGGACAACAAAATTGAAAGCATGTTAAACTGGAGCAGATATGAACCTGGCAAGGGAGTTGGCAAAAACCTCCAAGGAATCGCCAAGCCTATAAAATTGAAGAAACATGGCACCACTTTCGGTCTGGGATACGAGTATACTTGGGAGGAATTCAACAACTGGTCGCCACCATGGCACAGCCCATACTACCCGCTGAAGCAGCCAATACCACATCTGGAGTAGACTTTCCAGCCGGTCGATATTATCTATGGGTTAGAAGAAGAGGAAACACTAGCAGTTGTGAAAAACATGTTCTTAGAGGACAATAACATGGATTGTTGTGTTGTTCTCGAGGAGGAAGGAGAGGAAGGCCCTTCCATACAGGCCGTGAGCCGAGGAGCACGCCTCAACAATTGGACCATCAGAACCACCATATCTCGGAAAGCCTCGGGGTAGCAAGGCTGAACAAAGCATCATGCACTATCTTTTATTTTTACTAGTGGATTTTCCTTTCGCATTTTTGAATTTTCGCGATAAGATCTTCCAATGTTCAAAACAGTTATGAAATTTATCAAAGCATTTCGGTTTCCTTACAAATCTTACTCTTATTATTTTCTCTCATTACTTTACTTATACAACATTACTATTACCTATCTTGATGAACCAATGGCTGTGACATGTAATGAGACAACGCAACAAACGTGCATAGATTCAGAGGAAGATGATATACCTGAAGAGATTGTTAAAGAGGTTAAAAATTTTGAGAACAGGCCTAAGTCCAACCTGGACAAGACCGAGATTTTTAACCTGGGAGATACAAAAAATATCAAAGAAACTCGGATCAGCGTTCATTTGTCATCGTCAGAAAAGGAAGAATACACAAAATTTTTGAAGGAATATGAGGACATACTTGCCTGGTCATATGATGACATAACTGGTTTGAGCACATCTATTGTGGCCCACAAACTGCCAACTGATCCGACATGTCCACCGATAAAATAGAAGCTCAGAAAGTTTAAACCCGACATGAGTCTGAAAATCAAGGAAGAAGTCATTAAGCAGGTCAAAGCTAAGGTCCTCAGGGTAGTAGAATATTCGACATGGTTAGCCAATATTGTGCCGGTGCCGAAGAAGGATGGGAAGGTTAGAGTCTGTGTCGACTACCGGGATCTCAACCAGGCCAGTCCAAAGGACGACTTCCCCTTGTCGAACATACACATCCTGATCGATAATTGCGCCAAGCATGAGTTGCAATCACTTGTAGATTTCTTCGTTGGATATCATCAGATCTGGATGGATGAAGAAGATGCTGAGAAAATGGCTTTCATTACGTCGTGGGGGATGTACTGCTACAAGATGATGTCATTCGGGTTAAAGAATGCAGGGGCCACCTATATGAGAACCATGACTACTATCTTCCATGGTATGATACACAAGGAGATTGAGGTGTATGTAGATGATGTCATCATAAAGTCCAAGAAAGTCACTGACCACATGGAAGATTTGAGGAAATTCTTCGATACACTGCGAAGGTACAATCTAAAACTGAATCCTGCAAAATGTGCATTCAAGGTTCCTACTAGAAAGCTACTTGGGTTTATTGTGAGTCACCGAGGCATATAATTGGATCCATCAAAGGTTAAAGTTATTCAAGAACTGCCACCGCCAAAGAAAAAGAAGGACGTGATGAGTTTCTTAAGAAGACTTAACTACATCAGCCGATTCATAGCACAGCCTACAGTTATTTGTAAGCCGATATTTAAGATGTTGAAGAAGGACGCCGCTACCAAATGGACTGATTATTGCCAAAAAACTTTTGACAGAATCAAGGAATACCTATCAACACCACCTGTCCTAGTTCCACCTGAGCCAGGTAGACATTTATTACTCTACCTCACAATATTGTATGCAATGTTCGGTTGTGTTCTGGGGCAGCATGATGAAACACGGAGGAAGGAGCAGGCCATCTATTACCTCAGTAAGAAGTTCACCCCGTATGAGGCCCGGTATTCACTATTGGAGCGTACCTGTTGTGCTTTAACTTGGGTAGCTCAGAAGTTGAGGCAGTATTTCTGTGCCTATACCACGTATCTCATATCGAGGATGGATCTATTGAAGTACATCCTTCAGAAGCCCATGCCCACTGGAAAGCTAGCCAAGTAGCAAATCCTGCTGAGTGAATTTGACATTGTCTGCGTAACTCAGAAAGCAATCAAGGGACAGGCATTGGCCGATCATCTCACCGAGAATCCCGTGGATGGCGAATACGAACCCCTAAAGACGTATTTTCTTAACAAGGAGGTATCATTCATGGGAGAAGACATTGCAGATTCCTATGATGGTTGGAGACTGTTTTCGACGGAGCAGCAAATTTCAAAGGAGTTGGCATAGGAGCAGTCCTAGTATCAGAAACTAGCCAGCACTATCCAGTGTCTGCTAAACTCAGGTTCCCGTGCACCAACAACATGGCCGAGTACGAAGCCTGCATCTTAGGGCTCAAGATGGCCATTGACATGAACATCCAAGAGTTGCTAGTAATTGGGGATTCGGACTTGCTTATACATCTGGTCCGAGAAGAATGGGCGACCAAGAACTCCAAGATACTCTCTTATCTGCATCACGTATAGGAGTTGAGAAAGAGGTTCACAAAGAAAGAGTTCCAGCATGTTCCCAAAGTCCAGAATGAGTGTGTCGATGCATTGGCTACCCTATCATCCATGATACAGCATCCAGATAAAAACTTTATTGATCCCATTCCGGTAAACATCCATGATCAGCCAGCTTATTGTGTTCATGTTGAGGAAGAAGCAGACGGAAAACCTTGGTTTCATGATATCAAGGAATACTTGGCGAAAGGAGAATACCCAGAGCTTGCAAACAATACTCAAAAATGCACACTTCGGAGGTTATCTAATAATTTCTTCCACAGCGGAGGAATCCTGTATAGGTGGACTCCTGATTTGGGATTTCTAAGGTGTGTCGACGCAAAGGAAGCATCGATGTTACTAGAGGAAATTCATGCTGGGACCTGTGGTCCACATATGAACGGTTTTGTCTTAGCAAAGAAGATACTCTGAACTAGTTAATTTTGGATGAGTATGGAGACAGACTGCATCCAGTATGTTCGGAAATGCCAGCACTGCCAGATACATGTAGACATGATAAAGGTACCTTCAAATGAGCTTAATGCAATAAGCTCGCCGTGGCCGTTCGCCGCATGGGGGATGGATGTTATCGGACCAATCGAACCTGCCGCATCAAACAGACACAGGTTTATCCTAGTAGCAATTGATTATTTCACCAAATGGGTTAAAGCAGCATCTTACAAAGCAGTGACCAAGAAAGTCGTGGAAGACACCGTCTGCGACCGTATCGTGTGTCGGTTCGGAATTCCAAAGTCAATCTTTACTGATAATGGCTCCAACCTCAATAGTGATTTGATGAAATCCATGTGTGAAACCTTCAAGATCAAACATAAAAATTCTACAGCTTACAAACCTCAGATGAACGGAGCCGTAGAGGCCGCCAATAAGAATATCAAGAAGATACTAAGGAAAATGATAGAGAAGCATAAGCAGTGGCACGAGAAGCTCTCATTTGCTTTATTGGGATACCGCACCACAGTCCGTACGTCAACCGAGGCAACCCCCTATATGCTGGTTTACGGTACAGAGGTTGTTATTCTCGCTGAGGCAGAAATTCCTTCCCTAAGGATCATACAGGAAGCTAAAGTCGACAATGCAGAATGGGTGAAGAGTTGTTACGAGCAACTAGCTCTTATAGACGGAAAGAGAATGAATGCAGTTTGCCACGATCAGCTTTATCAGAACAGAATGTCCAGAGCCTTCAACAAAAGAGTCAAGCCAAGACAATTCACACCGGGGCAGTTGGTGCTAAAGAAAATCTTTCCACATCAAGATGAAGCCAAAAGGAAATTCTCTCCCAAGTGGCAGGGTCCGTACATGGTTCATCGGGTTCTGACAAGAAGAGCCCTCATACTTGTAGAAATGGATGTAGAAGTCTGGCCAAAGCCAATTAATTCAGACGCAGTCAAGCGATACTATGTGTAACATCTATGATTTCCTTATGTAATTTGAACTACGCTTGACCTGATTCCCGTTTAAAGAGGGGATACGTAGGCAGCCCTATGGGTTCGGTCACAATTCAATAAAATTTTCATTTCCCCCCGCTATTGGAAACTGGGGCAGGATTTTGAGGAGGACCCTCAAAATTCTGAAGTTGATTTTAGCCATTTATCACCAGCAGCCGTTAGAAGCAGCAGCCCAGTAAACTGGGGCAGAATTTTGAGGAGGACCCTCCGAATTCTGGAGCAAGAAAAGTTGCAATGTCTTGAACCACGTCGCATTCGTCGGTTCATATAAAGAAAACTATTCTTAATTACACATTTATATTATGCTTTTACTAAATCATGCATGTCTATTATCAAATTGCTTTGTTTAGCAATGCTACCCCAATGATACGAACAGTATCACCAGACCTGAAGCGAGCAGGTCAAGCAGAGCCAGCGGGGATACGAACTAACTTTCCTCTTTTTACAAAACTCACGATTTTTCTTTGGACGCAGGTACCCAATCCGCAAAATCATCGAATATATTTATACACTCGTACTTTTTAGAAATACAACTCTCAGGACCTTCACACCTATTCACAGTTACCATCCGCACACAACATCCCCAGCTGCCACAATATCAACTAAGAAACCTTTATTACTATCCGCCTTTATTTTCTGCATTGCATAAGGCTACCATTTTGCCTTCCGAGACTAAGCTATGTCTCCATCTGCATTTCCTGCACTGCATAAGGCTACCATTCTGCCTTCCGAGACCAAGCTCTGTCTATATCTACATTTTCTGCATTGCATAAGGCTACCATTCTGCCTTCCGAGACTTAGCTCTGTCTCCATATGCATTTTCTGCATTGCATAAGTCTATCATTCCGCCTTCCGAGACTAAGCGCTGACTCTATCTGCATTTCCTGCACTGCATAAGGCTACCATTCTACCTTTCGAAGTTAGGCTCTACCTCCATTGCATAAGGCTACCATTCTACCTTTCGAGACTAAGCCATGTCTCTATCTGCATTTTCTACATTGCATAAGGCTACCATTCTGCATTCCGAGGTTAAGCTCTACCTCCATCTGTATGGCTGAAATATCGCCGCTTTATTTACATCTGCATGGCTGAAATATCACCACTTTATTTACGTCTTGCATCGGCTGAAATATCGCCACTTTATTTTCACCTTACATCGGCTGAAATATGAACACTTCATTTAAATCCTGCATCAGCTGAAAGATCGCCACCTTATTGTATTTCATGGGCTGAAAGATCTCCACCTTATGCATCTCATAGGCTGAAAGATCGCCAAATTGTCCAAAGGCGTCATTGTTCAGAGGCACCATTTTCATAGCCCGAGAACACCATGTCATGGCCTAAGGACCCCCCTTTTCATCTTTTGCATATCATTATTCAAAGGCATCATGGTTCGGAGGCATCATTCTCAGAGCCCGAGAACATCATTTCATAGCCTGCGAATCCCTTATTATACGCTGCATGGCCCAGGACGTCATGGTTTGAGGACGTCATCCTAACCGTCCAAAGACAGCATTCATGGTCCGACGGGAAATTGCATCATGTTTAATTTTTCACACAATATACACTTGTATTGTTTATTTGCAGGTAAACCGGCTAGTAATGGCTGCCTCAATAGGAGCAATCCCGCTCCAGTCTAGACTTTAACCATCCATCCCAACCCGAATATCTCGTCCGTTCTTGAAAAAATCTCCATCGGCATATTCCGTCGACGAATCCCGAACTATATATGGCCTGATTCCTGTAAGACTAGGGATATGTAGGCAGCTTAGGAACCAGAGCACGGTCAACCTCTTCAAACCATTTCATTCGGTCAAATTGGTCATCATATCTTTACCCGACAACTCTTTCATCATTCCCGAGTAAAGAGGGGCAGTTGTTGATACCCAATTTTTTTCTGTATATTTTATATATGCAAAATACTTTCTAAATAGCATATATATGCATATATAAGTATGCCCAAGTGTTTTAATATTTTTCCTAATTTTTAAAGATTTTTAAATCAATTTATTGCCCTATTTTAACAGTACAAAAACCAATAATTGTTCCTCAAATTATAATTTTTGGTTATTAATGTATTTTATTCTCATATTTATACCAAAATATAGCTAATGAAATTTTTGCACATTTTTACAAATTTATTTAGTATTTTTAAGGCTAAATTACATATAATTGCAATTTTAGCATATTTTAAGATTTAATTGCATTTTATACTTATGAAATTGGTTCTAGTATTTTTAATTTAATATTTATATATTATTAATTAAGTTAGTACCTTTAATTTATTTTTAAAAATTATTTTACTATTTTTTATAAAATAAAATGGAGAAAGTGGTTATTTAAATGCTAGCCCTATTTCATTTCAATTATAGCCTGAATCAACCCCCCAATTAACCCAATTTCAAATCCCAAATTGACTGGCCCAATTTCAATTTAACCCGCCCCTGACCCAACTAATCTAACCCGCCCGGCCTCCCCTTTTGATCCAGGCCGTTGATCATTTGATCAACGGCCACAATCATTCCTTTCCCTTTTTAATTCACATACACCCAACCCTAAAATCATTTTTCCCTAAAATGCCGCCTCTGAAATCCTCTCCTCTCTCAGACTCTCTCGAACATTCCCTAATCCTAGCCCCTCTCACCGTCTTCAAACCTTGAAACCACAGGAATCCATGGCCTCTCAGGCCCTGAGAGTCTTAAAATCACCTCCCTTTGCTCTTATACTTGAAGATTCGAGGTCTGACCTCGAAGGTTTTCGCTCAGATCTCCGCCGATTCAAGGTTCTACAGCCATCTCCGGCCTTGTTCCAGCGTACAATGGTGTTTCGAGCCTGGTTCTGACTTCTCCGACTCAGATCGGACCTTTTCCCAAGCCTTTCTCATTTCTAGGGCCTTCTGAAACCCTAACTCTTCGAGGTTTTCTCCGATATTTTTAGATGTGTTATGTATCTATGCTCTACTTGAGTTTTCAAATGATTTTCCCAACTTTTCTTTCGAAAATTACTTTCAAAATCACTTCTTTCCGATTTAGGGTTTTCTGAAAATGCTTAAAAGTGTTTCTCTGACTTTTTCTTTCCCTTTTCCTTTGTGTATGTGTGTCTCTACTATGTTCGTATGTTCTTCTTTTACCACGCATGTCTACGGTGTTTCTACACTATGTGCCTGTATGCTTTTTGTGAGCACGTGATTTTTGCCCTATATATGAATTATTCCCAAAATTCCAAACAAAATGATTTCTTTATTATTTCACAACTTTTGTGAATTTTGGTGTTACTTTTTTTGGTAATTGTTGCATTTTATCTATGCATTTTTATTCATATGAAAAATACAAAAATATACATCTGCATTTAGGATCTAATTTCATATTTTTAGAATTAATTAGGGGTTAATTTGTTTTAGAACAAAATATAAAGAAAATAACAAAATAATCCACTCTTGCATTTTTAGTTGTTAATTGTTGAATTTGTCATGAAATAGATTTTAAAATAATTTTAGGAGTTAATTAGTTTAACTTTGAATTATATTAGGTCTTTGTTTTAGTTTTTTGTGCATCTTTACAAAATCAGAAAAATAATACAAAAATACAAAATGCAAAAACAAAGGAGAAGAAATAAAAGAAATAATTGAAAAAGAGTAAATAGAAAAGGTTTGGTCTTAAGAGCTTTGTATTTGGGCCAAATGGGTAAGGCCAAACAAAATAACCTTTAAAATCTATACCCAAACCGACCCAGCCCAGTGCCCTAAACCCGGCCTGCCCTTTTTAAACGACCAAACGACGTCGTTTCGGCGTCAATCAATCCGGGCCGTCGAGGTTAATCAATTCAACGGTCGAGAAGCTTTGGTCGTTTGGTATATTAATGTCCAAACGTTACCCCCCCCCCTACCTCGCCTCTCAGAACTCACCCCTACCCAAACCCTAGAGACGCCACCCCTATACACTCTGTCAAGTTCGCCGGCGGCGATGACGGTAACCACGCCGTCCCCACCAAAAATGACACCATTTGTTCCCCTTCTCCTCCTCTTCACAAATCCACCCTATGTTTCCTTCGAATCCCACCCCATCTCGTCAAATATTGGATCGAAGTTTTTCCGGCCATGACTCAAAGTAGCCCAAACACCACCAAACTTACACCATAGGACCATCACAACCTCCTCTATCAAAATCCCAAGGTCCTGACCCTCGAACGTGGCCGGAACTGTTCGAATATTAGTTTGAACTTTTCCGGCCAAAACCTAGTTGCACCAAATTACCCCAAATTGATACCACATGGTCCCTGGGCTTCCTTCTTGTAGAATCTGCAGTCAATAACAGCCAATTCCCACTGGAGATGATCGAATCTAGACTCTGAGAGTTGGCCGGATTTTGGAAGTTGAATCAGTGAGCTTTTGAGTTTTTCCCTTTCTTTATTTAAATTCTTGCTTTTGATTCTGTTCTCATATTTGTTGACGTTTAGTTTAATTTGCCTTTTAATTTTTTGTCAATATTGTTCTAATCTTGTGTCCTGATTTGTTTTGATTAATCCTAGTTGTTTGTTTCTAATCTGTTCCAATTCCAGATTTTAGTTTGATTTTTAGTTAAGCTTTTGATAATTTGTTAACTAGTTTTATTAAGTTTTGTTTGAATTAATTTCTGGTATTCCTTTAGTTTAGGTTAATTGCTAATTGGTTCAGTTTCAAATTAATTAATCGTCATAATTAGTTGTATTTGGTTATAGTTGATTGTTTAATTTGGTTATTGGTTCTGTGGTTATCGATTCTGATTAGATTATCTTGAGTTAGTCTTTCTTTTGATAGTTAGTTTGGTCATTATTCTAAGTTCAATTGCTAGATTCAATAAGAGTTTAAATTGGGATAGATTCAGAGTTTAGGAAAATATTTGGTTATAGATGTAATTTAGTTTAAGTTCCGGGGTAGCTTAGACATTTAGGATTGGGTAATACATGGTAGTTGAAACTAGAATCTTCTAGGGCCTTCCAAAGTAGGACTTTAGTGTAATTTCAGTAACTGTAGAGTATTAACTTGTGACACAAGTCAGAAAATAAGGGACTAATAGGCAACTGAAAATCTGAAACTTCCCCTTAGTTTTGCCTATAAAAGACAGTCTTTATTGCCTTGTTGGACAGGTTGAGAACCCCAAAAATTCCCCCAAAAAACCCTTGGCTGCAGATCTGAATTTTAGATTTAAATTTCAAAAATCTTTTTCTAGATTTTAGTTTCGAAAAATCCAGTAGAAAAATTTCAAATTTCAAAACCAAAAATAACAAAAAACTAAAAATCAAAACAAAACTCTATTGTTCCATTGAAATTGGAAGTTGATTTCAACTTCTGTTTACTGATTCACATTCTGCAGTTGCTGTCTTTGCTTGTTGAAGTGTAGAGGTTCATTTCGAGTTGAAATTAGTGTTTTAAGTCCAACTTGGGTGTTTTTGTTGGCTGTCTATTTATTGGTGTTCGTTTCTGGGTTGACTTGCTGCTGTGTTGGAGTGGATTTGTTAGCTTTTGTTTGGTTTAAACATTCCCGGGCTATTTGATTTTATTGCTGGGCTATTTGTGATTGATTGCTGATTGTCGTTGACCTCTTCTTCTCCTTCATTGCTTTCTACTTCCAGGTACCTCCCTTGATCTCATATAAGCTGTGATGGATCTTTGTAATTCAATTTGAAGGATAAATGAAGTTGAAGTGGATCGTTGAATTCACTATACTGTGTTTGATTTTTACGTGTTAGAACAGTCATGTGTAATTGACAATTAGTGTTTTTTTGTAATAATTGGACTCTATGACTATTAATTTCAGATTCATATGATGTTGGTTCTCGTGTTAATGATTAATATCAGTTGTCATGACAGCTTTTAAGCATTGATTTGTTTCCAATAATTGTAAAAACAAGTTCAAGTAGTTCTGTGTTTCCTATAACTCAATTCCATAGTCCAGCTAGTTTAAAATACTAAATTGCTTGAGTATCAGTTTAATAGTAGTGGTTTAAATAATGAACTGTGTTGGTTTGGGCCTTTAGCTGATTCGTATGTAATAGGTAAGGTCACATGACTTCAACTTGTGCTCCTAGTTCATTTTCGCCATTAATAATTTGATTAGTGTTAGTCATGGTGTGAACTGTTTGAATACATTTAGAATAATTTGAAAAGAGACAGCAGAATGGAGTTCATTTATTATTGGGCTTTAAGAGACAGGGCTGTCGATGGCCCAGTCTCTAAGACATTTAGTTTTGATTTGAGAAACAGTTCGTGGGTTGACTGGCTCAGGGAATCGATCCCTCGACCTTTCTCACGCAGCCTGACTAGTTTCAGTCTGTTCGAATTGGGCTGTTTGGGGCCCGAAACTGAAATGGGAATTGGGCTTTTCACAAGCCTGGTTCACTGGGCCAGCAGTCACGAAATAAGTTCATAAGGTTTGGCCATTTCAAATGAAATAATTGTTTAGGATTTTCTTTTATTTTTAGAGACAAATAAATAGAAAAATAATAGTCACTTTAGGATTGACCTTTAAATAAAAATGTTGAGATGAGCCTCGCCGAATAAAATGTACAAATTGTGGGGCCGTCATTCAAATGCTTAACTAAAATTTTAGAATTCGGGATGGGCTGTTTAGCGAATTTCATACCCCCCCCCCCCAAAGATAATAATGCGTTAGTCACTTTAGGAGCACTTTTAATAATTCACTTTCCTAAATTCGGGTGTGCATTTCATGTGACCCAAATAAAATCCCAAAACGTTGAATAAAATGTGTTCAGGATGGCGGGTACATTTCATGTGACGCGATCCAAAGACACGTTTTAAACGACGTTCAGCTTTCTTTAAAAAATTAAATAAAAGCGGTTAAAAGTAAAATCGGCACACAGGTTCATCATGTAATAAAGTCAGATAAATAAGCTAAACACGACAGTTGAGCGACCGTGCTAGAACCACGGAACCCGGGAATACCCAACACCTTCTCCCGGGTTAACAGAATTCCTTACTCGGATTTCTGGTTCGCGAACTGTTAACAGAGTCATAATTTTCTCGGTTCGGGATTCAACCGGTGACTTGGGACACCATTAATCTCCCAAGTGGCGACTCTGAAATCTTAATGATAAATCCCGTTCTGATCGTCCTTTAATTGGAAAAACTCCTTTATGCCCTTGCGGGTGTAGTGAAAAGGATGTATGACAGCTCTGGCGACTCTGCTGGGGAATGAACCCAGAACGTTTTGTTCAGGGTTCAAGAATTCGAGCTTAGAATAATTGTTGTGTTTGGCTTTATGTGATTTTGTTACATGATCTGTGCCTAATGTTCTAATTGACTGCTTTTACCGCTTTGATATTTCGTGAACTGTATATAAATTGTGTTGAAACCCATCTTCTCTCTAAGTCTTCTAAATCATGAAGAAGGGTGCACTTCGTGTGACTTCTTTTCTGTATAGAGTCTACTCCAAATTTAGAAAGAGGATCGGACAAGTTGCAAAGCCGGCGAAGCTTCTGTATTCCCGGTACGCTGCCCCCTCTCGGCTCGAGCTGTTCGCTCCGATAAGCCAGGTCTAGAGCAAACACCCAGGTTCTGAACCTAGAATAACTCAACTTCATGTCGGATCCCTAGTAGGAACGCTTATTTGCATCATGTGCATTTGACTTAGGGGACTCAACACAGGGGTTGGGTCCATCTAGGACAAGCAACCTGAAATGAAAAAGACCATCCTGATGCATCCTACTTGTTTTTTGTGCACTTTTTTGTTCGGGCTTGCATGCTAAACGGCTTCTGAATCTCGGGAATATCACAAATTTGAGAAAAGAAAAGAGAGAGAGGAAATAGCAGTGTAGAGAGTTAATTACCTATGCCAAGTACTTTCGAAACTCTACCGAAATTTTGAGAAAAATAAAAAGAAAATATTTTATGTTTTTAATTGTTTGTTTTACTCAAAAAGCAAATATGCGTGAAAAAGAATATTTTATTTTATTTTGTCTTGTTTTAAAAAATGGAGGGGAAAAATAGTTTGTTTGTTTGTTATAACAGGGAAAAAGGAAAAAGAATCTTGTTTTCAAAAAATAGCTAGTTTGTCCGCCCGAACTACGCAGGTTTGATTCTCACCGGATGTGAGATACGTAGGCAACCCTCATCGGGTCCAACCTCCCCTTTTGCAAAAATAGCCAAAAATGTCAAATTTTAATTGTCGTCATAAATAAGCCGGGTGATGCCGTTTTGTCAAAAATAGCCGAATGTCCCCAAAAGGGACGCCAGAAGGCCGATTTTGCATAAATAGCCACCTTTGGTCATTTTTAAGATTTCGATCGGTTAATCCACACAACCTTAAAATCCTCGTCTCCAAAGTGCTGAAAGGACGTGTTTGAAAAACTGGGTCCTTCATTTTAGATTGAAAAAAAAAACAAAAATAGTAGTTTTTGTTTCGAATCAAATAAATTTACCTTTTTCTTAATTACCTTAATAAATATGCAGGATGAGCACAAAGGCAAGCGAATCTTTCACCGTACTTAATGAGGTCCCCCTCCAGCTCCACATGTGGTGGAATGATCTAGGAAAAGGCAACAAAGAAATAGTGTCTAGAATGTGTTTTGGGACCCGACCCGCAATGTATTTTGCTTTGGGGGTTTTGAGCTTACGCCCACGCTGGAGGAAGTCGCGGGTTATGCGGGTCTGAATGGAAATCTGAGGGGTTAATATTTGTTGTCACCAAGACCGGTATCTCCGCACAAATTTTTGGATTTGCTAAACATCAGCCGGAGTATTCAGAATGATGATTTGTCGGGAGGATGTTGCACTCTTCAGTTCTTGTATCAGCGTTATGGTAATCCTCGGGGTTTCGAAGAACCAAATATGGGACAGACCCATGCTGGAAACAGAAGTAAGTGGGAAGCAAGACGAACCTTGGCATTCATAACGGCATTCTTGGGAATCGTGATTTTCCCACGAGAAGATAAGAAAATAGAAGCAGGTCTTGTGGGGATGGTTGATGTTGCGATTAAAAGGGCAGATAACATTATAGTCCCCGTGATTTTGTCAGAAATTTACTGAGCATTGACTGTGTTCAGGGAGGGAGGAAATTTTTTCCTAGGATGCAATTTATTACTTCAGTTGTGGATGCAAGAACATCTGTGCCACCGGGAGGGGTACATGAACTATGGGCTGACTGGGTTAAGCTGTATCGAAGAATTTGAAAAACGGGTAAGGGGTATTGCATTTCCTGAAGGTACAGAAGCTTGGCTCATACGACTGAGGTCATTGACTTCCAATCAAATTGAATGGGCCTTTGGGTGGTTGCCCGTTACTGAGGTGCTATATATGTCAGTGGGAGAGTGTCATATTCTTTTAATGGGTGTTCGGAGTATCCAACCGTATGCTCCCCATCGGGTACTATGCCAACTGGGAAGGTTTCAAGTCGTCCCCAAAGATGAAGACTTGAGCAAGCACGTCATAGAGTTGAGTCCGAGAGCCACATTCCCAAAAGATAAAATTCGCAAATTATGGAACGAATGCCTATTCCTCGAGCCTAAGACTATGGTCCGAGATCTGGCTAAAGGTGAGGTGGACCCGAAGTATAATTCGTGGTTTGGGAAAAGGTTCCAGATTCTCCAAAGGCCCTCCAAAAGAGCCCATGTCCAACAGTTTACTAATGATTCACAAGAGCAATGGGGTTGGTTAGCAAAAGAAGAGGGTTGCAGGGCAGAAATAGGCAAGTTGAAGCGACAGATTAGAGACCTGGAATTTGAAAATAGTTTGCAAGTTGATGCCGAGCGGGGAAAAAAGAACAAATTGGCCCAAGAAAATGAGGCGCTGAAAGCCCAAATCCGACAAATAAGGATAGATGTTGACAACCAACAAAGGAGTCGGTCGGATGAGCGGTTAATAAAAGGGTTGAAAAGGGAAATTAGTGAGTGCCAGAATGATTTGAAGAAATCTGCGGATACCATAGCACAACTCCAGGCACAATGGGCAAAAAGAACAAAAGAGCGCACACAGTACTTACAGCAGGCGAGGAAAGATTATGAAAAGACCATTGCCAGTCTAAAAAGGAAGGTGACCACCCTAGAAAGCGAGGCGGCTAAACAAGTCAAGGCTTTTGAAACCGAAAGTGAACACTGCTATGATCTAATGGCCTTGATGGAAGATGAAATACATCAGTTACAGAAACAACATCTGCATGATTCTCGGGTTTTGAAGGCTAGAAGGGATCAGATAGAACGCCTACTCCTAGAGAAAGACCGAATCAGGGACAAGATTTTGACTATTGCTCATGCTATTACCAGGAAATGTCGGGTGTGTGAAAACATGACCCGCACTACTTTCTTCTCGGCAATGATGATATTTGTGAAGCAAATCATGTATGAATTGGAACAGCTGGAAAGGGGCCTTACACTTAAACCCACGGCTAGGCCGGATGACGCCCCGCGGGCACCCAAATTTAAAGCTTTAATGTATTCGTAGGTCGAGTCTGCATTTTCTTTCTCCTTGGAGTCTGTTGTCTGTTAGAGTCTATTTTTCCTTTCGCGTCAAAGTCTGTCAGAAGTTCTTGAGTTTGTATTTGGTTTGGTTTCGAGTCTGTTATTTTCCTTTCTGAAAGTGTCTAGTTTGTAATAGAATGTTTATTAATGAAAATTGAAAATTTTCAAAATTGTCTCTTTACTTTTCGCACTTATCTTCACGAACTACGCTCGGTCTGATTCATGCGGGGTCACGATACGTAGGCAATCCTCGTCGTATTCGGCCGTAACTTTAAGAGAAAAGCAAAAGAGAGAGGGAAGAAAATGAAAGAAAAATAGAAAAAGAAGTAAACGAATGGGAAAACAAGAAAGAGTGAAAATAAGAAGTCGAGGGAGTGAGAGAACAAAAATAAGTAGAAAACAAAGGCAAGAATTGAAAAGGAAACAGAGAAAAGAAAGGAAAAGCAAGGAAAAATAAAGAAGGGAAAAAGGAAGCAAAAAGAGAAAGAAAGTTGTCATCGGAAATAAAAGCCGGGATGACGCAAGCAGCCAAGCAAATGCATAATAGAATCCGTTAAACTGCTTAGGTGCATTCATTCCCCAACATGTGGTAATCGAATCTGCTCATGCCCTAACCATTGACCAAGCTGTTGTTGATGTTGAGTCCAAGTAGGTGGTTAGTTGTTTGGCATTCTAGCAACCCATCCATACAACACCCGGTCTAAAGATAAAGTGAACATGACTGTCCCGGAATCTGATACGAGTATTGCTGACCCATCGAAAGAAGTAGAAGAAATGGACGTTCATGCAATGAGGGAGGAAATGTATAAGCTGAAGCAACAGATGGCTGAAATGTACCAAGCCTGGGCGAAGGGGTATCCACCGCCAGTTTATCCCGCTAACCCCGCTTATATCCCACCATTGGCTCAGCCTCATGAGCCACCCACTGTGAATTCATCTCCAGCATTTCCCCTCTACCAACAATGCCAAGGCACCACTTCTCATACATCACAGGCTCCTCCATCCAAACAAGTCTCATACCCTCCTCCACCAATCACTCCCGTTTTTGTGGCACCTCCGCCTGCTACCCTACACCGATCCCCCAGTGAACCTCTGTTCCAAACGCACGACAACCAGTATTATCCCCCTGAGCCTACCTTCAAAGTTCCAGAACCCTACTCTCATACCCCTCATCTTGATCTCACGGCAGGCACCGAGAAGCCGCCCAAAAACCCTGAGTAGGAGGAGATGATCAGAAAGGTCAAAAGCCTAGAGCAATCATTCCGAGACATGAGGGGGTTAGGGGGCCAAGTAAGTGTGGCCTATAAAGATTTATGTTTGTTCCCAGATATTCAGTTACTGGTCGGGTTCAAGATGCCTAAGTTTGATTTGTACGACGGGCATGGCGACCCAGTAGCACATTTAAGGGGATTATGTAGCAAGATGAGAGGAGCAGTAGGGAGATATGAATTGCTGATGGCATATTTCAGCCAAAGTTTGAGCGGATCAGCGTTGGAATGGTACACTAGACAAGACCATAGCAGGTGGTACACCTGGGACGACTTGGCCCTCAGTTTCAATATAATCTTGAAATCATCCCAGATCGACTGTCATTGACAAAGATCGAGAAGAAGCCTAGTGAGAGCTTTTGAGAATATGGGTTCCGTTGGAGAGAGCAAGCGGCGAGGGTTGACCCCCAGATGAAAGAGAGTGAAATGGTTGATTATTTATTGCAGGCTTTGGAGCCCACCTATTTTGGTCATTTAGTGTCAGCAGTGGGTAAGTTCTTTAATGAAGTCGTAAAAATGGGAGGCATGGTTGAGGAGCGACTCAAATCCAATAAGATCATGAGTTATTAAGCAATCAAAGCAACCACCCAAGCCATTTAAAATGGCACTGGGGGTGTGCTTGGGAAAAAGAAGAAAGAAGAGGTTGCAACTGTCGAATCCGGAGCATGGTCCAGGTCTAGAAGCCCTTCACCCTATTACAACCAACCCAGACCCCACCACCCAAATTATCCATATACCCCATATGGCCCTCCTCAACACTATTATCCACCACCAGAGCCACACTTTTCCGTCCACCATGCCCAAACTTATACCCAGCCTCCGGCTCACGCGCAATGGCGTGCGCCGGCTCCCCAAAATACATACTCAGCTCCGCAAAACACATATCCACCCTCGAGGTCTTACAGGACAGGATCTGGCTTCCGCTCAAACCAAGCTTTCAGAAACGAGAGAATACAGAAACAGAAAACATTCACTCCGTTGGGACAATCCTATACCAATCTTTTCCACAAATTGAGGCAGTTACGCCTGTTGAACCCGGTTGAGCCCAAAATGCCAAATCCACTTCCTAGGAATCTGGACCATTCAGTGAGCTGTGAATATTGTTCAGGGGCTCCCGGATATGATACTGAGAAATGTTGGAGATTGAAAACTATCGTGCAAGAGCTTATTGACACAAACAGGATCGAGGTTCAGGCCCCGGAGGCACCAAATATCAACCAGAACCCATTGCCAGCGCATCATGAGGCCAACATGATTGAACTGATACATAAGGGAGCAGAGCTTAAGAAGCCCTCACAGACGGTCATGATGATTCGTTCTAGCGAAGCCAAAGTGAATGAAAAGTCAGCTAGCGGTTCAGTTGAAAAGTATAGACAACAAGCCAGTTTTGGTGATGGGGAAAGGATCGTCCATTGTTGCGAAGAAACCAGAGCCGATCAAGGTAGTGGTTCGGGGAGTATCAAGCACACCTGCGGTAGTCGTGAAGAGGGCTCACATAGAACCAGTTGTCATAAAGCCAGTAACCCAGTTACCAGTAATTGATAGTAAAGACATTCTGTGGAAGTATGAACATGTAGTTATGACCTACAAGGGGAAGGAAATCAAAGAAGAAGTCTGTGAAACACAAGGTTTAACTCGCTCGAGACGTTGTTTTGCCCCCGAAGAGTTGAGAAAGGCCAGGGCTCCCAAGGAAAATCCAGTGCCAGTTAAGAAAGCTATTACGGAGGAAGAGGCAGAAGAGATTTTTGAAAAAGATGAAAGTGCAAGATTATTCTATTGTTGAGCAGCTAAGGAAAACACCAGCTCAAATCTCGTTTCTTTCATTGCTTATCCACTCGGATGAACATCGCCGGGCTCTGATGAAGATATTGAACGAAGCTCATGTCTCCGATAAAATTTCAATGAATCATTTGGAGAAAATTGTGAACAAAATCTTTGAGGTAAACAGAGTGACATTTTCTGATGATGAATTGCCCGTGAAGGGTACAAAACATAATAGAGCTCTTTATTTGACCGTGAAATGTGAAGATTCGGTAGTCACTCGAGTACTGATTGATAATGGGTCCAGTGCCAATATCTGTCCTTTGTCTACATTGAACAAGTTGAAGGTTGATGATGACAGAATTCATAAGAATAGCATCTGCGTTCGGGGGTTTGATAGTGGTGGTACAGACACAGTGGGTGATATCATACTTGAATTGACAATTGGTCCGGTCGAGTTCACCATGGAGTTTCAGGTGTTAGATGTGGCGGTGTCATATAATCTTCTGTTGGGGCGACCATGGATCCACGCAGCCAAAGCGGTGCCTTCTACACTACATCAGATGGTCAAATTCGAGTGGTATAGACAAGAGATCGTAGTACATGGGGAAGACAACATGAGCACTGTAAGTGATGCCATCGTACCCTTCATAGAGACTGATGATGATAAGGGGTCGTGGATTTACCAGGTTTTCAACACAGTCTCGGTAGAAAAGGTTCCTGAAGGGAAAAGCGTCCTGGTCCCCAAAATAACAGCTGCAACTGTCATGGTAGCCTCTGAAATGTTGAAAAACGGGTTTGTACCAGGCAAATGGTTGGGTGCTGATTTGCAAGGTATTGTTCAGCCAGTTTATTTTCCCAAGAATCTGGATACCTTTGGGCTGGGGTTCAAGCCTACGGTGGCAGATGTGAGACGAGCCCGCAAGATGAAGAAAAGAGTCTGGGTTCTTCCCAAACCAATTCCACGTCTGTCCAGGTCCTTTGTCAGGCCAAGTATCGGGAAGCAATTATTGGCAAAGGTGTCTGGTCCACTGATTGGTGCGGATGGGAACTTGGAGAAAGGGCTTGAGAGGGTATTTGCTGAGGTGAACATGGTTGAGGTCGGGGAAAGGTCGAGCAAAGCAGATATACAGTACATCGGGCCACGTGCTAAGGTCAACAACTGGGAAGCCACTCCTCTTCCATCTCGGAGGGAGTCGCGGTAGTGGGTTTTGTTTTCCTTTTGTTAACCTGGATTATTCCAGGGTTTGTAATTCAGTTACTATGTTCCGTCCGTTTGGATTAGTTAAAACTCTGTTATCTTTACATTCAATGAAATGCAATTCCTTTTCTTTCTTTATTCCTAATTTTGTTTCCATTTTTTCTTTTATTTTCTGTACAGTTTTTTTTATGCTGATATCAATGACATGACATGCATGAGGAATCTTCGGCCCAGTTTTAAAAGCCAATCTATCTCAGAAATAATAGTACAAGAAATCGGGTGTGATGATGAGGTGGAGTATGATGATGATGAGGCCTATGAGGAAGTTAGTAAAGAATTAAGTCACTTTGAAGGAAAACCCAAACCTAACCTAAATGACACAGAAGCAGTTAATCTAGGGGACCAAAATAATGTCCGTGAAACTAAAATAAGTGTTCATCTAGAGCCACAGCTCAAAGAGGAGATAATCAAAGCATTGTTTGAGTACAAGGATATTTCTGCATGGTCGTATGATGATATGCCGGGGCTAAGTACTGATTTAGTGGTTCACAAATTGCACACTAACCCAGCATTCCCTCCTGTCAAGCAGAAGCTGAGAAAGTTCAAAACGGACATAAGTGTAAAGATCAAAGAAGAGATTACCAAGCAGTTCGATGCGAAGGTCATTCGGGTTACACGGTATCCCACTTGGTTAGCTAATGTTGTGCCTATGCCGAAGAAAGATGGCAAGAACAGGGTGTGTGTCGATTATCGGGATCTTAACAAGGCAAGTCCAAAAGACAATTTTCTACTGCCGAACCCACATATTGATTGATAATTGTGCCAAACATGAGATTGGTTCTTTTTTGGATTGTTACGCGGGTTATCATTAGATTTTAATGGACGAGGAAGATGCAAAAAAGATGGCATTCATCACGCCATGGGGAACATACTGTTATCGGGTCATGCCGTTTGGTTTGAAAAATGCTGGGGCAACTTATATGAGGGCAATGACAACAATATTCCATGATATGATACACAAGGAAATCGAGGTGTATGTGGACGATGTGATTGTAAAGTCTAGACAGCAATCTGACCATGTCAGGGATCTGAGAAAGTTCTTCCAAAGGCTTCGCAGGTACAATCTCAAGCTTAATCCTGCAAAATGCGCGTTCGGGGTGCCGTCTGGAAAGTTGTTGGGGTTCGTAGTCAGCCGCCGGGGTATTGAACTGGATCCATCAAAAATCAAGGCCATCCATGAATTGCCACCTCTGAGGAACAAGACCGAGGTGATGAGTTTGCTGGGGAGATTGAATTATATCAGCAGGTTCATCGCCCAGCTCACGACAACTTATGAGCCTATCTTTAAGCTGTTAAAGAAAGACGTTGTGGTCAAGTGGACAAATGAATTTCAAGAGGCATTTGATAAGATAAAGGGGTATTTGTCAAATCCACCCGTGTTGGTTCCGCCAGAACTAGGGAGACCTTTGATTCTATATTTAACGGTATTGGACAATTCGTTCGGTTGTGTATTGGGTCAACATGATATCACTGGAAGGAAGGAGTAGGCCATCTATTACCTTAGCAAGAAGTTCACACCCTACGAGGTTAAGTATACTCATCTTGAAAGGACATGTTGCGCCCTAACTTGGGTGGCACAGAAGCTGAAACACTATTTGTCATCTTATACTACTTACCTCATATCTCGTTTGGATCCGTTAAAGTATATCTTTCAGAAGCCTATGCCCACAAGGAGGCTTGCAAAGTGGCATATCCTACTCATAGAGTTTGACATTGTCTACGTGACTCAGACTGCGATGAAAGCATAGGCCTTGGCGGACCATCTAGCCGAGAATCCGGTTGATGAAGATTATGAACCTTTGAAGACTTATTTCCCTGATGAAGAGGTGATGCATATTGAAGAGTTGGAACAAGTTGAGAAGCCAGGATGGAAACTTTTCTTTGATGGGGCTGCAAACATGAAAGGCGTGGGAATAGGAGCGGTGCTTATTTCTGAAATAGGGCAACATTACCCTGTTACAGCTCAGCTTCGTTTCTATTGTACAAACAACATGGCAGAATATGAGGCATGTACCTTGGGGTTGAGATTAGTTGTAGATATGGGTGTCCAGGAAGTCTTGGTCATGGGTGACTCGGACCTACTGATACACCAAATTCAAGGAAAATGGGAAACACGGGACTTAAAACTTATACCGTAACGACAATGTTTGCATGAGCTTTGTTAGCGGTTTCAGTCAATAGAGTTCAAGCACATTCCAAGGATTCATAATGAAGTGTCCGATGCGTTGGCTACTCTGGCGTCGATGTTACACCATCCGAATAAGGCTTACGTAGACCCTTTGCAGATTCAGGTCTGCAATCAGCACGCTTATTATAATGTGGTGGAAGAGGAACTTGAAGGTGAACCGTGGTTTCATGACATCAAGGAATATATCATGATGGGTGTGTATCCGATACAGGCCATAGGTGATCAGAAACGAACAATTCGACGGTTGGCAAGCGGGTTTTTCCTTAGTGGAGGAGTGTTGTACAAAAGAACTCCAGACCTCGGGTTGTTGAGATGCATTAATGCGAGACAGGCCACATCTATCATGACTGAGGTACATGCTGGAGTTTGTGGACCTCATATGAGCGGGTATGTTTTAGCAAAGAAGATTCTCCGAGCAGGTTATTATTGGCTCATAATGGAGTGGGATTGCATTAGCTATGTACGCAAATGTCCTCAGTGTCAGGTGCATGGAGATTTGATTCATTCTCCACCCTCGGAGTTACACACGATGTCCGTACCATGGCCTTTTGTTGCATGGGGCATGAATGTTATTGGGCCAATTGAGCTAGTAGCGTCAAATGCGCACAGGTTCATTTTGGTGGCTATAGATTATTTTACCAAGTGGGTAGAGGCTAAAACATTCAAGTCTGTGACCAAGAAAGCTGTAGTGGACTTTGTGCATTCGAACATTATCTGTCAGTTTGGGATACCCAAAGTGATCATTACAGACAATGGAGCTAATCTCAACAGTCATTTGATGAAGGAGACATGTGAGCAGTTCAAGATTACTCATCGTCATTCTACTCCATACCGCCCTAAGGCAAATGGTACGGTTGAGGCAGCCAATAAGAATATAAATAAAATACTCCGGAAAATGGTGGAAGGATCTAGACAGTGGCATGAAAAGATGCCTTTTGCATTGTTGGGATACCGCACCACTGTTCGGACTTCGGTGGGGGTGACTCCTTACTATTTGGTGTATGGTATAGAAGCAGTGATACCCGCAGAAGTGGAAATCCCATCTCTTCGAATCATTACGGAGGCTGAGATCGATGATGATGAATGGGTGAAAAGCCGCATTGAGCAGTTGAGTTTGATTGACGAGAAGAGATTGGCATCTGTGTGTCATGGTCAGCTGTACCAGCAAAGAATGGCAAGAGCGTACAACAAGAAAGTGTGTCCGAGGAAGTTTGAGGTAGGACAGTTAGTGTTGAGACGTATTTTGCCTCATTGGACCGAAGCAAAAGGAAAGTTCACTCCAAATTGGCAGGGACCATTTGTCGTAACTAGAGTGTTGTCTAATGGTGCATTATATCTGACAGATGTGGAAGGAAAATGTGTATAAATGACCATCAATTCCGATGCGGTCAAGAGATACTATGTATGATTTCTTTATTTTGATTGTACTTGTATGTATTGGCATATTTTAAAGATTGAAATGACGAAGGCGTTTTGTTCTGCTATCTAAACACTTTTACCTCTTGTCATCCCCTTTGAGCCTTACTTATTCTCTTTCATATCCCTCTTTCGGAATCAATGGCACCATTAATAAATGCGAGTGCGGAAGAAAAGAAAATGAAAAGAAAAGAAAAAGAAAGAAAAGTGAAAAGAAAGGAGGAAAAGAAAGAAAAGAAAAGAAGAAGAAAATTGAAAGGAAAAAAAAAGAAAAAAAACACACAACAATGTAGTCTCTATAATGTGAACTACGTTTGACTTGATCTCGCAAGGGTACATAGGCAGCCTCACTGAGGTTCAGTCATACCAAAATAAAATCCAAAAGTCCCCGAGCAAGAAAGTGGGGCAGAAGTTGTGGTTGTTGTGAAAGAAATTGGATTCCGAAAGTTGTAATTTTAACCCATTTTGAAATTGTTTTGAGCCTTTCATACCCTTTCTTTCTAACCCCATCCAAAGCCCACATTATGGTCCAAAGAAAGACCTTCGGATCAGTCTTTGGAGAATGCCAAGTCAAGCAGGTAAAAGTAATTCCCGTCAGGGGCAACACTCTGGTACAAGCAAGGAGAGAAATTAAAATGAGAGAGTCTTATTGGTGAAAACCCTCACGGGCACCGTAAGGCGATGGGAGTTGAGAGAAATTAAAATGAGAGAGTCTTATTGGTGAAAACCCTTACGGGCACCGTAAGGCGAAAGGGAGTTGAGAGATGAATGAATGAAAGAGGGATGCTGGTGAAAATCTTTCAAGGCACCGCAGGATGAACAGGATTAAAGGTTTGGGTAAAGTAATCAAGTGATGGAAATTCTGGGGCAACAAAGTATGGCGACCAAGAGATGGGTAGTTGGACAGATTGGGCCGATTAGTCCGAAATGCATGTCATGACCATTGGTACCAGCTTTTCCGGACAGATAAGTTTCTTTCCCTTTTCCTTTTGTAGCCGTCATATGGTTTTGGATTCTTCTTATCCTTAACCCGCAAAGTCATTGCATTTTATTTCCTTTTGGGTTCATTTGTCTAAGATGTTTTAATGTCAGTCTTGTTCAAAGCAAGCCAAAGCTCACTACCAGCTTCCACATTTGCAAAGCACAGCGTGGTCAAAGCGTACTAAGGATAACGTGATGTGAGAGGGGGGTTACAAGGAATCACCGGAAGTTTCATCGGTAGAATGGTTTGGTAATGTCATGGGAGACGCAAAGGTTCGGATAAAGGGTTCAGAGGCAAAACAACAGCATGAGTATGGAACACTCGGTTCGTCAAAGGTCAGTGGGTTCGAAGGTCAGTCGGAAAGTCAAAGCGGTTCAGGGTCAGTTCGGGAAGCCAGTCGGAACAAAACAATGCAGTAGAAAGATCTCCAGCAAGAATGCCACCAACCAACCACCATTTTTGAACTGACAAATTTTCTTTGATTAAAACAGGGGCAGAAAAGATCGTTTGTTTTAGAGGAACTCTCTGTGGAGAAAGGCAGTCACCAAACAGTTACCAAACTGGGGCAGAAAAATTGTCTTTGTTTTTGTCTATTTTTGTGAAGTCAGGAACCCGCCTGGAGAGCAGGGAATACATTGCGAATTGAAGTCAGGAACCCGCCTGGAGAGCAGGGAACAGTTTCAAATGCAGCAGTCAGGAGCTCGCCTGAAGAGCAGGGAATACTTTCAAATGCAGTAGTCAGGAGCCCGCCTGAAGAACAAGGGAGTACAATTAAAGTTTTAGCTTTCAAATTCTTTGTTTTGACTATTTTGAAGTCAGGAGTCCTCCTGGAGAGCAGGGAATACTTTCAAATGCAGCAGTCAGGAGCCCGCCTGGAAAGCAGGGAATACTTTCAAATGCAGTAGTCAGGAGCCCGCCTGGAAAGCAGGGAATACATTTCAAGTTCAGAAGTCAGGAGCCCGCCTGGAGAGCAGGGAATACATTTCAAGTTCAGAAGTCAGGAGCCCGCTTGGAGAACAGAGTCAGGAGTCCGCCCAGAGAATAGGAGAATCCATTTCGAGCTTTGAAGTCGGGAGCCCACCCGTACAACAGGGGAATACATTCAAGTTCAGCAATTTGAAGAAAGGAACAACACCTCAGTTTGTAGTTTGCAATGATAACAAGGGATTTTACCAAGAGAACACAAGACAACAAGGCAACAAGGAAGTACAAGAACAAGTTTGAAGAACTTAGATAGGATTTCTTGTAATTCATAGATCATAGCTTAAGTTTAGCTTCTTTTATTTTGACATGGTGTAATAAGGGAGGTCAGCAAGTAGTAGCAGCAGTAATCACAGTGAAATCACAGCTCCTGGTAGTCTCAGCTACCAGACACTCCTGAGCTACACCGACCTAATTCCTGTTTAGCCCAGGATATATAGGTAACCTCCGAAGCAGGGTGCGGTCAACTCTTTCAAAAATGTTTCACACGAAATATTCAAACGGGCAAAAATCGCTCATATTTGCTCACTTATCTTTGCCCGAAAACTTTTCATGTTTCCGAGCAAAGAGGGGCAGTTGTGAGCATGTGATTTTTGCCCTATATATGAATTATTCCCAAAATTCCAAACAAAATGATTTCTTTATTATTTCACAACTTTTGTGAATTTTGGTGTTATTTTTTGGTAATTGTTGCATTTTATCTGTGCATTTTTATTCATATAAAAAATACAAAAATATACATCTGCATTTAAGATCTAATTTCATATTTTTAGAATTAATTAGGGGTTAGTTTGTTTTAGAACAAAATATAAAGAAAATAACAAAATAATCCACTCTTGCATTTTTAGTTGTTAATAGTTGAATTTGTCATGAAATAGATTTTAAAACAATTTTAGGAATTAATTAGTTTAACTTTGAATTATATTAGGTCTTTGTTTTAATTTTTTGTGCATCTTTACAAAATCAGAAAAATAATACAAAAATACAAAATACAAAATGCAAAAACAAAGGAAAAGAAATAAAAGAAATAATTGAAAAAGAGTAAATAGAAAAGGTTTGGTCTTAAGAGATTTGTATTTGGGTCAAATGGGTAAGGCCAAACAAAATAACCTTTAAAATCTATACCCAAACCGACCCAGCCCAGTGCCCTAAACCCGGCCTGCCCTTTTTAAACGACCAAACGACGCCGTTTCGGCGTCAATCAATCCGGGCCGTCGAGGTTAATCAATCCAACGGTCGAGAAGCTTGGGTCGTTTGGTATATTAATGTCCAAATGTTACCCCCCTACCTCGCCTCTCAGAACTCACCCCTACACAAACCCTAGAGACGCCGCCCCTATACGCTCCGTCAAGTTCGCCAGCGGCGATGATAGTAACCACGCTGTCCCCACCCAAAATGACATCATTTGTTCCCCTTCTCCTCCTCTTCACAAATCCACCCTCTATTTCCTTCGAATCCCACCCCATCTCATCAAATATTGGATCGAAGCTTTTTCAGCCATGACTCAAAGTAGCCCAAACACCACCAAACTTACATCATAGGACCATCACAACCTCCTCTATCAAAATCCCAAGGTCCTGACCCTCGAACGTGGCCGGAACTGTTCGAATATTAGTTTAAACTTTTCCGGCCAAAACCCTAGTTGCACCAAATTACCCCAAATTGATACCACATGGTCCCTGGGCTTCCCTCTTGAAGAATCTGCAATCAATAGCACCCAATTCCCACTAGAGATGATCAAATCTAGACTCTGAGAGTTGGCTGGATTTTGGAAGTTGAATCAGTGAGCTTTTGAGTTTTTCCCTTTCTTTGTTTAAATTCTTTCTTTTGATTCTGTTCTCATATTTGTTGATGTTTAGTTTAATTTGCGTTTTAATTTTTTGTCAATATTGTTCTAATCTTGTGTCCTAATTTGTTTTGATTAATCCTAGTTGTTTGTTTTTAATCTGTTCCAATTCCGGATTTTAGTTTGATTTTTAGTTAAGCTTTTGATAATTGGTTAACTAGTTTTATTAAGTTTTGTTTGAATTAATTTCTGGTATTCCTTTAGTTTAGGTTAATTACTAGTTGGTTCAGTTTCAGTTTAATTAATCGCCATAATTAGTTGAATTTGGTTATAGTTGATAGTTTAATTTGGTTATTGGTTATGTGGTTATCAATTCTGATCAGATTAGCTTGTGTTAGTCTTTCTTTTGAAAGTTAGTTTGGTCATTAATTCTGAGTTCAATTGCTAGATTCAATAAGAGTTTAAATTGGGATAGATTCAGAGTTTAGGAAAATGTTTGGTTATAGATATAATTTAGTATAAGTTCAGGGGTAGCTTAGACATTTAGGATTGGGTAACACATGGTAGTTGAAACTAGAATCTTCTAGGGCCTTCCAAAGTAGGACTTTAGTGTAATTTCAGTAACTGTAGAGTATTAACTTGTGACACAAGTCAGAAAACAAGGGACTAATAGGCAACTGAAAATCTGAAGCTTCCCCTTAGTTTTGCCTATAAAAGGCAGTCTTTATTGCCTTGTTGGACAGGTTGAGAACCCCAAAAATTCCCCCAAAAAACCCTTGGCTGCAGATCTGAATTTCAGATTTGAATTTCAAAAATCTTCTTCTAGATTTTAGTTTCGAAAAATCCAGTAGAAAAATTTCAAATTTCAAAACCAAAAATAACAAAAAACTAAAAATCAAAACAAAACTCTATTATTCCATTGAAATTGGAAGTTGATTTCAACTTCTATTTACTGATTCACATTCTGCAGTTGTTGTCTTTGCTTGTTGAAGTGTAGAGGTTCATTTCGAGTTGAAATTAGTGTTTTAAGTCCAGCTTGGGTGTTTTTGTTGGCTGTCTATGCATTGGTGTTCGTTTTTGGGTTGACTTGCTGCTGTGTTGGAGTGGATTTGTTAGCTTTTGTTTGTTTTAAACATTCCCGGGCTGTTTTATTTTATTGTTGGGCTATTTGTGATTGATTGCTGATTGTCGTTGACCTCTTCTTCTCCTTCATTGCTTTCTACTTCCAGGTACCTCCCTTGATCTCATGTAAGTTGTGATGGATCTTTGTAATTCAATTTGAAGGATAAATGAAGTTGAAGTGGATCGTTGAATTCACTCTACTGTGTTTGATTTTAACGTGTTAGAACAGTCATGTGTAATTGACAATTAGTGTTTTTTTGTAATAATTGAACTCTATGACTATTAATTTCAGATTCATATGATGTTGGTTCTCGTGTTAATGATTAATATCAGTTGTCATGACAGCTTTTAAGCATTGATTTGTTTCCAATAATTGTAAAAACAAGTTCAAGTAGTTCTGTGTTTCCTATAACTCAATTCCATAGTCCAGCTAGTTTAAAATACTAAATTGCTTGAGTATCAGTTTAATAGTAGTGGTTTAAATAATGAACTGTGTTGGTTTGGGCCTTTAGCTGATTTGTATGTAATAGGTAAGGTCACATGACTTCAACTTGTGCTCCTAGTTCATTTTTGCCATTAATAATTTGATTAGTGTTAGTCATTTTTTGAACTGTTTGAATACATTTAGAATAATTTGAAAAGAGACAGCAGAATGGAGTTCATTTATTATTGGGCTTTAAGAGACAGGGCTGTCGATGGCCCAGTCTCTAAGACATTTAGTTTTGATTTGAGAAACAGTTCGTGGGTTGACTGGCTCAGGGAATCGATCCCTCGACCTTTCTCACGCAGCCTGACCAGTTTCAGTCTGTTCGAATTGGGCTGTTTGGGGCCCGAAACTGCAATGGGAATTAGGCTTTTCACAAGCCTGGTTCACTGGGCCAGCAGTCACGAAATAAGTTCATAAGGTTTGGCCATTTCAAATGAAATAATTGTTTAGGATTTTCTTTTATTTTTAGAGACAAATAAATAGAAAAATAATAGTCAGTTTAGGATTGACCTTTAAATAAAAATGTTGAGATGAGCCTCGCCGAATAAAATGTACAAATTGTGGGGCCGTCATTCAAATGCTTAACTAAAATTTTAGAATTCAGGATGGGCCATTTAGCGAATTTCATGGCCCCCCCAAAGATAATAACGCATTAGTCACTTTAGACGCGCTTTTAATAATTCACTTTCCTAAATTCGGGTGTGCATTTCATGTGACCCAAATCAAATCCCAAAACGTTGAATAAAATGTGTTTAGGATGGCGGGTGCATTTCATGTGACGCGATCCAAAAACACGTTTTAAACAACGTTCAACTTTCTTTAAAAAATTAAATAAAAGCGGTTAAAAGTAAAAATCGGCACACAGGTTCATCATGTAATAAAGTCAGATAAATAAGCTAAACACGACAGTTGAGCGACCATGCTAGAACCACGGAACCTGGGAATGCCCAACACCTTCTCCCGGGTTAACAGAATTCCTTACTCGGATTTCTGGTTCGCGGACTGTTAACAGAGTCATAATTTCCTCGGTTCGGGATTCAACCGGTGACTTGGGACACCATTAATCTCCCAAGTGGCGACTCTGAAATCTTAATGATAAATCCCGTTCCGATTGTCCTTTAATTGGAAAAACTCCTTTATGCCCTTGCGGGTGTAGTGAAAAGGAGGTGTGACACTTTTTACTATGCTCTGTTATTTTCTTCCACTACGATCTGATATGCTTCGCCTATTGTTTCCTTCTACCATGTTCTTAAGCGTTCTTACTATTTTACCTTGTTTAAGTTTTTCTAAAACACTTGCTTAAGTATGTTTTGCTTCTACTGTTTCTTCTACTATCAGTTGTTCTTTCATTATGCCTCAAATTAGTCTCTTCACTCTGTTTGCTTGGACCTTTTTACTTGTTTGCATGTTTTCTCATGAGTTTCTAAAAGAAACTTCTGAGTATGCTTCGACTACTTGTCTCCTCCTCTCTGTATCTGATTCAAGGTGGAAACCCTAGAATTTGGGGATTCTGCCGAGGTTTGATTATGTGAACTAGGGTTTTATTTTTTAGAACCCTTAACTCTTTTAGACTAATTTTTTGAATCTCTGAACTAAGTTTGGACGCCTTTGTTTTCATATAATGTTGAACCTTTTTGCTAAACTCTTCTACACTGGATTCTTTATACTGATTTTGCAAGGGCATGGCAGATTTCTTTCATGTTTAAACGTGTTTGTATGCTTTTTATATATGTTGATTCTTTCTTAAAAGAGGTTTTCAAACTAGTGATTGATTCAGAATCCCTTTTTAATAGGTATAATCGATTTTTACTAATTTTCCTTAAGCTAAAACCTTTTCCACCTTTCTGAATTGGTTCATTCATACCAAATCTGTGATCTCTGAATTTCTGGCTGTTAACTGATTCCCTTGCCTTATTTGCACAAACTGTGTACTGTCAAAACCTTATCCTTAAATAACCTTTATGTATTTGCCTCTAATTTACTACTTTGCACAAAGTGTTTGACTACTTTCTTTCCTTAATTAGTTTTACCTGTTTGAATCTGAATCCCTTAATTAAGGAAAACCTTGTGTAATTGATTGACAATCAGTCTTCAAACTATTTTCTTACCTTATTTCTGCTTGCTTTCTACACTATAAAAGGCACGACCCCCTTTCACCACTACACACTTCAGACTTCACAAGCTCACAACCTCTTCTGAATTCATACTTAGAGTGTTCTTGCTTCTTGTCTGCACTTTGGTTTTTACAAGACTACTGCTTTCTTCTTTACTTGTCCCTTTGAAACTGGTATGTCCTAACTTAATTTTCAGCATCACCCCAATGTGTTTACTTACAGTCTTTGTATCAATGTCTACTTTATTGTTTTCTGTAAAGTTTAGCATCTAACTTAATATGCCTATGTGCTCTGCTTGCCTCTTTCTGTGAACACTTGCTCCCTATCCCATTACCCCTATGTGTTTGTAAGTCGAGACTTAGGGCATGGCAACAAGGATTGTTTTCTATGCACTGAGTTTTGAACCTCTGAGGTCTTAACCTCTAAGTAGGCTGGAGGGTGTGCCATTATGTCTCATTGCTGGGTATGCCCCTTTGCCTGCTCTTCCTGCAAATTCCCCACTCCCCTATACCCCCATGTACACTGGTTTTAAGTTACTTCCTTCTCCTTTCCCCCTCTCAGAACTCTGCACTTGCACTCACTCTTAGCTTCTAAGTTCTGCCCCCTTCCTGTGAGCCTTGCCTTGGGACCTTGAGTTCCCTCTGAACTTGGGCACTTGAGGGCTGGCCCTTCCACATTGCACTATGACTTAATCCCACAATGTATTTGGATCTTAGGGAACTCTGACACATCCAAATAAGATAAAGGCTTTGGGTCTTGATCTTGGGAGTTGGTTTACTTCATACTTCAGACAGGAAGTCTGAATCAGGCTCTCCTTGGTTGTAATTTTAAATTTTCTGATGTATTTTCTCTATTTTATTTTTGGATGTAATAACTTTGTAATAAACTTTTGGGGTGATTAATGAAAAGGGAGGGGTAACCATGCATGCAAGAGGTTGATGTCCTGCTCATAGGGTTTTCTGCACTTCTGCATTTATACAGATACCCTGCCTATAGTTTCTGCACTTCTGCATTCATGTAGATGTCCTGCTCATAGGGTTTTCTGCACTTCTACATTTATACAGATATCCTTCCTATAGTTTCTGCACTTCTGCATTCATGTAGATGCCCTGCTCATTGGGTTTTCTGATTTCTGCATTCGCGTAGATAACTTGCCTACAGGCTTATTAATTTCTGCATTCACATATACAACTTGTCTATAGGAATTTTTGCATTTCTACATTCATGAAGATAACCTGTCTTTATGAATTTATACATTCATGTAAATAACTTGACTATAAGAACTTCTGCATTCCCATTTAGATACCATGACTATAAGAATCTCTGCATTTGTATATAAATACCATGTCTATAGGATGCACATGCATGTAGATAATATGCCTATAAGTCCTTTCTGATTCTTGCATACTCGCCTCTCATTAGGCAAACATGTTATAGGTTTTAACAACCAGTAAAATCAGATATCGCGTTCGTAATAAAATGCAGCACCTAGATAACATGTTTAAAGTTAACAAATACATAGAAAGCATGCCTATAGGGGTTCTAATCAAATCTGAATCACTTCACTCGCTTGTAAGTTTAAATTGTCAGTAGTAACGCATTATCGATTGCAGAACTTGTATTATTCTGTTAAAACTGGTAACCTATCTATAATCTGTTTACCTCTTCATTTCTAAAATCAGTAGATAGCATGCCTATAGGTCTTCGTCTAACACTTAGGCAAGCCATAAGGTAAACTTGTCAGATTTTTTACAACCAGAAGGCATGCCTGATTCGGATTTCTTATCTGAAATATGTAATAAATCAGTCTGCCTCAACCTTTCAAGTTTTAATCAGACCCTAAGTAGTATGTGCAAGACATGCTAAACTATGTGCTTTTTTTTTTGTTTTAAGGAGGTCTATTGAGCCTTATTTGTTTTTGTGCTTTCTCCCCAAACTTGCTACATGTGTTTTTTGTTTGTCTTTGAAACCACAAATAAGCCAACTTTTCCGCCCTTTTAGGATTAGCAGTCCCAAGTACCTTTGGGGATGATAGGATTGGGGCGGGTAATAGCATGCAATAAGTAAACGAGACTATTCCGCGCTTTAATACCTTAACAGGGCGGGAAAGGGTAGATATGGATATGATGACCACGCGATAACATCTCGTGTAGTCCCTCATTGAGGAGTGATTACCGGATGTTGTGTCGGGTGATCCATATTATTTGTAAACCTAGGATCCCCTTTCCTTTACTTGTTTATTTCATTGTTTACTCTCAAATTTCAAACTATTTTCTCAAAATTCAGCTTTTCTTTTGTTTTCTTTTAATTTCACCTATTTGTAACCCTTATGTGAAAATTCCCTATTATTTGAACTCTTACTCGCCTTCATGTTATTTGTACTTAAAGTCACAACCATAGCCTGGCTGGGAACCACACTAATGGATCCTGAGGGGTGCCTAACACCTTCCCCTTGGGATAATTTCAAGTCCTTACCCAATCTCTGATCTCCTAAATCAAATTCTTCTTAGTGTCCTAGCACTCAAATCATTAGGTGGCGACTCTTCAATCCAAACCCAATTCCCAAAAGGGAACGAGTTGTCCTCCCAAATGTCATGAACCCGCTTCCGCGAGGAAAGAGGGGGCGCGACATCATACATTAGAGATCATGTTCCCTAGGACTTACACTTCCTGTTACCAGCATGTCCATTTCACTATCATATCACTTAGAAAATCATGCGTTAAATGTGTTAATAACCGGTGTTTTCTGTGTTCATGTTCCTACTGCCATACACACTTAGAGATCCTGTTTTAGGCTAAACAACACTAACAAACATATCATCTCTGCATATTCTAGAAATCATGTTTTAAACATTGTAATATTTGTGCATATAGAAATCCTGCTTAAGATTCTGCATATACATCATTCTGTATCTCTGTACATTAGATACCATGTCTTTAGGATTTCATTTATATTCGCTAAAGCACGCTTAGGCTAACTATGAATGCATAAAAGGAATAAAACAATTTTACTCAGTTTTTTTTACAAGCAACTAGCCATAATTCTGTGTGTTGAACACATAGAACAACATGTTTTAGGTAATATAAATAATCTCCAAACCGTTTTAATAATTACTGAATATTGCTTACGCCTAGGCAAGCCTTAGGTAATTACTTAAATAAAACTGGAGCTACCTTTGTTTAATTATCAACTGCTACAACCAGCAGGCAGGCCTGATTCAGACTTCTTTTCTGAGTTATATAACGAATCTGGTTCTGACTTAAACACCCTGCTTTAGGATTTTAAAATTCAGACATTAATTGTGTATGAGTCATGTTGTCTATGTGCACTGTTTGCAGAGGTATAACTGAGCCTTCTATTTGCTTATATGTTTCCCCTAATTGCAGTTTTATATGTTTTGTATGTCGCCTTAGCATTTTACCTTTGAACCTAAGGGTCAGCCTAGAACCTCCTTCTTATAGGAATAGGAGTCCTAAATTTCTCCTGAACTGATAGGAATGGGATGGGTAACAGTATGCAATAGAGGTCGAGACCAACCCTCGCTTTAATCACCTTCACGGGGCGGGAAATGGTAGATATGGATATGATGATCGGTGTGCTAATACCACGTGTATCCCCTCTTCTGAGGAGTGTTATACCACGCATTGCATTGATGTGATCCATATTACAAACAAACCTAGGATACCCCTTTATTTTTATAAGTATGCTTAGACTATAACTCTTTTCAAAACCTTGCTTTTATTGTTTTTTTTTTCAAACACTTGTGTATTTAAACTCAAAATTCCCTATTATTTGAGCCTTTATTTGTTTATTTGCTAATTGCACAAATTCACAAAAAAACTGTCTGGCCGGGAACCACACTAGTGGATCCTGAGGGGTGCCTAACACCTTCCCCTTAGGATAATTTCAAGCCCTTACCCTATCTCTGGTTATCAAACATAGTTGTAGTTGGACTTTATAGGTGCCCTAATACACCTTAAAATCATTAGATGGCGACTCTTCAAATACCCAATTTCCAAAAGGAAATGAGTCATCATACCCCATGAACGTCGAAACTCGGATTTCCTCTCCGCGGAGGGCGAAAAAGGAGGCGCGACATAGGTTAGATATTTACTGAGTACGTGTTGATTTATATTCTCATGCTTCACTTCTGTACTAAATGTGCAAGATCTGACAAGTTCATTTGGTGGTCATTTGGGTGTGTAAGCGCAGCTGCTGAGGGGACTTCACCGTGAGCTGTATTCCATGATACGATTCGCAGCACACAGAGTCCCCATCATAATCCTTTACTTTATCCTGTCTATCTTGTATTTCAGACAGATTTTATTGTTATTGTACTTTCTAGTAGATGGTCATACACTTGTGACACCGAATTTTGGGGATGTTCTTGAATTTGTTTGTGGTTTTGCTGAGCATTGGCACACTTTTATTATTTATTCTATTTAAATTATAAAATTTCCATGATTTTAATGAATTAATTTCTTTATCTAATAAAATTCATGATTTCAAAAATAATAAAATAAATAGTTGAATTGTTAGTTCATTGTTGGCTTGCTTAACGGCGACGTTGGGCGCCATCATGACCTATATGCAAGGTGACGAGTGTATATGCATTGACCATGAGATAAGCATGCGGGTAGAATTAGCCTTATTTGTGCCAATTTACTTTGTGTATTATATCTTTTATACTTTAGATAGATTGTATAATTCCTTGATTTCTCGTATGCATGTTATTTCCTATGCTGAGATTATTGAGATATTGGGCATTAAGATCGTTGAATTGTTGATTGGTTGTTGGTATTGTTGGTAAATTCTCATATGACGAGTCATGTTCAAATACTAATATTGATGTTGAATATGCTTCCCATCCTGCTTGGTATTGTGTTGTATGTGATGCTTGGTGAGGAAGAGTAAAATGCATGAAGGGTGTTGTCGTGCTTATGAGGAAGAGTAATTATGCACAAATAGTGTTTCCATGCTTTATTCATATATTAATAGCATTGCACGAGGGGTGTTTTCGTACTTGAGGGAAAATGAGGATATGTATAAAGGATGTTTACGTGCTTGCTATTATACTATAATGTGAGGATGAGAGTAAAAGCACGAATGGTGATGCCGTGCCGTTTGTTGATAACATTGTTCCTTACTTTGTCATTAGGATTGTGGACTTGACTTTGTGGCTTCGTTGTTTGCTTTTGAAATGTTGTTCGAAGTTGTTGTAAAACTACGAGTTATGGCTTACTCATTAACACTTTACTTTATTTTCCCGTTTTATGCCCCATCAATTGTGTACTTGTTACCCCGATCACTTGTTATTACCCTATTACTATACTTGATACTTTACCTATTATTTCGTTATTTATTGTTATATATAAGGTGTCTTGTCTTAGCCTCGTCACTACCTGGTAGAGGTTAGGCTTGACACTTACTAAGTACATTGTGTCAGTTGTACTTATACTACACTTATGCACTTCTTTTGCAGATTTAGACATTGATACTAGTAGAGTCTCGAGAGGTGCTTAGCAGATACCACATAGACGAATCAAGGTAGGGTTGCATCCCGTTTGCAGGCCTTAGAGTCTTCTTTCATTTCTTTTGTACTATTTCTACTTCCAGACAATATTATATTTCTTTGAAGACCTTGTATTTAGTAGACTCTAGTAGCTCATATACTTGTGACTTCACGTCATGGGGATGGTTGAATGTTATTGTGTATCTTAGACTTATCATATATACTTCTGAGTTTCTTTTATATTTTCTTATTATCTTGTTGTTAGTCGTTAATTGCAATTCTTTCGTATCTTTTGTTGCGTGTTGGTTTGCCTAGCAAGCGGTGTTAGCCACCATTACAGTCCCCATTAATTAGGATTTTGGATCGTGACACTTATTAATACCAAATTCAGTTATGAAATGAAATTATAACAATCAAAGAAGGGAGTACCAGTCAGACAATAATAAGAAAAGATGTATGGCTCGTGTTTTTGTAAGTTATTGCCACACATACAATTTCATAGCAATTTATACTTTTCCTTTACTGGTTTATTTTCTGAACTATCAAATTATACACTTCGTTACATTATTGGTTGTCTAATAATTTTTTCAAACAAGTTTAGGTGACAACATATGTATTCTCTTTTTTCGGCGAAGTGTGATGCGATTTTGTGCCAAAAAAAAAAGGTAATACCCAAATACTTCCTTAAACTATTACGTTTTTGTCAGTTTCCTATTTAAACTATTTGGTGTCTCCAAAACCCCCCTGAACTATATTGCCCTTCATATTAGAACATTTGTGACTTACATTACATAATATGTGTAAGAATTCGCTTGGCACCGCGTGACAGCTAAAAAAGCCATCAAAATGACCAACTTGACACAATATAATGGCTAATTAGCTAGCCTAACCCTCTTTCAATTTTTTTTTTAAAAATATTCTCCTTATTTTCTTTATATCCATCTTTCTTCCTTATTTTTTCACCATTCTTCCTTTTTTTTTTTTACCATTCTTCCTTTTTTTAAAACCTTTCTTTCGTATTATTTATTTTCTTCTTCATTTTTTTTTATCTTTTTTCTTCAGTTCTTCGTATGGGTTCCCTTCTAAAAAAAATCTCCCTCTCTTATTTCCTCTGCAATAATTTATTTCCGGTCTTGTTTTAGTCTCCTTTCATGTCTTACATATATTGTTGAAAGAACTTTAATTTAAATCTTCTTATTAAATTCAACACCTTGTAAAGAATAAAATCGAGTCTCTTGAACCTTGTTTGTATAATCTAGAATTAGAAAATGTAATTACTGGCCGATTGATTTCTTATTTGCGAATATTTTTGTGTAATCTTATTTATGTAATATAAGATAATTATTCAGAGATGCAACACCTTCATTTGTTTTGTTAATGTGCAGTATAGTAAATGTAAATAACGACTTATTCAATTGGAGTCTAACATAAACCGCAATCATAATTAAACATACAATTAACACATTACATTAGATATTAATTTGGCCAAAACTCATTGAATTAATCAATCATCCAAGAGAAATACATCATGAGTAAACTACATACAAAACTTAGTACAAACAATAAGTTAATATAGTTAGACAAATACACCTCTGAGATTGAACATGAGATTTTAATATATATATATATATATATAGGAAAATATAGTTCAGGGATTTTCGAGACACCAGATTGTTTTATTAGGTAACCGACAATTAAATAAGGAAATTTTTAAGTTGAGTTAAATAGCCACGTGTAGTGTCACATGACACGTTTTTTTTATATAATTAGCAACGTGTGTGAGACACACCTTCAAGAATGTAACGAGGGGATTTTAATATAAAAGAAAATATAGTTTAAGTAAAAAAAAATGATAAAAATCTAGTGATAATTTAGGGAAATTTTAGCTATTAACTAAAAAAATAAAAGAGAAGTATGATGCAGTTTTAACCTCAAAAATTTCACGATTTTTAACGGTTACGTTATTTATTAGTTCAACAAATTAATATAAGGGAGGGACCACACGTGTCCCATGTCGTCTCCATTATTAATCTTAGAAAGAAAAAAAAACTTTCTCACTCTGTTCGTTTGCACTGTTGTGTTACTTCTGTACTTGTTTATTTCTCAGTGGTCCTTTGTTTATACCTTCTCTATATGACTTCAACTCTTCTTGTAACCGATCTCTTCATTATCTTTGGTTCGCCTGTCACTTTCTTGTCTTTGAACTAAAAAGTATTTTAGGTAAGGACCCAATTTAAAAAAAATCACTTTCTTGATTTTATCATATGATTTGTCATTATGTTGACTAAAATCTTTATGATTTTCAACAATTAAGCAAGCCCCTTCATGACCCATTAAATATTTGATAAGATTGCAACTTTTCAACTTTTTGATGTAAAAAGATGGTACAACTTTTGTACTTGTATTAGAAGTTTAAGCAACTTTTAGTGTTTGTTTCTTGCTTCCTTTTCAAATATTTCTCTTGCTGATTATGGTTATGATTTCTTAGCAGTTTCCAGAAGACCCGGAAAACTGATAATTTTTTATTTTTCTGAAATAATAAATAAATGTAATAATATAATATTTATATGTAAATAAAGCAACAGGGGTTAGTAGAAAATACAGCACATGGGCATGCATTGACTGGTTGCAAATGTCTTACTCTTCTTTCTGTCTTTATTACTTTGATCTCCTTCTTTTCAGAGTTGCTGAATTGCCCATTCTTTTTTTCAGGCTATGTTTTGCACATTGTATCTAGGGTGAATCCATTGTAGAAACTCCACTTGTTGAGACCAAGGTAAATATTTTAGGCTCTTTTTATCATTTGGAAGTGGCCCATTTTAATTTATTTCTGATAGTAATTTCTGTTTGTTGGTGATTATTGATTCATTTTCCCTCATTATTGGAGATTTAAGATTTTTTTTTTAAAAATCTTACTGAGTTGTCATTTTTGATTTCTTGTCTGAAATTATTGTTAAAGTATGAATTATTTATTGAAGAACAGATGGGTGAGTCAAATGGGTCAAGTCCTACACTTGAAGTATCAGTTTCATTTGGAAAGTATGAGAATGATGCACTTTCTTGGGAGAAATGGTCATCTTTCTCACCAAACAAGTATCTTGAAGAAATTGACAAGTGTAAAACACTTGGTTCAGTAGCTCAAAAGAAGGCCTATTTTGAAGCACATTACAAGAAGATTGCTGCTCAGAAAATGGAGCAAGAAAAGCAACAATTGGAGCAAGAAAAGCAAATTGAATCTCTACCTACAATATTGGATGAATCCCAATTTCAAGATTATAGAGAAAGCACAGAGGTGTCTGATGGTCAGTTTGATTGTGAGAGATCTGCTACAGAAGGTGAAGAGGAAATGACAAGAACTGATGTGAATAATAGTGATTCTGTTGATGAGCCAAAAGAGGATGCTTCTGTTAATATGGAGGTGAATAGCTTGTTAGATGTCAAAGCTAAGGAAGGCACAATCTTGGAAACAAGTGACAATGGAGAGGTTCCTAAGGTTGAACAACAGAGTTCTGAAAGAGGACCTCAAGATAATCCGAAAGAGATTCGACCAGTGGATAATGAGGCAAAAAACTCCTCTGCTAAAAAAGCCAAAACCCCTAAACCAAATCTGAAGAATTCAGCTCGAAAGGTGAAACTTTTGGCACTTCTCTCGCTATGGTGTTAGTAATTATCTGTGGACTGTTCAAGTTTCCATTTCCTGTTATCAATTGTTTCTTGTTCGTGTTTAGGTACATCCAACGATAGAGGATAGGATATCAGCTGGAACAAAGAAAAAAATTGTATCACCTGTGACAAAATCTTCAAGAATTTCCACTCCAACATCAAAACCGATATGGACGACCAACGTTACTTCTTCATCTCAACCATCAATGAAGAAGGTGAATGGGGTGTCGTATCAACGAAGCAGCAATACTCCTGCGGCACAAACCAATAAAGTACTTTCTAGATCATTCATATTGCCTTCTCAATCCTCGAACAAAAAGTTGAATGGTTCAACATTGCAAAGGAGCAAAAATGCTCCCACTCTTGAGAAAAGGAGGGTAGGTCCGTCATCATTGCACATGTCTCTCAGTCTTGGTCCACCAAATTCTACAGCTTCTAATACTACAATGAGAAAATCTTTGATCATGGAGACAATGGGGGATAAGGACATTGTCAAACAAGCATTTAAAGCATTTCAAAACAGTTTCAACCAAGAAAAACCTGATCTGGATATGAAATATAGTGGATCAAAGCAGGTTGATTATTCAAATAGGTTCATTCTTAAAGAATTCTATTGTCTCTACATATTTGTTCTGTCGTCTTCGTTCTACCCAATTATATTTCTTATCAATAATGTGCAGCTTCTGGTCTTGTTTGGACAGGTATCGTCTAAGAGATCAGAGCAAAAGATTTCAACTTCTTTGACTCCTAGAAAGGAGGTTGAAAGGTAATATCGATTGCTTTCTTTCAACTGCAAGTGCAAGCAACACATGCTAGTTCTTTGAGCTCTTACCTAAAACTTTTTTGGTATCCTCGTGTATCTACGTATATTAGTCTAAAGATGGATAATGAAAACTGAGTATTACTCATGCATTTCAAAAGGTTGCCCGAGAATTTTCTATGAAATTTGGTCTTACATGCCATAGTACGGTCACATAGAATTGATACCTCTCCTCCATCCAAATATTGAATAATGGAAATCATATCTACCCTAATCTTCATAAAATTTCGAATAGACAAAGACAAGAAATGGACTTCAATAAGATGTGGAGGTAACTATCCTTTTCCCACACTGTCAGAATCTTTGCCAAGAATACTCCATGTTGTGTGCCTGTTACCTCATGAGTCATTGATGATCAATAGGGAAATCGTCCTTGGGTATCAGACACAAATGCCATCAAATGACGCCTTTTCTACTGTTGTTGGGGAGGATCAGGAGGAGGACCGCCTTTTTTTTTTTATAGATGAAAAGGTAGAAGTAGTACCAATTGAAAGGCGAGCATCCTTCTTTAGATTGAAGAACTGCAGAAGATCTAACAGTGAGGCTAAGTCGGAAAAAATACTCTTCTTACTCCACAGACAAGACTTTTTAAACATCTAGCTTTTACAGTTGAAATGTTGTCCCTATTATCGTCGAAGAACCTACTATCTCTCTCCAGCCAGCTGAATATGCAATTAGGAACAACATTCCACAACTGTCTGCTTCCATTAGAAAAGATCTGTTTATACCAGCAGCATAGAGCAAGCTTGATACTTCAGGCATGACCCATTGGACTCCATAAATGTGAAGAAATATGGACCAAATCTGCCTTGTCAGGAGGAAGACCACTTTAAGCCGTGGTGGGGTTTCCTTTGACAAATGAACAATGAAGAGAAGTGTCTTCAGAACATGTCCCTTTCTGTGGAACATAGAAAGTTTTCTCTTATCATGTGCAGATTAGCTGTCTAGAAATGAAGGCTATGTGGGTGGACAGGTGACGATTCTATGCGAGTGGGGTTGTGATTGAGAGACCAGAATGTAGTTGAGGATCTATGTTTATAATATCATATAACTATGTTTACCGCTTGTTTGGCCGTATTCTCGCTCTTAATGGCTTCATTGCGGCCCCAAGAATGTAATTGAGGATCCAGTACTGCATTTTTTATCCTCATCTAGTTGACTTCAGATCAATTTTAGCAGTATGTCTTTTCCTTTTCTTGATTTAAATGTGCAACTTTTACATCTGCCTTGATTTGTCTAATTTTTGACTGCAGAATGAAGTATATTTGCAAAAGAAATATAAAATGCTTTCTCAATTTGATGTAGTGTTATGGTGTGTGCTAATTTGGGAATTCATTGAAACATGGCAATAACTGTTTGATTGAAGGACAGGTTAAGGAAGACACCAGATAAGGTTATCACTCAAAAAGGTGAACCAGGGACTAGATCAAACTCTCTGTCATCTAGGTAAGATCTCTGACATTCTTTTCTGAATTGTGATCAGGTTAATTGACTATGCTAAATGAGGAGTACATTGGACCTTAGCCATTTGCATAATTCTTTTTTCTTTTCTGGAACAAAATATAGATGGTGATCTCTGCCTCTCTATGTGTTTTATTTGGATGGTGGAAGGTCTTTGTTGTTATCTGAAGTTCAAGTTTAAACTGTGGTGAATGATGGTTTCTCGGGACCTATTCTTTTATCTCTTTTTAAAAGTAATTCCTCAATCTTCCATTAGCACCAAAGCCTCTGATCTTTAATTTAATTTTAAATAATAAAACCCCAACCCAAAATTAGAAAGAAAAACAGGAGTTGTAGATGGGAACAACTCCAATAGCACTTCGGTTGCCAGGAGGAGTTTTCTGGAATTGACCCCATAACCTGATTGCAGGAGATCTTTGTTATTTAGGAAGATTCGTAGTGTGGAATAATTGAAAAAAAAAAAAAAAAGAATAATGAATGTGTGTCTAGTTCTCAGACAAGTATGCTTCTATAGTTCTTTGGTGATTCAACTAATTGACAATTTCTGAACAAAACTTCATGTATTTTTCCCATTTGCTCTGAAGTCTAAAATACATAGGATCCTGCTCTGAATCCTTTGAATAAACAAACATAGTTAATTCTTGAAGTAACCCTGCCAACACACTGACTGAGACTGCCTGCATGTGTAGCGCTGTTTAGAGAAAGATTTAGCTACATGCTTTCAACTACTTATAGCTGTCCTCATTAATGTCATATCCCGCTATGGTCTGAAACATAGAGTCTGATTAAACAGCATTGTTTTAGAAGTTAATACTTTTAATGGTTGGTTTGGAGCAGGGCGCCTAAAGATGCTGTTATAGAGAGGAAAAAGGTGAACACTGTCAGACCTGCTGGCCAACGAACTGATAGATCAACCGATAAATTGAAGGAGGTATTAGCTAATTCCAACCTTGGTTTTGCATCCTACTTTCTTTTCTTCAAGTTAGCCAACATACTCCCCTTTCTTTATTTTTTCCCAAGTATTTAGGTATCCAAATAATATGCTGTAATACATCTTTAGTTGGATAAATGTTTTCACCCCTGAGGCAAGTTTTCCGAAACAAACGACTCATCTTCACACTTAAAATTTTTCCCCTTCTTTTTCCCCCTCCCAAGAAGCTCACTCTAACCACTTCTTTCGAGGGTTCTTTATTATCATCAATATTGCAACAATCTTCTTTGTTATGCTCTCCGCTAGTCAAATTCAATCCTCTAAAAATTGTATTGTAAACTATTCAGTTTACAGTTAAATTTTGAATTTCACCCAGTGTTATCAAAAGGGAAAAGCGCAAAAAAGCTCTAAGGTCCATTGGGGCTTTAAGCGCAAAGCGCAAATAAAGCGAGTGCTTTAATGAAGAAAGGCGCAAATGGAGAAAAAATACAAATATATATGTATTTATTTGATGACAACACTGAAGCGCCCGCTACGCGAGGCAAAGCGCTCAACACGTTTTGAGCCTTGCTTCAGGGCTTAAGCGCGCCTCTGACAACACTGATTTCACCATTGACAAGCAAATTAGTTAAATGGAACTGCTACTAGGAACTCTTGCATTGTCCTAGCTGTATAACAAATCATATATAACTTGGTATAGGAAGGTATATTAAAACCGTCGGACAAATTTCACTTTTTGCGGCTATTGTATAGGCGGCAACATACAATGTGTCTGAGGCCCAATCACCCATCATGCCTAAGGTCTTCTATGCGACTGGAGTGGGAGAGTCCTTTCTTTTATCTATTTTAATTCGTCTATTTGTTAAGCTCAATTTGATGTTTCAACTATGCAGGATGCTACCAAAGCTAAGATCCACCGTCCTGGATCAAATAGGTGAAGTTGTTGGCATATATCTCTAGTAGGCTGAAAACACGACCTTCAGCATCAGCACGGCACTTTGGTAGATGAAATGCTCCCCCGGATGAGTTATTCTTGCATGAAGAAGAAACGTCTGAAGGTTGAGCGTGCTTAGGCAAGAGCAAGAGATATCATCTTCTGGAACTGCCAGGCCAGCAGTCTATATTCTCGTATTTCTGGTGTATTTATACTGTGCTGGACTACCGAATTGACTATCTTGTTCTTTTACATAGTTTAAACTCGAACCTCCCTGGTTAAGACATTGAGTAGAGTAGCAGTACATCATATAGTAGAATGTGTATAAAAGTGTATCTGGAAAGTGATATCTATAATTGTTAGGATATGTTGTAGTATCGAGTTTAGGAATGTAGATGGCTTAAACTTAATGTATAATGGAGTGAGAAGTAATCCACGTCCCTATGCAATCTTACCATATTAAAATAGTGAAGGAGATTGAAGCTACAGTCGCCACTTATTCTCGTATACTAGGTTTATTTAGATATGGAAATCTAGATTTGATTGGCAAGAGCAATGGATTAATATAACATGAAGATGGTGGTACTCAACGGTAAATATAACCAGAAAGCGATTAATTATTAAAGAAAAGTTATAAATGGATTAGTTACTTCTTATGAAATGGAAAATATTTAGATTTAATATAAAATAGCTAATCATTAAGCTCATTTATAAACTTAAAGCTACATCTTTCATCTAAATCAAAATGGTAAATTGGATTGTTTACTTGATTTAGAGCTCGTTTGGTTTAGTTGATTAAAACTAGTTGATTAGCAGCAAGGGCTGAAATTGATTTTTATTTATTAAATAAACATCTGAATTTGTGTAACATGAAATTGATAGTAAGTAGTTGGTGTGTTTAGTAAGAAATTGTTTATCAGTACTTAGTTTGTTAAAATGAGAGAAAAGGATATCTATCAACGTTGTCACGATCCGAAACCCAACCAGTCATGATGGCATTTAACACACTTGCTAGGCAAGTCGGGCATAACAACAATAAACCATAAAAGCAAAAAAGACAAAAATAACATGAGTTTGAAATCTAATATAGCACAATACCGCTAATACATGATAAATTCCCCAAAAACTGATAAATACAGAGTCATGAGCTCTAATATAGAAATACAAGTGTGAAAGGACCAAATACAATATTGTCTGAAATAGAGACAATGGTACATAAGAAAAGAGATGCTAAGACTGCGGACGAAAATGCAACTCTACCTCGTCTCTCGATGCTCAGCTCTATAGCAACCCCGCTACTGATGATTTGGTCCCGACACCTGGATCAACACAGTTAAGTGCAGAGTGTAGCATAAGTACAATCGACCCAATGTACTCAACAAATATCATAACTAACCTCGGCGAGGTAAAAGAAGCAAGAATTATAAATGATACTTGCTATAACCTCTACAGTTTCATAGTTCAACAAATACATAATAGTCATGTGATAAAGTCATAAAGCATAAAAAGAACCATCTGTGTGTGTGTACAATTACTGTTACACGACGCCTTCTTGAGATTTCTTGGAAGGGCGACGTAAGGCTAAGGAACCGATGTCAGTGCGATTACTATCCACCAACCGATGGTTACCAACTTCTCATTCAAACTTTGATAGTTCCAGTCTAAGTAATGAAAATATTCATTCTCTCATGTGGGGTTCTATTTATGGTATTTCAATCCTAGTTCCTCCATTTTAAGTATTATGAATCTCTAAGCCATTTACTAGAAACTCCAAACTACACCATTCAACTCAATCTAGCATTATTCATCTTCTTATTTGTTAGAAAACCTAGTTCACAATTACACATTTCAAGAAATAGTATTATTCTTTAGTTAAAGGGTTGCCCTTACTTCATAATACTCCCTAAATACCATCTCATACTTGTATTAAAGTATTGAGTATGAATCTTACCTCTTTAAGATTAAAACCTTGCTACTTTTTGGAGTGTGTATACGGTCGAGATCGAATGCCTTCGATCTATATACTTGAGAGGTCGTCCGAATTCCTAGTCCAAGTAAGACCAAGTCGAGCTCGAAGGACCAAACCCGAGTTCGAACGCAGAGCATGATGCATACCGAGGTCGAGTGTGCTCGACCTCAAAATAGTCCCGTTATGGATTTGTACCAGAACAAGTTAGATTCCTGCCACGTCCCCAAAGTCACAGCGCAATCTCGGAATATTATTGCACGATTCCGTACTAGGCGGTTAGACAACTGTACCAACAATATTCCTTACTGTAAATAGAAATATTCCTTATTTAGGGCTCCCCTATTATATAAAGGGGACTCTAATTATTTGTAAGACATCTTATCATCACTGAGAAAAGAATATACTCTTTCCTTTTACGCCTATTGTTCATCAGCATTGTCCTTTAGCTCCATTGTTCTTACGATATTTTTATTACTTAATTGTTCCCACTGCCCTAAACCACCTCGAGGTCACTAAGCTCGGGGTCACAGCTGCTAAGTAATATTAGTTTGATTCACTTCTATCTTTCATCTCTACCCCATATCTTTTGATTATTAATTGGTATTGAACCAAATCACGTATCTTTAAAATCACTAATCAAATTTAATTGTTACTCGCATTTTCGAGGTAAACAGTTTGGCGCCCACCGTGGGGCTAAAGATAATAGTGATTATTTTCTTACTGATTCTTGTTACACAAGTTATCTTTATACTTTTTCTTGTCAAAGATTTTTTGATTCTCAGGCTAAAACATGTCTAGCTCACAAAACACACCCATTCATGACAACGAAGGTCTTGGGGAAAACAGGAACACAGGAGTTGGTGTACTACCGATAAACCCAGGGGAAGTGCCAAATGTGGAACATGTGGATGTTAGTTCTCATATTGCTTTGAATGCACATCTAGGTGCGGACCCCAAAGGAAATATATATAGAGAAGCCCGGCCCGGTGGCCAAAGAATACAAGGAATAGAAGAAAGGGGGAGTCAGCATCTAAGTGATATTCGAGATGCTACAGGCTCAGCAAATCGCCATCGCTGAACTTCAGAGTCAGAATAGAACTCCAAACACAGCCGAACTAGTAAACAGTCGGCATACTGAACTAGCATTGGAAAGGACCGATGAAAATGACCCGGGGACTAACCCCACGATTATGAGAATGCTCGAGGAAAATTGAAGACAATAACAAGAAGTTGAAAACTTGTAACTCCCGGGTAGACCAGATACCGGGGGCACCTCTAGTTTTGAAAGGTCTAGACGCCAAAAAGTTCATAAAAACCCATTCCCCCCGAGTGCTTCTCCGATGCCCATTCCCAAGAAGTTTTGCATGCCCAATATACCCAAATATAACAGGATAGCCGACCCTAACGGGCATATAACTTCGTACACTTGTGGGATTAAAGGAAATGACTTGAATGACGATGAAATCGAGTCAGTTTTGTTGAAAATATTTGGGGAAACACTATCAAAGGGAGCCATGATTTGGTATCACAACTTAGCTCCTAACTCTATTGATTCATTTGATATGCTAGTAGATGCCCTTGTGAAAGCACATGTTGGGGCCATAAAGGTAGCCACGAGAAAATCGGATGTCTTCAAAATAAAGCAAAGGAACGACGAGATACTAAGGGAGTTCGTGACTCGTTTTCAGATGGAAAGAATATAATTACCACCTGTCTCCGATGACTGGGTAGTACAGGCCTTTATGCGGGGTCTGAATGAAAGGAGCTCGATTGTGTCTCGGCAGTTGAAGCAGAACTTGATCGAATATCCAGTTGTGACATGGTTGGATGTGCACAATCACTACCAGTAAAAAATCAGGGTCGAGGACGACCAATTGGGAGCTCCCTCGGGTTCAGTTCATCCTAACAGATTCACAGCTAAGCCCCCGAGGGACACAGACCGGGAATCGAGATTCAACAAAAAAGGGTAGCAACCATATGCGGAACGAAGAAACAACGGCCCGAGCCGTAACACTCCTAGGAACGATCAGAGAAACGATAGAGGTCGAAGTTCTCATAGAATCATGACTAAGAGTGGGTTCAATAAACATACCGACCCCGCAGAGGCTCCTTGATTATCAGAATATAACTTCAGCATAGATGCGTCGGGGATTGTCTCAACTATTGGGAGAATCAAAGACACCAAGTGGCTCAGGTCAATACAGACCGATCCTTCTCAAAGGAACCCGAATTTGATGTGCAAGTATCATGGCACACATGGTCATCGAACAGAAGATTGCAGACAGTTGAGGGAAGAAGTGGCTCGTTTGTTTAACGAGGGCCACCTTCTATAATTCCTAAGTGATCGGGCTAAGAATCACCTCAGAGAAAGAGATGCAAGGAAAATGAGCAAGAAAAACCACAACTCTTAATCCTCATGATCGTTGGCGAAGTCGATGTCCCCCAACAACCTATATTCAAATGCACCAAGGTATCAATTACAAGAGAAAAATGGACTCGAAGTTATGTGCCCGAGGACACCTTATCATTTTATGACGAGGAAGCAGAAGGCATATCTCATCCTCATAACGACGCCCTGGTAATCTCTATCCTTTTAAATAAAATTCAAATTAAACGAGTTTTAGTGGATCTAGGTATCTCAGAAAATATAATCAGATCGAGGGTCATGGAACAACTCGGCCTGCAAGATCAGATTGTACCTGCATCCCAAGTACTGAATGGCTTTAACATGGCAAGCGAAACAACAAAGAGAGAAATCATCTTGCCAGTAAACGCAGCCGGAACCATACAAGATACGAAGTTCCATGTCATCGAAGCTGACATAAGGTATAACGCACGCCTCGGAAGACCGTGGATACACAACATGAGGGCAGTGCCTTCAACTCTTCAAGAAATGATGAATTTCCTAACGGAGGAAGGAGTGAAAACAGTCTACGGAGAGCAACATACTGCAAAAGAGATGTTTGCGATAGAGGAAGTGGTACCGATACCAGAGCCCTTGACCTCGGAAAAATCGAGCACCAAAGGTAAGCAAGCGTCTAAATAGCCATCACAACAGGTAACCAAACTTCTTAAAATAGGATCTAATCGGGAGGTAAAGTACCCCGAGAGGTTAACCAACATGGTTCTTAAAAAGGGAAACAAACTTAGAATGTGCATAGATTATAAGGACTTGGATAGAACATGTCCAAAAGACTATTTCCCCTTGTCAAGCGTCGATCGCATGATCAATACCACAGCTGGCCACAAGACCCTAACTTTTCTCAATGACTACTCCGGGTACAATCCGATTCAGATGAACCCGGAGGACCAGGAAAAGACTGCGATTATTATTAAATTGGGAACCTATTGTTACAACGTGATGCCTTACGGGCTGAAAAAATATAGGAGCTACATACCAATGCCTAGTTAACAAAATGTTCGAAGAACGAATAGACAAAATAATCGAAATTTGTATTAATGATATGTTGGTTAAGTCCCTGTGCACAGAGGACCATTTAGTTCATTTGCAGGAAACATTTGTGATCTTGAGGAAATACAAAATGAAGCTTAGCCCGGAGAAATGTGCCTTCGAGGTTGACTCAGATAAGTCCCTCGACTTCATAGCGTCAAACTGAGGTACCGAAATCAAGGCTATGGAGGGTATCACAATCGTGGATAGTGTGGAAGCCCAGCAAAGGCTAACAGGGCAAATAGTTGCCTTGGGTCTATTCATTTCAAGGTCGTTGGATCGGAGTCACCAGCTCTTCTCTTTGCCCAAAAAGAAAAAAGACTTTGCGTGGACCCCGAAATATCAACAAGCCTTAGAAGAATTGAAGCGATATCCGCTGAGCCCGCCTTTGCTTCACACCCTGAAGGTAGATGAAAGACGAGAAGCAGCACTTGTTCGAAAAGTCTCCCTCGATACTCGAGACCCAAATGAAGGGAAACTGGGCCCGAACTGGGAAGGACCGTACCGAGTCCCCGGAGTTGTCGGTAAAGGACCTTACAAACTTAGCACAATGGAAAGTGAATAACTACCAAACAATTGGAACATATCATTACTCAAACGATACTACTTCTCAGGTATGATTTTATCTTTTTGTCAATTTAAGTTTAAAACTAACTCATTTATAGATTTTCGATCGAAGCTATCGAAGGCATACGATCTCGAATGCATCATCATTTACTCAAAGATCTTAGGTTTTAAAGCATGTGTTGCACTCTTTTTCCCTTAAATCGGATTTTGTCCCAAATGGGTTTTACCAACAAGGTTTTTAACGAGGCAACAACTACGTGCTACCTAAGAAGAACTCAACAGTATCCGAGGCTTATCTTTAACAATCCTCGAATACTGGGGGCATCACCCTCGGAGGTTATATTTTCAAGGAAAATACTTCACGCCAAAGAGGGTCTTGATAGGAAAACTTTGTAATGGGCCAAACGGTCAGATGAACCGTGCCCATATAGAATAATCGAGCCTCGACGGCAAAGCATGTACGCATGTATCAATCATTTGAAGAAGCCTTCTGTTAGTATCAAAAACACTTTGTATCTCCAAAAAGTTTACTATTATACGAGCTCTACACTTATAATCCTACGGGAAACGACTCAAGAGCCAAAAGCATAAAAGCACCCCCGAACACTCGGGGACTGTCATCGACAGTCGGTACATCCGAATCATCGAAAACTCGGACTCATAAGACCTCAAAGGGGCATCCCTCGAAATAAAGTCCAAGCCCAATATACTCGGGGACTAACTTTTTGGACAAGTTTGAAAGGTTATCTGGAAACAAGTCCAAATAACATACCTAAAGGCAACGACCATATTAAAAGACCACAGTCATATAAAAAGGCTACGGCCAAAATAATGCGGCTCGAAGACGTCTGACTTCCGCTATAAATTAAATGCCTTAAAACACTTTGCAAAAATCGGTTAAATCAGGCTACCCTCAGCAAAAGCAAAAGATAATGGGCTTCAATAAATTCAGCCCCCGAATAATTTAATAGGCTTCGATAAATTCAGCCCTCGAACAATTTAATGGGCTTCAATAAATTCAGCCCTCGAGTAATTTAGAGGCTTCGATAACATCAGCCCTCGATAAAACCTCAAGAGATACTCGATTATTCGTACACAAACAAGTTCTTGATACGCCAAACCTTCAAAAAACCCAACGGGTACAAAAAAGCATATGCTAGGGCATATCTAAACTTTCACTAAGTCTTTTAGCCAAAATGAGGGAAAAATTATATAGCCATTCTAGAGGCCAAATTGGCCTAATATAAAGAGCCTAAGGGCCAACTCAAAGAGCCTAAGGGCCGATATATAAGAGCCCAAGGACCAACTTCGAAATGTTTATGGGCCAAAGACTTATAGTTCGAGACTCCGCTCTCATTTCGATTCGGACTCAAGAGTCACGATACCCCGAGCTTACATCGGATCGATTTAAACTTAGCTCGAGGATTATTATATCTATCGATAAAGATCTAATGGTTTATTATATCTCGAGCCCAAACCAATTCTCGAACTAATCATTAAAATAAAGTATTCCATAAATAAAGACAATATTAAATCCAACGTAAACCAAAGGTGAGATAAAACATTCCCCTTGTATTTCCAAAAGATGATTACATGAGATATTTACACAAGGGAGACTTTCACAAAAACAAAATAAGGAAACCCAAAACTACTTCGGAGTCATATCTTCGGCTGCTGCATCTTCAGGAGCCGCACCTTCGAGAGCCTCACACTCGGGGACTTCATCTTCGCTTTCTCCACTCTCGGAGCCACTAGCTGAATTATCCTCATCAGAAAGCAGAGCGGTAGCCTTTTCTTCCAAAATCTTTGCCCTTTCAATATCGGCTGAGAGATCGAAGCCGCGAGCATGTACCTCCTCGAGGGTTAGCCTCCGTGATTGTTACCTAGCATGGTCAAGTGAAATTGATAGCTTGACTTCTACAGCAGAAAAGATCTCATTTGCCCGAGCATTAGCTGCTTCAGCATTGGCTTGGTACGAAGACATAATTGCCTCAGCATCAGATTTGGCCTTGGCCAGCTCAGCAGCGGATATAGCTTTAAGCTCCTCGATTTTGCGGCCTCGAGATAGGCTCTCCTCATTCACACTTTGAAGCTGGAGTTCGAGTGAAGCCAACTGCCCTCGAAGGGTTTCCTTCTCAAAGATAAAATTGTCCATGCCTTGCCTCCACCCCAAGGTCTCGGCCTCCTTCATCTTAAGCTACTCCCGAAGCTACAACACCAATTCTCCCTTCTGATGAAACTGCAAAATTAAAAGTATTAGTTGTCAAAACAAACAAGTACATTACAGATCCTCGAAGACTATATTACCTTTTCAATGAACTCGGCCTGTTCATGGAAAGCCTTCGTCAATTCAACTCGTAGATCGCCGATCTTCCCCTCTTTCGAGACTTTCTTAAACTCAGCTTCACATCGGGCAAGCTCAGTCCGAGATTTGAAAAATGCTCATCGGTGAAGCAACACGTCCTTCTCACAAGAAAAGGAGGTCAAAATCAGAAAGATAGAGATTAAACCCGAAATAATGAAAGACAAAACTTACTTGTTTGAGGAGCTTCTCAGCTTCCTCAAGAATAAACAAGGAATCGGGATTGGGACCTTCTTCAATTCCCGTAAGACACTCCTGAAAATATCGTTCTCTTCATAAGTCGCTACAATATCAGGAGTTTCCATATCCTGGGCATCTCGGAGTTGCCCTTCAGAAAACACTGGGCCCTGCGATGAGTCATCTATGTTGATTACCCCAAGTGACTCACTTGGGGTATTATCCTGTCTTTGAAAAGCCTCGGAGTTAGGCTCTTTGAGCTCATTCACCAAACGCCCTCCGGGACAAGGTATGCCTTTTCTGCCTGATGGTTCGAGGACTTTGCTCGAGCTCCCCTCTGAAATTTCTTTGGTTCGATATTGAACTGCCTCTGTCACCATTGGTTCATCGGTCTTCGGAGCGTCAGAGCTTCCTCTTTATTGAGCTACCAAGAGGCAATCATCATCCTCTTCTTGTTCCTTCTGGTCCCGAAGGCGTTGAGCCATTTTATGAGATAGGGCCACGGTGTCAGCCTTGGGCTTTTGAGCTTTGCTTTTCTTTTGCCTCGGGGTATTTGCAGACGACCCCCTCTTTCTTTTCTATTTTTTGGGAGGCTTTGAGATATCTTCTTCACCAAGTGAGGGCAGCCGTATTTCGACAGCTTCCCCAAGACCTGCATAAAAGATGAAGTAAGTATTGCATTAAGGAACACAAGTAAGTAAACAAGAAAACTCACCGTGGTTTTTTGCCTCCCATCGGCCATTGGCTAAATTGCGCCAGCAACGCTCCGCATATGAAGAAGTAGAGGCCAGTTGGCGGACCCAACCCTCGAGGTCCTGGACCGCTCCAGGAAACCAATCGACAGTTGCACCATCAGATAGGGATTATATCGATAAAAAGACAAAACCAAGAAAGCAAAAGGGAAGCAGGGTATAAAGTTATTTACGTTTCATAATCCATTCCTCAGGGAATGGCATCCTCTCATCAGGAATCAGGTCAGAGGTCCCGACTTAGACAAAATGGCTCATCAACCCTCGGTCTTTGTCCTTATCGATGCTGGAGAATAGAGATTTCAAGGATAAGCACTGCAATTTTATCAAACCACCTCGGTATAGTCGAGGTTTGTACAGCCTGATTAGATGGTCGAGGTGAAAGGCATCCTCTCAACCTGGCTCGAGAAAAATCTAATCAGATGAACAATCCGCCAGAATGAAGGGTAGATCTGGCCAAGCGTTACTTGGTATCATTGGAAAAAGTCGAGAATAACTAGGTCTATGGGACCCAGAGCTGGATTTGCTGGGCCCAGCGTGAATGGGTAGGTGTACACGCTTAAGTACCCCGCTTTATAGGTAGTAATGTCCTCTTCTGGGGAAGGAATCACTACATCATTGTCATCCCAGCTGCAATCCTTCTTTACATGCTCAAGTGGATCCTTGGTTATCAAACAGATATATCGAGACATGGGCTCACATCGGCCTGGTGTCTGTACAGGTTTTTCAATTTTAAAATCGGATGTTATTTCACACGGTGGGGGACTACACTCCTCAACGCAGCACCACTGGTTTACTTTGGGATGGCCGTGATGACGAAAAGGTTTTTTCTTGTTGGGGAACGGTTTGGGATGTTTTAGCCATTGTATTTCAAGTAAAGAAGAAAAGGTTGTTGATGGAGTAAAGAACAAATGGGGAAATGTACGGTTTCAGGGAAATTGAAAGAACTAGCAAGATTTGGCAACGAATTGAGAAGTAAAGTTTGCAAAATTGTGAAGTTAGCCTATTTATAAAAGTCACTTAAGTGTACTGGGGAATCCAAAAGGCTGAATGTCAGCCGCCCCTAATTAATGGCCTTGGAAACTATGTAGACGCGACCTTTCAATCACTTCAAACGCTGATATCACGAGATCGTCATCATGATCGAGACATCGAGGAGATCGGGCCTCCAGTCATTTCTTATCGTCTTATCTCGAGTTCAAGCAAGTGCTCGCTCAACTACTAAACCCTAGGGGCAATCGAGTTTGAAAAAATTCTCACTCGGGGACTATAGAAAAAGGCCTAAGGGCTAACTTTATTTCAAGTTTGAACAAATGCTCTCTCGATTACTGAGTCCATGGGCTACCCGATTTTTAGGAAATCCTCACTTAGGGACTGTCTACGAAGCCTAAAGGCTAAATTTAATTCAAATTCAAAACCTTGCTCTCACTTGGCTCGGAGTCAGGAGTCTCGACGTACCAATCTCGCATCAAATCAATTTAAGCCTAGCTCGAGGATTAATAAAAACCTTAAGGGGTATTATATTGATCGATTAAAACCTAAGGGTTTATTATGTTTAGAGTCCGATGTTCGGGCCAATCACCAAAGTTATGCAATCAAATTTTCGCAAATAAAGATGAAATAAATTTCAACACGAGCCAAAAATGAGACAAAGATATCATTTTATATTGACAAGGGATGGTTACAAAATATAACTACATCATCCACGAAGGGTACTCACACAGGAACAAAGAAGCAGAAAACAAAAGCCAAGGACCTAATCTACTTTTAAGGCCACGTCCTCGAGAGCGTCATCTTCGGGAACCTCCTCCCCGGGGATCCCATTTTGATCTTCGAAAATGTCTGTATGCCCGAAGATATTTAGGGCACAAAACCCCCGATAAATGTAACTATATTCCAGAAGCAGAGCATTCCGTTGAAATTTTGGGCCATAATCCGTTAAAAAAGAATAGCAAAAGAAAAAGACCAGAAGATGTAGCTTCACCTCCTATCGACAGAAAAACCAACAAGGTTTCAAGATGCACAAGCAACGATCCAAGGATGTCCATCCTTGGGACATTGTTCCAGTGTGGGGTGCAAGCATGGAAATAGATGATTAAAGAAGGAAGCAAAGAGGGGGAAAAGATCAAAAGTAGATAAAGATGAAAAAAGTATAGTTCGTTGTTCAACAGAGTAGCCTCCTATTATAGAAAGTCGGTGATGGATCAGCGGCGCAAGTGGACGACCAGTGCTGGAGCACATTTGATGCTTTGGGGAAGCGAGCTGGCATGACATTTCCGATCACTTCAAGCACCTATGTCACGGGAATGAAGTCTTCATAAGAGGTTCGAGAAAATCAAGGTTCAAATCGTTTCTTATCATCTTACTCCAAGAAACGCGGGGACTATCTGTATACGGTCGAGATCGAATGCCTTCGATCTATATATTTGAGAGGTCGTCCGAAGTCCGAGTCCGAGTAAGACCAAGTTCGAGCTCGAGGAACCAGACCCGAGTTCGAAGGCGGAGCATGATGCATACCGAGGTCGATTGTGCTTGACCTTGAAATAGTATTGTTATGGATTTGTACTAGAACAAGTTATATTCCTTCCACGTCCCCAAAGTCACGGCGCAAATCCCGGAATATGATTGTACGATTCCGTACTAGGCGGTTAGACAGTTGTACCTGTAGGCACGTAATTTTTGACCAACGCAAATTTTAAAGTTAGTTTTAGTGTTTTAATATTTTTAAAATATTTACTTGACTTTATTTGAATATAATTTTAATCTTTTTACTTTTAGTCCTAAGACATAAAAAAACATAAAATAGGTTTATTTATCGTGTTTATCGCTTTTCTATATTTTTATCTTTAGCTTAAGATCAATTAGTATACTTTTATTCATGGTATCTTAATTTTATCATGACTTTAGCCTATTTTCTTTACTTTTTACTTTATTGTTATAACATTTAAAAATACAAAAAAGCAGTTTCATTTTAAAATTTTATTTACTTACTTAACTAAGTTTAATTAATTTTGGTAGGATTTTTGAGTTTGTCTTTGTCCAACAAGAAAATTTGTAGGCCCAAAGGTGTGAGTCCATTTCTTTTAACTTAAACCCAATTATTCTTAATCCATTCTTCTCAACCCATTAGCCCATTTATGTGCAAGATTTAATCCTAACCATCTATTTCCTTCTAATCAATGGTCATCATCTCTTCTCACCTTCATATAAAGTACCAAATTATAAAAACCGTAGCCTTCATCTTCCATCTTCAACCACAAAAACAACACCCCACGACCCTTTCTTCAACCGAGCAGACCCAAGAGAACAACCCCCATCGCCGCCGCCCCTCACTGGCAACCACCACAACCACCTGAACCCGCTCCACCCATCGTCTACCTCCCTCAGCAAAAACAACACCAGCCGCACCCTCCTCCATCAAAGAACGATTCAGCACAGCAGCCGACCCCCACCTCTCGCTTTCTCTCGTTCTATCTCACTTCCATCACCGACAAACTCGCCGAAAACGAGAGAGCAGCAGTCGCTCAGAAACATCACCCCGTTTTCAAGTGCCTCTGAATATTTTCATTAATCATCGGCATAAGTACTACTGAAAATTCTTTGAATATGTCACAGAAGCTTAATGCCAGAAGTTTTTCTCTTAGTTTTCTAATTTTAATGACTCCTTGAAATTCCAAAAAATAATAAAAACCACATGAAATTGCTGTTGTTTGATTCTGAATGGTGAGCCTATGAGGTTTTGTCCGTCGAGCTCGAGTTCCCCGGTTCCGTCCGAGTTCGCTTGCCATTTCTTTAAATTTCGGCTGTCGCTTTTGGTTTAATTGCTCGTATAATTGCTGGAATCTTTCATCAATTAAAAGTTCAACATTCAAGGTCAATTCCTCCATTCTTAACTCTCTTTCTGATTTTCATGTGTTTCTGATTGTGATAACGTTGAGTTTGATGTTGGCTTTTTGAGTTTGTTTGAATTTTCTAATCACATTCCCTAGAGCTTCATTAGTATTAGTTTATGTCTTGCTTGCTATGTGAGTTTTACAACATATGAGTCATTTCATGCATTTCGGGACTTTCATTGGACTTAAACATATTTGGACTCAAGTAGCTTTGCCATCTTTATTTTGTTCTATTAGATCGCTAATGACATCTTTTAGGCTCGGTAACAAGTAGGCATAACTCAAATATTTTGGGGTAGGCAAACATATATTAGGAAGAACTATGCATATTTTGGTTTCAGGCGCGAGGTCGTTTCCTTAGTTAAATTTGTCCGGGAAATGCCCCGAGGGATTTGTATATATTTTATTTTAGGGGTATGCCCCGAAGTGAATGTAATTGGAGGCCGTGGCGAACATCGTAGAAGAAATAGTGTAGAATAGAACTTTAATATTTTCGTTTATTTATTTTTATCTTTTTAGGTGAGGACGACCTCTAGCCTCTTGTGTGTTTTTTTTTTTTTGTGTTTTTACCTCAACAGAATATTTTAAAAGCCGACTAGATCAAGTGTGCAACCGTACTAGTTACGGGACTTGGGGAGTGCCTAAAACCTTCTCTCCGAGTCAAATGAACCCCCTTACCCGAATCTCTGGTGCGGACTTGGTTTTGGAGTCTCAAGTGTTTTGAAAGGAAAAATATTTTTTTTTTAAAAACAGTGACTTGGCACACCGAAACCAATGTCAGGTGGCGACTCTGAGTTATTTTCTTTTGAACACAATTTTGTCACGTTCTAATTAGAAAATCCTTTTCAACCTTTACAAAGTCCTTTTATTATTTTAAGAGGGTTAGTGAGGTTTGTAAAAAAGGGGTGTGACATCTCTGGCGACTCTGTTGGGGACACTTGCGGGTTGGAGCTAGTACTTGATTTTGTTGGCTTTTAGAATATTTGGTTGAGGTTTTATGCTTTTTCATTAGATTTACTTAATTTTTATTATGTTTTTATATCTTGTTATTTGCTAGTTGTTTATGTGTTTACAGTTTTTGCTTTATGTGTTTACTGCTTTATAACTGTCATCATATGCATTACCCAGTCAATTCTTTCTGCAACAAGTCTCGGAACATGCATCGCGTGCACGAACTCTTTGTTGAGTCACCCTTGATTTAGGAGGGGGGGGGCGTCGGACGTATGGAGTGGGTGGAAAGCTTGAGCATCCACCATAGACCATACGCTCCCCCGAATTGCCTTGTTAGTGAACCCCAAACTTAGGTCAGCCTTTAGGTCATATTTATTTGCATCATGTCATTTAGACCTAGCAGGGCTCGGTCTCAAGTACCGTGTCCCTTTGTAGGAAGCCTGTCCAAATTTTGTCAAAATGGGCTCGTGGCCCAAAATGACATTTAATCATCCTATGTGCTAAATGTTGCATCTGTGAGGATAAAAAGGTCATTTGACGGACCGATGCTTGGGAAAGAAGGGTGAAAATGAAGAAAGTAGGGCCCACTCACATTTTTTTTCATAGTTTTCCAAAAATCAAAATGAAAATGAAAAATCCAAAAAAGATTTTACACTTTTCCATTATTTTTCAAAAAAAAAATTGAAAATAAAAAATCCAAAGAGATTTTAAGTTTTCCATCATTTTCCAAAAATTCAAAAATTCAAAAAAAGAAAATCCAAAAAGACTTTACATTTTCCATCATTTTCCCAAAAAATTCAAAAGGGAGAAAAAGAAAAATCCAAAAAAAAATAATATATTTTTCAATTTTCATCAAAAATACAAAAAAATGGGTTTTCCAAATTAGTTGTATTTTTTTAAAGGCTTCCTCCCATGTTTAATCTTCCCGAACTACGCGAACCTGATTCTCGTCTTTCGAGACGTGATACGTAAGCTACCCACATAGGGTCCGGTCTTCCTAGTAGGTCCTAGGTTCTTGGCTTCCGGGGTCGTAGCCAAATCTTGCATGTATAGCCATATTTGGCCACATTGGCCGTTTTTGCAAAAATAGAAGTGTTTTCTCAAAGTAGTTTGTTATATCTTGTCTTAGGATCTTGAGTCTACAATAAAGTGTCCTCTTAATTCTAAGGTTCATTCCTGTCAAATTTGCATGTCTAGCCACTTTTGGCCACATAGGCCATTCTTGCAAAATAGGGTTATTTTCGCAAGAGTGGCTCAATTACCCATGTCCTAGGATTTTGAGTTTATAACTCGGTGTCATATCACTTTAAGGTCCATCCATGTCGTGTTTGCGTCCCTAGCCACATTTGGCCATATCGGCCATTTTTGCAAAAAAGGGTCCATTTTCGCAAAGTAATTTTTAATACCATGATTGTCGGGATATTAGAGTCATGTAAACTTTAAATGGAGTATTTAGCATGCATTAGGGGCCAATTTTGTCAAGTTTGCGCTAACATCCACTTTCAGCCACTTAGGCCATTTTGCAAATATAGCCAAGTTGTGTCCTGCATTTGTCCACTAGGAAATGTGGTGGGGTCACGTAGTGTCCCGAGTCTCTAACCATGTTTGCTTCATTCAGGTATGGATACGCTGATTCGATCCAAAGTGCTGATGGTAGTAAAGATTCCTAGGAAGTTGATCAAGTGGTGGAAAATGTTTTCATCGTTAGAGCAGCATGAGTTAATGCAGAAATTGGGCATCCTAACTTCCCTTCTTGATATCACACCCCGGCCAGACTTAGTGGAGGAGATGCTGACTTATTGGGATCCGCAAAATTTGATTTTCAGATTTGGAGAGTGTGAGATGACTCCTACCTTGGCGGAAATGTCTGGTCTCACTCGTTTAAACTATATAGGCAAGGACATGATACTTCCCCGAGACCACTCTAGGACAAGATTCCTCAGCGACCTGGGCCTGAAAGATAATAAGCATTTAAAATGTCTCGAGCAGTCCTGGATATCCTTGGATTATTTGTTTGCTAGATTTGGACCACATGATAGTTTTGACGTCTTTTGGGATGAGTTCTACACAACCAAGGCAAAGTGGAAAAGACGTCACATCGAAGCTTTCAGCCTTGCTTTGTTGGGATTATTGGTTTTTCCATTAGATGAGAGGCACATTAGCACCCGTCTGTAGTCAGTGGTAATGGCACTATTTCATGAGAAGCAACGCAAAACCGTTACCGTTGGGCCGATGATCTTAGCAGAGTTGTACCGAGCCCTGAGTGAGGTTAGGGGAGCTGTCAGATATTTTGAGGGAAGTAACCTTTTGCTACAGTTGTGGATGATGGAGCATTTGCACACCGCTTCCTTACTTTGTCCCATCGACCGTGCCTTGAGGGATCGGGTGGTATGCATCGAATGTAGGATGAAATCTCCTAAGTTTACGTACCCAATAGGCATCACGGCTTGGATTGAGTCCCTTGGTTTGAGGACAAATGGGAATGTTTTGTGGGCTTACCTTTGGCTACCTTTGGATGTTATCTTGGTAGGGTGCCTCATGCAGCCTTTCCTGATGCTGATAGGACTCAAGTATGTCAGGCCGTACACTCCCGTTAGGGTAATGCGACAATTGGGCAGAAGACAAGAGGAGCCTCCAACTTTGAATCTTCGGAGCCACATCATAAATTTCAGCAAAAAGGCGGCTGATGAAATCAGGTATGTGCAATACTGGAACAATGCAAAGAGGATGAAAAACAATACATTAGTAGAGGACGTTGGCAGGCCCGAGTGTACTCAGGAGTACTTGATTTGGTTACAGTCCATCCCGCCAGGGGTCAGCACCCCATTGCCAGCACACTTAGGGGTCGGGCAGTTCAGACAGATGATTTTGAGGAGGCATCAGACCAAGATCCATGGGATAAGCTTGAGTTGATAAAGTCTCAGT